>NC_137899.1:15235934-15542934 GCF_963455335.1 Martes martes | reverse complement strand
CCTCTGCGCAGACGGCCTTCTCCCGGGCTCGCCGGGGCCTGGCCTCTTCCTCTCGCGTTCAGGCCGACTCGGGAAGAGGCCCGCGTATTCCCGCGCAGAGAGGAGAGGCTCCAGGAGCACTGCGCACCGCCCAGGCCCTGGGACGGGGAGCCTGTGGGGGGACTGTCCCCGCGACTTCCCCGGCCGCCCCTGCCACCCATAACGCTGCCCCACCCTGGAGGGAGACGGGGGCCGACGGCCCGCTGCTCCAGGGAGCGGTTTCTGCGCGTTCAGGGGCTGGCGCCTGGGAGCCCCCCCAAGGCTGCCCCAGGGACTGGTGGCCGAGGCCCTGCTGTCGCCCTGGGCCTCGAAGCCCAGGACAGGCCGGCCTTCTGCCCAGACTGCTGGCTCAGACCGGGGCCCGTGCCCCTGCCCACGTCGTCCTCCCGTGTCTCCTTAGCAGGCAGGCTTCCGGCGCCGCGCCCCGTGAGTGGGTGACACTTGTCCCCACCCCCCGACCCACTCGGGCTCAGACGGCAGGCTCTCCTGCTTGGCCTCACTTGCCCCAGCGCAATGCCAACGGCTCGGCTGCCCTGCCGGGGCGGCGTGCTGCGCTCTCCCCGGACAGGCTCCTGGGGACCGAGGGGACAGGCGTGTCCCTTTTCTGAAGGCTGATACCCTAGGCGCGGCCGGGCTCCAGTCTGGGGCAGGCGGGATGTCCCGGCAAGGAGGCGTTCACTCCGGGGTAGTTTCTGCCAGAGCGCTGCAGAGCGCTCGGCTGCGGCAACCAGCAGCAACCACAGGCCCGACCCTGATTCCCCAGCGAAGGAAGAGCTTTCCCCGAGGTTTTCCGCACGAAGCGGACCGCGCCTCGCTGCTGCTTCCTCGCTCCGGCTTTGGGCGTTCGCTCTCTCGCGTCAGGGGAGAAGTGCTGCGGGAGAGTCGGTGCTTCTGGGGCCTCGCTTCCCGGGGCCCAGGTGCGGACCCTGGGCTCCCAGGGCCTCGCCGATGTCGGGAGACGCGGCCTCCTCCTTGCAGCAGCGTGTGTCGCCCGGGGTGGCCCCTCTGCGCAGACGGCCTTCTCCCGGGCTCGCCGGGGCCTGGCCTCTTCCTCTCGCGTTCAGGCCGACTCGGGAAGAGGCCCGCGTCTTCCCGCGCAGAGAGGAGAGGCTCCAGGAGCACTGCGCACCGCCCGGGCCCTGGGACGGGGAGCCTCTGGGGGGAATGTCCCCGCGCCTTCCCCGGCCGCCCCTGCCACCCAGAAAGCTGCCCCACCCTGGAGGGAGACGGGGGCCGACGGCCCGCTGCTCCAAGGAGCGGTTTCTGCGCGTTCATGGGCTGGCGCCTGGGAGCCCCCCCAAGGCTGCCCCAGGGACTGGTGGCCGAGGCCTTGCTGTCGCCCTGGACCTCGAGGCCCAGGACAGGCCTGCCTTCTGCCCAGACTGCTGGCTCAGACCGGAGCACGCGCCCCTGCCCTCGTCGTCCCCCCGTGTCTCCTTAGCAGCCAGGCTTCCGGTGCCGGGCCCCGTGAGTGGGTGACACTTGTCCCCACCCCCCGACCCACTCGGGCTCAGACGGCAGGCTCTCCTGCTTGGCCTCACTTGCCCCAGTGCAATGCCAACGGCTCGGCTGCCCTGCCGGGGCGGCGTGCTGCGCTCTCCCCAGACATGCTCCTGGGGACCGAGGGGACAGGCGTGTCCCTTTTCTGAAGGCCGGTCCCCCAGGTGCGACCGGGCTCCTGTCTGGGGCAGGCGGGATGTCCCGGCAAGGAGGCGTTCACTCCGGGGTAGTTTCTGCCAGAGCGCTGCTGAGCACTCGGCTGCGGCACCCAGCAGCAGCTCACAGACACGACCCTGATTCCCCAGCGAAGGCAGAGCTTTCGCCTAGGTTTTCCGCACGAAGCGGACCGCGCCTCGCTGCTGCTTCCTCGCTCCGGCTTTGGGCGTTCGCTCTCTCGCGACAGGGGAGAAGTGTTGCGGGAGAGTCGGTGCTTCTGGGGCCTCGCTTCCCGGGGCCCCGGTGCGGACCCTGGGCTCCCAGGGCCTCGCCGATGTCGGGAGACGCGGCCTCCTCCTTGCAGCAGCGTGTGTCGCCCGGGGTGGCCCCTCTGCGCAGACGGCCTTCTCCCGGGCTCGCCGGGGCCTGGCCTCTTCCTCTCGCGTTCAGGCCGACTCGGGAAGAGGCCCGCGTATTCCCGCGCAGAGAGGAGAGGCTCCAGGAGCACTGCGCACCGCCCGGGCCCTGGGACGGGGAGCCTGTGGGGGGACTGTCCCCGCGCCGTCCCCGGCCGCCCCTGCCACCCAGAACGCTGCCCCACCCTGGAGGGAGACGGGGGCCGACGGCCCGCTGCTCCAGGGAGCGGTTTCTGCGCGTTCAGGGGCTGGCGCCTGGGAGCCCCCCCAAGGCTGCCCCAGGGACTGCTGGCCGAGGCCCTGCTGTCGCCCTGGGCCTCGAGGCCCAGGACGGGCCTGCCTTCTGCCCAGACTGCTGGCTCAGACCGGAGCACGCGCCCCTGCCCTCGTCGTCCCCCCGTGTCTCCTTAGCAGCCAGGCTTCCGGCGCCGGGCCCCGTGAGTGGGTGACACTTGTCCCCACCCCCCGACCCACTCGGGCTCAGACGGCAGGCTCTCCTGCTTGGCCTCACTTGCCCCAGCGCAATGCCAACGGCTCGGCTGCCCTGCCGGGGCGGCGTGCTGCGCTCTCCCCGGACAGGCTCCTGGGGACCGAGGGGACAGGCGTGTCCCTTTTCTGAAGGCTGATACCCTAGGCGCGGCCGGGCTCCAGTCTGGGGCAGGCGGGATGTCCCGGCAAGGAGGCATTCACTCCGGGGTAGTTTCTGCCAGAGCGCTGCAGAGCGCTCGGCTGCGGCAACCAGCAGCAGACCACAGGCCCGACCCTGATTCCCCAGCGAAGGAAGAGCTTTCCCCGAGGTTTTCGTCACGAAGCGGACCGCGCCTCGCTGCTGCTTCCTCGCTCCGGCTTTGGGCGTTCGCTCTCTCGCGTCAGAGGAGAAGTGCTGCGGGAGAGTCGGTGCTTCTGGGGCCTCGCTTCCCGGGGCCCAGGTGCGGACCCTGGGCTCCCAGGGCCTCGCCGATGTCGGGAGACGCGGCCTCCTCCGTGCAGCAGCGTGTGTCGCCCGGGGTGGCCCCTCTGCGCAGACGGCCTTCTCCCGGGCTCGCCGGGGCCTGGCCTCTTCCTCTCGCGTTCAGGCCGACTCGGGAAGAGGCCCGCGTCTTCCCGCGCAGAGAGGAGAGGCTCCAGGAGCACTGCGCACCGCCCGGGCCCTGGGACGGGGAGCCTCTGGGGGGAATGTCTCCGCGCCTTCCCCGGCCGCCCCTGCCACCCAGAAAGCTGCCCCACCCTGGAGGGAGACGGGGGCCGACGGCCCGCTGCTCCAAGGAGCGGTTTCTGCACGTTCAGGGGCTGGCGCCTGGGAGCCCCCCCAAGGCTGCCCCAGGGACTGCTGGCCGAGCCCTGCTGTCGCCCTGGGCCTCGAGGCCCAGGACGGGCCTGCCTTCTGCCCAGACTGCTGGCTCAGACCGGAGCACGCGCCCCTGCCCTCGTCGTCCCCCCGGGTCTCCTTAGCAGCCAGGCTTCCGGCGCCGGGCCCCGTGAGTGGGTGACACTTGTCCCCACCCCCCGACCCACTCGGGCTCAGACGGCAGGCTCTCCTGCTTGGCCTCACTTGCCCCAGCGCAATGCCAACGGCTCGGCTGCCCTGCCGGGGCGGCGTGCTGCGCTCTCCCCGGACAGGCTCCTGGGGACCGAGGGGACAGGCGTGTCCCTTTTCTGAAGGCTGATACCCTAGGCGCGGCCGGGCTCCAGTCTGGGGCAGGCGGGATGTCCCGGCAAGGAGGCATTCACTCCGGGGTAGTTTCTGCCAGAGCGCTGCAGAGCGCTCGGCTGCGGCAACCAGCAGCAGACCACAGGCCCGACCCTGATTCCCCAGCGAAGGAAGAGCATTCCCCGAGGTTTTCGGCACGAAGCGGACCGCGCCTCGCTGCTGCTTCCTCGCTCCGGCTTTGGGCGTTCGCTCTCTCGCGTCAGGGGAGAAGTGCTGCGGGAGAGTCGGTGCTTCTGGGGCCTCGCTTCCCGGGGCCCAGGTGCGGACCCTGGGCTCCCAGGGCCTCGCCGATGTCGGGAGACGCGGCCTCCTCCGTGCAGCAGCGTGTGTCGCCCGGGGTGGCCCCTCTGCGCAGACGGCCTTCTCCCGGGCTCGCCGGGGCCTGGCCTCTTCCTCTCGCGTTCAGGCCGACTCGGGAAGAGGCCTGGGGCTTCCCGCGCAGAGAGGAGAGGCTCCAGGAGCACTGCGCACCGCCCGGGCCCTGGGACGGGGAGCCTGTGGGGGGACTGTCCCCGCGCCTTCCCCGGCCGCCCCTGCCACCCAGAACGCTGCCCCACCCTGGAGGGAGACGGGGGCCGACGGCCCGCTGCTCCAGGGAGTGGTTTCTGCGCTTTCAGGGGCTGGCGCCTGGGAGCCCCCCCAAGGCTGCCCCAGGGACTGCTGGCCGAGGCCCTGCTGTCGCCCTGGGCCTCGAGGCCCAGGACAGGCCTGCCTTCTGCCCAGACTGCTGGCTCAGACCGGAGCACGCGCCCCTGCCCTCGTCGTCCCCCCGTGTCTCCTTAGCAGCCAGGCTTCCGGCGCCGGGCCCCTTGAGTGGGTGACACTTGTCCCCACCCCCCGACCCACTCGGGCTCAGACGGCAGGCTCTCCTGCTTGGCTTCACTTGCCCCAGCGCCATGCCAACGGCTCGGCTGCCCTGCCGGGGCGGCGTGCTGCGCTCTCCCCAGACATGCTCCTGGGGACCGAGGGGACAGGCGTGTCCCTTTTCTGAAGGCCGGTCCCCCAGGCGCGACCGGGCTCCTGTCTGGGGCAGGCGGGATGTCCCGGCAAGGAGGCGTTCACTCCGGGGTAGTTTCTGCCAGAGCGCTGCAGAGCGCTCGGCTGCGGCAACCAGCAGCAGCCCACAGACCCGACCCTGATTCCCCAGCGAAGGCATAGCTTTCGCCTAGGTTTTCCGCACGAAGCGGACCGCGCCTCGCTGCTGCTTCCTCGCTCCGGCTTTGGGCGTTCGCTCTCTCGCGTCAGGGGAGATGTGTGGCGGGAGAGTCGGTGCTTCTGGGGCCTCGCTTCCCGGGGCCCCGGTGCGGACCCTGGGCTCCCAGGGCCTCGCCGATGTCGGGAGACGCGGCCTCCTCCTTGCAGCAGCGTGTGTCGCCCGGGGTGGCCCCTCTGCGCAGACGGCCTTCTCCCGGGCTCGCCGGGGCCTGGCCTCTTCCTCTCGCGTTCAGGCCGACTCGGGAAGAGGCCTGCGGCTTCCCGCGCAGCGAGGAGAGGCTCCAGGAGCACTGCGCACCGCCCGGGCCCTGGGACGGGGAGCCTGTGGGGGGACTGTCCCCGCGCCGTCCCCGGCCACGCCTGCCACCCAGAACGCTGCCCCACCATGGAGGGAGACGGGGGCCGACGGCCGGCTGCTCCAGGGAGCGGTTTCTGCGCGTTCAGGGGCTGGCGCCTGGGAGCCCCCCCAAGGCTGCCCCAGGGACTGCTGGCCGAGGCCCTGCTGTCGCCCTGGGCCTCGAGGCCCAGGACGGGCCTGCCTTCTGCCCAGACTGCTGGCTCAGACCGGAGCACGCGCCCCTGCCCTCGTCGTCCCCCCGTGTCTCCTTAGCAGCCAGGCTTCCGGCGCCGGGCCCCGTGAGTGGGTGACACTTGTCCCCACCGCCCGACCCACTCGGGCTCAGACGGCAGGCTCTCCTGCTTGGCCTCACTTGCACCAGCGCAATGCCAACGGCTCGGCTGCACTGCCGGGGCGGCGTGCTGCGCTCTCCCCAGACATGCTCCTGGGGACCGAGGGGACAGGCGTGTCCCTTTTCTGAAGGCCGGTCCCCCAGGCGCGACCGGGCTCCTGTCTGGGGCAGGCGGGATGTCCCGTCAAGGAGGCGTTCACTCCGGGGTAGTTTCTGCCAGAGCGCTGCAGAGCACTCGGCTGCGGCACCCAGCAGCAGCCCACAGACCCGACCCTGATTCCCCAGCGAAGGCAGAGCTTTCGCCTAGGTTTTCCGCACGAAGCGGACCGCGCCTCGCTGCTGCTTCCTCGCTCCGGCTTTGGGCGTTCGCTCTCTCGCGACAGGGGAGAAGTGTTGCGGGAGAGTCGGTGCTTCTGGGGCCTCGCTTCCCGGGGCCCAGGTGCGGACCCTGGGCTCCCAGGGCCTCGCCGATGTCGGGAGACGCGGCCTCCTCCTTGCAGCAGCGTGTGTCGCCCGGGGTGGCCCCTCTGCGCAGACGGCCTTCTCCCGGGCTCGCCGGGGCCTGGCCTCTTCCTCTCGCGTTCCGGCCGACTCGGGAAGAGGCCTGGGGCTTCCCGCGCAGAGAGGAGAGGCTCCAGGAGCACTGCGCACCGCCCGGGCCCTGGGACGGGGAGCCTGTGGGGGGACTGTCCCCGCGCCTTCCCCGGCCGCCCCTGCCACCCAGAACGCTGCCCCACCCTGGAGGGAGACGGGGGCCGACGGCCCGCTGCTCCAGGGAGTGGTTTCTGCGCGTTCAGGGGCTGGCGCCTGGGAGCCCCCCCAAGGCTGCCCCAGGGACTGCTGGCCGAGGCCCTGCTGTCGCCCTGGGCCTCGAGGCCCAGGACGGGCCTGCCTTCTGCCCAGACTGCTGGCTCAGACCGGAGCACGCGCCCCTGCCCTCATCATCCCCCCGTGTCTCCTTGGCAGCCAGGCTTCCGGCGCCGGGCCCCGTGAGTGGGTGACACTTGTCCCCACCCCCCGACCCACTCGGGCTCAGACGGCAGGCTCTCCTGCTTGGCCTCACTTGCCCCAGCGCAATGCCAACGGCTCTGCTGCCCTGCCGGGTTGGCGTGCTGCGCTCTCCCCAGACATGCTCCTGGGGACCGAGGGGACAGGCGTGTCCCTTTTCTGAAGGCCGGTCCCCCAGGCGCGACCGGGCTCCTGTCTGGGGCAGGCGGGATGTCCCGGCAAGGAGGCGTTCACTCCGGGGTAGTTTCTGCCAGAGCGCTGCTGAGCACTCGGCTGCGGCACCCAGCAGCAGCTCACAGACACGACCCTGATTCCCCAGCGAAGGCAGAGCTTTCGCCTAGGTTTTTCGCACGAAGCGGACCGCTCCTCGCTGCTGCTTCCTGGCTCCGGCTTTGGGCGTTCGCTCTCTCGCGACAGGGGAGAAGTGTTGCGGGAGAGTCGGTGCTTCTGGGGCCTCGCTTCCCGGGGCCCCGGTGCGGACCCTGGGCTCCCAGGGCCTCGCCGATGTCGGGAGACGCGGCCTCCTCCTTGCAGCAGCGTGTGTCGCCCGGGGTGGCCCCTCTGCGCAGACGGCCTTCTCCCGGGCTCGCCGGGGCCTGGCCTCTTCCTCTCGCGTTCAGGCCGACTCGGGAAGAGGCCCGCGTATTCCCGCGCAGAGAGGAGAGGCTCCAGGAGCACTGCGCACCGCCCGGGCCCTGGGACGGGGAGCCTGTGGGGGGACTGTCCCCGCGACTTCCCCGGCCGCCCCTGCCACCCATAACGCTGCCCCACCCTGGAGGGAGACGGGGGCCGACGGCCCGCTGCTCCAGGGAGCGGTTTCTGCGCGTTCAGGGGCTGGCGCCTGGGAGCCCCCCCAAGGCTGCCCCAGGGACTGGTGGCCGAGGCCCTGCTGTCGCCCTGGGCCTCGAAGCCCAGGACAGGCCGGCCTTCTGCCCAGACTGCTGGCTCAGACCGGGGCCCGTGCCCCTGCCCACGTCGTCCTCCCGTGTCTCCTTAGCAGGCAGGCTTCCGGCGCCGCGCCCCGTGAGTGGGTGACACTTGTCCCCACCCCCCGACCCACTCGGGCTCAGACGGCAGGCTCTCCTGCTTGGCCTCACTTGCCCCAGCGCAATGCCAACGGCTCGGCTGCCCTGCCGGGGCGGCGTGCTGCTCTCTCCCCGGACAGGCTCCTGGGGACCGAGGGGACAGGCGTGTCCCTTTTCTGAAGGCTGATACCCTAGGCGCGGCCGGGCTCCAGTCTGGGGCAGGCGGGATGTCCCGGCAAGGAGGCGTTCACTCCGGGGTAGTTTCTGCCAGAGCGCTGCAGAGCGCTCGGCTGCGGCAACCAGCAGCAACCACAGGCCCGACCCTGATTCCCCAGCGAAGGAAGAGCTTTCCCGGAGGTTTTCGGCACGAAGCGGACCGCGCCTCGCTGCTGCTTCCTCGCTCCGGCTTTGGGCGTTCGCTCTCTCGCGTCAGGGGAGAAGTGCTGCGGGAGAGTCGGTGCTTCTGGGGCCTCGCTTCCCGGCGCCCAGGTGCGGACCCTGGGCTCCCAGGGCCTCGCCGATGTCGGGAGACGCGGCCTCCTCCGTGCAGCAGCGTGTGTCGCCCGGGGTGGCCCCTCTGCGCAGACGGCCTTCTCCCGGGCTCGCCGGGGCCTGGCCTCTTCCTCTCGCGTTCAGGCCGACTCGGGAAGAGGCCCGCGTCTTCCCCTGCAGAGAGGAGAGGCTCCAGGAGCACTGCGCACCGCCCGGGCCCTGGGACGGGGAGCCTCTGGGGGGAATGTCCCCGCGCCTTCCCCGGCCGCCCCTGCCACCCAGAAAGCTGCCCCACCCTGGAGGGAGACGGGGGCCGACGGCCCGCTGCTCCAAGGAGCGGTTTCTGCGCGTTCAGGGGCTGGCGCCTGGGAGCCCCCCCAAGGCTGCCCCAGGGACTGGTGGCCGAGGCCTTGCTGTCGCCCTGGACCTCGAGGCCCAGGACAGGCCTGCCTTCTGCCCAGACTGCTGGCTCAGACCGGAGCACGCGCCCCTGCCCTCGTCGTCCCCCCGTGTCTCCTTAGCAGCCAGGCTTCCGGTGCCGGGCCCCGTGAGTGGGTGACACTTGTCCCCACCCCCCGACCCACTCGGGCTCAGACGGCAGGCTCTCCTGCTTGGCCTCACTTGCCCCAGTGCAATGCCAACGGCTCGGCTGCCCTGCCGGGGCGGCGTGCTGCGCTCTCCCCAGACATGCTCCTGGGGACCGAGGGGACAGGCGTGTCCCTTTTCTGAAGGCCGGTCCCCCAGGCGCGACCGGGCTCCTGTCTGGGGCAGGCGGGATGTCCCGGCAAGGAGGCGTTCACTCCGGGGTAGTTTCTGCCAGAGCGCTGCTGAGCACTCGGCTGCGGCACCCAGCAGCAGCTCACAGACACGACCCTGATTCCCCAGCGAAGGCAGAGCTTTCGCCTAGGTTTTCCGCACGAAGCGGACCGCGCCTCGCTGCTGCTTCCTCGCTCCGGCTTTGGGCGTTCGCTCTCTCGCGACAGGGGAGAAGTGTTGCGGGAGAGTCGGTGCTTCTGGGGCCTCGCTTCCCGGGGCCCAGGTGCGGACCCTGGGCTCCCAGGGCCTCGCCGATGTCGGGAGACGCGGCCTCCTCCTTGCAGCAGCGTGTGTCGCCCGGGGTGGCCCCTCTGCGCAGACGGCCTTCTCCCGGGCTCGCCGGGGCCTGGCCTCTTCCTCTCGCGTTCAGGCCGACTCGGGAAGAGGCCCGCGTATTCCCGCGCAGAGAGGAGAGGCTCCAGGAGCACTGCGCACCGCCCGGGCCCTGGGACGGGGAGCCTGTGGGGGGACTGTCCCCGCGCCGTCCCCGGCCGCCCCTGCCACCCAGAACGCTGCCCCACCCTGGAGGGAGACGGGGGCCGACGGCCCGCTGCTCCAGGGAGCGGTTTCTGCGCGTTCAGGGGCTGGCGCCTGGGAGCCCCCCCAAGGCTGCCCCAGGGACTGGTGGCCGAGGCCTTGCTGTCGCCCTGGGCCTCGAGGCCCAAGACAGGCCTGCCTTCTGCCCAGACTGCTGGCTCAGACCGGAGCACGCGCCCCTGCCCTCGTCGTCCCCCCGTGTCTCCTTAGCAGCCAGGCTTCCGGCGCCGGGCCCCGTGAGTGGGTGACACTTGTCCCCACCCCCCGACCCACTCGGGCTCAGACGGCAGGCTCTCCTGCTTGGCCTCACTTGCCCCAGCGCAATGCCAACGGCTCGGCTGCCCTGCCGGGGCGGCGTGCTGCGCTCTCCCCGGACAGGCTCCTGGGGACCGAGGGGACAGGCGTGTCCCTTTTCTGAAGGCTGATACCCTAGGCGCGGCCGGGCTCCAGTCTGGGGCAGGCGGGATGTCCCGGCAAGGAGGCATTCACTCCGGGGTAGTTTCTGCCAGAGCGCTGCAGAGCGCTCAGCTGCGGCAACCAGCAGCAGACCACAGGCCCGACCCTGATTCCCCAGCGAAGGAAGAGCTTTCCCCGAGGTTTTCGTCACGAAGCGGACCGCGCCTCGCTGCTGCTTCCTCGCTCCGGCTTTGGGCGTTCGCTCTCTCGCGTCAGAGGAGAAGTGCTGCGGGAGAGTCGGTGCTTCTGGGGCCTCGCTTCCCGGGGCCCAGGTGCGGACCCTGGGCTCCCAGGGCCTCGCCGATGTCGGGAGACGCGGCCTCCTCCGTGCAGCAGCGTGTGTCGCCCGGGGTGGCCCCTCTGCGCAGACGGCCTTCTCCCGGGCTCGCCGGGGCCTGGCCTCTTCCTCTCGCGTTCAGGCCGACTCGGGAAGAGGCCCGCGTCTTCCCGCGCAGAGAGGAGAGGCTCCAGGAGCACTGCGCACCGCCCGGGCCCTGGGACGGGGAGCCTCTGGGGGGAATGTCCCCGCGCCTTCCCCGGCCGCCCCTGCCACCCAGAAAGCTGCCCCACCCTGGAGGGAGACGGGGGCCGACGGCCCGCTGCTCCAAGGAGCGGTTTCTGCACGTTCAGGGGCTGGCGCCTGGGAGCCCCCCCAAGGCTGCCCCAGGGACTGCTGGCCGAGCCCTGCTGTCGCCCTGGGCCTCGAGGCCCAGGACAGGCCTGCCTTCTGAGCAGACTGCTGGCTCAGACCGGAGCACGCGCCCCTGCCCTCGTCGTCCCCCCGTGTCTCCTTAGCAGCCAGGCTTCCGGCGCCGGGCCCCGTGAGTGGGTGACACTTGTCCCCACCGCCCGACCCACTCGGGCTCAGACGGCAGGCTCTCCTGCTTGGCCTCACTTGCCCCAGCGCAATGCCAACGGCTCGGCTGCACTGCCGGGGCGGCGTGCTGCGCTCTCCCCAGACATGCTCCTGGGGACCGAGGGGACAGGCGTGTCCCTTTTCTGAAGGCCGGTCCCCCAGGCGCGACCGGGCTCCTGTCTGGGGCAGGCGGGATGTCCCGTCAAGGAGGCGTTCACTCCGGGGTAGTTTCTGCCAGAGCGCTGCAGAGCACTCGGCTGCGGCACCCAGCAGCAGCCCACAGACCCGACCCTGATTCCCCAGCGAAGGCAGAGCTTTCGCCTAGGTTTTCGGCACGAAGCGGACCGCGCCTCGCTGCTGCTTCCTCGCTCCGGCTTTGGGCGTTCGCTCTCTCGCGTCAGGGGAGAAGTGTTGCGGGAGAGTCGGTGCTTCTGGGGCCTCGCTTCCCGGGGCCCCGGTGCGGACCCTGGGCTCCCAGGGCCTCGCCGATGTCGGGAGACGCGGCCTCCTCCTTGCAGCAGCGTGTGTCGCCCGGGGTGGCCCCACTGCGCAGACGGCCTTCTCCCGGGCTCGCCGGGGCCTGGCCTCTTCCTCTCGCGTTCAGGCCGACTCGGGAAGAGGCCCGCGTCTTCCCGCGCAGAGAGGAGAGGCTCCAGGAGCACTGCGCACCGCCCGGGCCCTGGGACGGGGAGCCTCTGGGGGGAATGTCCCCGCGCCTTCCCCGGCCGCCCCTGCCACCCAGAAAGCTGCCCCACCCTGGAGGGAGACGGGGGCCGACGGCCCGCTGCTCCAGGGAGCGGTTTCTGCGCGTTCAGGTGCTGGCGCCTGGGAGCCCCCCCAAGGCTGCCCCAGGGACTGGTGGCCGAGGCCCTGCTGTCGCCCTGGGCCTCGAAGCCCAGGACAGGCCGGCCTTCTGCCCAGCCTGCTGGCTCAGACCGGGGCCCGCGCCCCTGCCCACGTCGTCCTCCCGTGTCTCCTTAGCAGGCAGGCTTCCGGCGCCGCGCCCCGTGAGTGGGTGACACTTGTCCCCACCCCCCGACCCACTCGGGCTCAGACGGCAGGCTCTCCTGCTTGGCCTCACTTGCCCCAGCGCAATGCCAACGGCTCGGCTGCCCTGCCGGGGCGGCGTGCTGCGCTCTCCCCGGACAGGCTCCTGGGGACCGAGGGGACAGGCGTGTCCCGTTTCTGAAGGCTGATCCCCTAGGCGTGCCGGGCTCCAGTCTGGGGCAGGCGGGATGTCCCGGCAAGGAGGCGTTCACTCCGGGGTAGTTTCTGCCAGAGCGCTGCAGAGCGCTCGGCTGCGGCAACCAGCAGCAGACCACAGGCCCGACCCTGATTCCCCAGCGAAGGAAGAGCTTTCCCGGAGGTTTTCCGCACGAAGCGGACCGCGCCTCGCTGCTGCTTCCTCGCTCCGGCTTTGGGCGTTCGCTCTCTCGCGTCAGGGGAGAAGTGTTGCGGGAGAGTCGGTGCTTCTGGGGCCTCGCTTCCCGGGGCCCAGGTGCGGACCCTGGGCTCCCAGGGCCTCGCCGATATCGGGAGACGCGGCCTCCTCCGTGCAGCAGCGTGTGTCGCCCGGGGTGGCCCCTCTGAGCAGACGGCCTTCTCCCGGGCTCGCCGGGGCCTGGCCTCTTCCTCTCGCGTTCAGGCCGACTCGGGAAGAGGCCCGCGTCTTCCCGTGCAGAGAGGAGAGGCTCCAGGAGCACTGCGCACCGCCCGGGCCCTGGGACGGGGATCCTGTGGGGGGACTGTCCCCGCGCCTTCCCCGGCCGCCCCTGCCACCCAGAAAGCTGCCCCACCCTGGAGGGACACGGGGGCCGACGGCCCGCTGCTCAAAGGAGCGGTTTCTGCGCGTTCAGGGGCTGGCGCCTGGGAGCCCCCGCAAGGCTCCCCCAGGGACTGGTGGCCGAGGCCCTGCTGTCGCCCTGGGCCTCGAGGCCCAGGACAGACCTGCCTTCTGCCCAGACTGCTGGCTCAGACCGGAGCACGCGCCCCTGCCCTCGTCGTCCCCCCGTGTCTCCTTAGCAGCCAGGCTTCCGGCGCCGGGCCCCGTGAGTGGGTGACACTTGTCCCCACCCCCCGACCCACTCGGGCTCAGACGGCAGGCTCTCCTGCTTGGCTTCACTTGCCCCAGCGCCATGCCAACGGCTCGGCTGCCCTGCCGGGGCAAGGTGCTGCGCTCTACCCAGACAGGCTCCTGGGGACCAAGGGGACAGGCGTGTCCCTTTTCTGCAGGCTGGTCCCCCAGGCGCGACCGGGCTCCAGTCTGGGGGAGGCGGGATGTCCCGGCAAGGAGGCGTTCACTCCGGGGTAGTTTCTGCCAGAGCGCTGCAGAGCGCTCGGCTGCGGCAACCAGCAGCAGACCACAGGCCCGACCCTGATTCCCCAGTGAAGGCAGAGCTTTCCCCGAGGTTTTCGGCACGAAGCGGACCGCGCCTCGCTGCTGTTTCCTCGCTCTGACTTTGGGCGTTCGCTCTCTCGCGTCAGGGGAGAAGTGCTGCGGGAGAGTCGGTGCTTCTGGGGCCTCGCTTCCCGGGGCCCAGGTGCGGACCCTGGGCTCCCAGGGCCTCGCCATGTCGGGAGACGCGGCCTCCCCCGTGCAGCAGCGTGTGTCGCCCGGGGTGGCCCCTCTGCGCAGACGGCCTTCTCCCAGGCTCGCCGGGGCCTGGCCTCTTCCTCTCGCGTTCAGGCCGACTCGGGAAGAGGCCCGCGTCTTCCCGCGCAGAGAGGAGAGGCTCCAGGAGCACTGCGCACCGCCCGGGCCCTGGGACGGGGAGCCTGTGGGGGGACTGTCCCCGTGTCTTCCCCGGCCGCCCCTGCCACCCAGAATGCTGCCCCACCCTGGAGGGAGACAGGGGCCGACGGCCCGCTGCTCCAAGGAGCGGTTTCTGCGCGTTCAGGGGCTGGCGCCTGGGAGCCCCCCCAAGGCTGCCCCAGGGACTGGTGGCCGAGGCCCTGCTGTCGTCCTGGGCCTCGAGGCCCAGGACAGGCCTGCCTTCTTCCCAGACTGCTGGCTCAGACCGGGGCCCGCGCCCCTGCCCACGTCGTCCTCCCGTGTCTCCTTAGCAGCCAGGCTTCTGGCGCCGGGCCCCGTGAGTGGGTGACACTTGTCCCCACCCCCCGACCCACTCGGGCTCAGACGGCAGGCTCTCCTGCTTGGCCTCACTTGCCCCAGCGCAATGCCAACGGCTCGGCTGCCCTGCCGGGGCGGCGTGCTGCGCTCTCCCCAGACATGCTCCTGGGGACCGAGGGGACAGGCGTGTCCCTTTTCTGAAGGCCGGTCCCCCAGGCGCGACCGGGCTCCTGTCTGGGGCAGGCGGGATGTCCCGGCAAGGAGGCGTTCACTCCGGGGTAGTTTCTGCCAGAGCGCTGCAGAGCGCTCGGCTGCGGCAACCAGCAGCAGCCCACAGACCCGACCCTGATTCCCCAGCGAAGGCATAGCTTTCGCCTAGGTTTTCCGCACGAAGCGGACCGCGCCTCGCTGCTGCTTCCTCGCTCCGGCTTTGGGCGTTCGCTCTCTCGCGTCAGGGGAGATGTGTGGCGGGAGAGTCGGTGCTTCTGGGGCCTCGCTTCCCGGGGCCCCGGTGCGGACCCTGGGCTCCCAGGGCCTCGCCGATGTCGGGAGACGCGGCCTCCTCCTTGCAGCAGCGTGTGTCGCCCGGGGTGGCCCCTCTGCGCAGACGGCCTTCTCCCGGGCTCGCCGGGGCCTGGCCTCTTCCTCTCGCGTTCAGGCCGACTCGGGAAGAGGCCTGCGGCTTCCCGCGCAGCGAGGAGAGGCTCCAGGAGCACTGCGCACCGCCCGGGCCCTGGGACGGGGAGCCTGTGGGGGGACTGTCCCCGCGCCGTCCCCGGCCACGCCTGCCACCCAGAACGCTGCCCCACCCTGGAGGGAGACGGGGGCCGACGGCCGGCTGCTCCAGGGAGCGGTTTCTGCGCGTTCAGGGGCTGGCGCCTGGGAGCCCCCCCAAGGCTGCCCCAGGGACTGCTGGCCGAGGCCCTGCTGTCGCCCTGGGCCTCGAGGCCCAGGACGGGCCTGCCTTCTGCCCAGACTGCTGGCTCAGACCGGAGCACGCGCCCCTGCCCTCGTCGTCCCCCCGTGTCTCCTTAGCAGCCAGGCTTCTGGCGCCGGGCCCCGTGAGTGGGTGACACTTGTCCCCACCCCCCGACCCACTCGGGCTCAGACGGCAGGCTCTCCTGCTTGGCCTCACTTGCCCCAGCGCAATGCCAACGGCTCGGCTGCCCTGCCGGGGCGGCGTGCTGCGCTCTCCCCAGACATGCTCCTGGGGACCGAGGGGACAGGCGTGTCCCTTTTCTGAAGGCCGGTCCCCCAGGCGCGACCGGGCTCCTGTCTGGGGCAGGCGGGATGTCCCGGCAAGGAGGCGTTCACTCCGGGGTAGTTTCTGCCAGAGCGCTGCTGAGCACTCGGCTGCGGCACCCAGCAGCAGCTCACAGACACGACCCTGATTCCCCAGCGAAGGCAGAGCTTTCGCCTAGGTTTTCCGCACGAAGCGGAGCGCCTCGCTGCTGCTTCCTCGCTCCGGCTTTGGGCGTTCGCTCTCTCGCGACAGGGGAGAAGTGTTGCGGGAGAGTCGGTGCTTCTGGGGCCTCGCTTCCCGGGGCCCAGGTGCGGACCCTGGGCTCCCAGGGCCTCGCCGATGTCGGGAGACGCGGCCTCCTCCGTGCAGCAGCGTGTGTCGCCCGGGGTGGCCCCTCTGCGCAGACGGCCTTCTCCCGGGCTCGCCGGGGCCTGGCCTCTTCCTCTCGCGTTCAGGCCGACTCGGGAAGAGGCCCGCGTCTTCCCGCGCAGAGAGGAGAGGCTCCAGGAGCACTGCGCACCGCCCGGGCCCTGGGACGGGGAGCCTCTGGGGGGAATGTCCCCGCGCCTTCCCCGGCCGCCCCTGCCACCCAGAAAGCTGCCCCACCCTGGAGGGAGACGGGGGCCGACGGCCCGCTGCTCCAAGGAGCGGTTTCTGCACGTTCAGGGGCTGGCGCCTTGGAGCCCCCCCAAGGCTGCCCCAGGGACTGGTGGCCGAGGCCTTGCTGTCGCCCTGGGCCTCGAGGCCCAGGACAGGCCTGCCTTCTGCCCAGACTGCTGGCTCAGACCGGAGCACGCGCCCCTGCCCTCGTCGTCCCCCCGTGTCTCCTTAGCAGCCAGGCTTCCGGTGCCGGGCCCCGTGAGTGGGTGACACTTGTCCCCACCCCCCGACCCACTCGGGCTCAGACGGCAGGCTTTCCTGCTTGGCCTCACTTGCCCCAGCGCAATGCCAACGGCTCGGCTGCCCTGCCGGGGCGGCGTGCTGCGCTCTCCCCAGACATGCTCCTGGGGACCGAGGGGACAGGCGTGTCCCTTTTCTGAAGGCCGGTCCCCCAGGCGCGACCGGGCTCCTGTCTGGGGCAGGCGGGATGTCCCGGCAAGGAGGCGTTCACTCCGGGGTAGTTTCTGCCAGAGCGCTGCTGAGCACTCGGCTGCGGCACCCAGCAGCAGCTCACAGACATGACCCTGATTCCCCAGCGAAGGCAGAGCTTTCGCCTAGGTTTTTCGCACGAAGCGGACCGCGCCTCGCTGCTGCTTCCTCGCTCCGGCTTTGGGCGTTCGCTCTCTCGCTACAGGGGAGAAGTGTTGCGGGAGAGTCGGTGCTTCTGGGGCCTCGCTTCCCGGGGCCCAGGTGCGGACCCTGGGCTCCCAGGGCCTCGCCGATGTCGGGAGACGTGGCGTCCTCGTGCAGCAGCGTGTGTCGCCCGGGGTGGCCCCTCTGCGCAGACGGCCTTCTCCCGGGCTCGCCGGGGCCTGGCCTCTTCCTTTCGCGTTCAGGCCGACTCGGGAAGAGGCCTGCGGCTTCCCGCGCAGCGAGGAGAGGCTCCAGGAGCACTGCGCACCGCCCGGGCCCTGGGACGGGGAGCCTGTGGGGGGACTGTCCCCGCACCTTCCCCGGCCGCCCCTGCCACCCAGAACGCTGCCCCACCCTGGAGGGAGACGGGGGCCGACGGCCGGCTGCTCCAGGGAGCGGTTTCTGCGCGTTCAGGGGCTGGCGCCTGGGAGCCCCCCCAAGGCTGCCCCAGGGACTGGTGGCCGAGGCCCTGCTGTCGCCCTGGGCCTCGAAGCCCAGGACAGGCCGGCCTTCTGCCCAGACTGCTGGCTCAGACCGGGGCCCGCGCCCCTGCCCACGTCGTCCTCCCGTGTCTCCTTAGCAGGCAGGCTTCCGGCGCCGCGCCCCGTGAGTGGGTGACACTTGTCCCCACCCCCCGACCCACTCGGGCTCAGACGGCAGGCTCTCCTGCTTGGCCTCACTTGCCCCAGCGCAATGCCAACGGCTCGGCTGCCCTGCCGGGGCGGCGTGCTGCGCTCTCCCCGGACAGGCTCCTGGGGACCGAGGGGACAGGCGTGTCCCTTTTCTGAAGGCTGATACCCTAGGCGCGGCCGGGCTCCAGTCTGGGGCAGGCGGGATGTCCCGGCAAGGAGGCATTCACTCCGGGGTAGTTTCTGCCAGAGCGCTGCAGAGCGCTCGGCTGCGGCAACCAGCAGCAGACCACAGGCCCGACCCTGATTCCCCAGCGAAGGAAGAGCTTTCCCGGAGGTTTTCCGCACGAAGCGGACCGCGCCTCGCTGCTGCTTCCTCGCTCCGGCTTTGGGCGTTCGCTCTCTCGCGTCAGGGGAGAAGTGTTGCGGGAGAGTCGGTGCTTCTGGGGCCTCGCTTCCCGGGGCCCAGGTGCGGACCCTGGGCTCCCAGGGCCTCGCCGATGTCGGGAGACGCGGCCTCCTCCGTGCAGCAGCGTGTGTCGCCCGGGGTGGCCCCTCTGAGCAGACGGCCTTCTCCCGGGCTCGCCGGGGCCTGGCCTCTTCCTCTCGCGTTCAGGCCGACTCGGGAAGAGGCCCGCGTCTTCCCGTGCAGAGAGGAGAGGCTCCAGGAGCACTGCGCACCGCCCGGGCCCTGGGACGGGGAGCCTGTGGGGGGACTGTCCCCGCGCCTTCCCCGGCCGCCCCTGCCACCCAGAAAGCTGCCCCACCCTGGAGGGACACGGGGGCCGACGGCCCGCTGCTCCAAGGAGCGGTTTCTGCGCGTTCAGGGGCTGGCGCCTGGGAGCCCCCGCAAGGCTCCCCCAGGGACTGGTGGCCGAGGCCCTGCTGTCGCCCTGGGCCTCGAGGCCCAGGACAGACCTGCCTTCTGCCCAGACTGCTGGCTCAGACCGGAGCACGCGCCCCTGCCCTCGTCGTCCCCCCGTGTCTCCTTAGCAGCCAGGCTTCCGGCGCCGGGCCCCTTGAGTGGGTGACACTTGTCCCCACCCCCCGACCCACTCGGGCTCAGACGGCAGGCTCTCCTGCTTGGCTTCACTTGCCCCAGCGCCATGCCAACGGCTCGGCTGCCCTGCCGGGGCGGCGTGCTTCGCTCTCCCCAGACATGCTCCTGGGGACCGAGGGGACAGGCGTGTCCCTTTTCTGAAGGCCGGTCCCCCAGGCGCGACCGGGCTCCTGTCTGGGGCAGGCGGGATGTCCCGGCAAGGAGGCGTTCACTCCGGGGTAGTTTCTGCCAGAGCGCTGCAGAGCGCTCGGCTGCGGCAACCAGCAGCAGCCCACAGACCCGACCCTGATTCCCCAGCGAAGGCATAGCTTTCGCCTAGGTTTTCCGCACGAAGCGGACCGCGCCTCGCTGCTGCTTCCTCGCTCCGGCTTTGGGCGTTCGCTCTCTCGCGTCAGGGGAGATGTGTGGCGGGAGAGTCGGTGCTTCTGGGGCCTCGCTTCCCGGGGCCCCGGTGCGGACCCTGGGCTCCCAGGGCCTCGCCGATGTCGGGAGACGCGGCCTCCTCCGTGCAGCAGCGTGTGTCGCCCGGGGTGGCCCCTCTGCGCAGACGGCCTTCTCCCGGGCTCGCCGGGGCCTGGCGTCTTCCTCTCGCGTTCAGGCCGACTCGGGAAGAGGCCTGCGGCTTCCCGCGCAGCGAGGAGAGGCTCCAGGAGCACTGCGCACCGCCCGGGCCCTGGGACGGGGAGCCTGTGGGGGGACTGTCCCCGCGCCGTCCCCGGCCACGCCTGCCACCCAGAACGCTGCCCCACCATGGAGGGAGACGGGGGCCGACGGCCGGCTGCTCCAGGGAGCGGTTTCTGCGCGTTCAGGGGCTGGCGCCTGGGAGCCCCCCCAAGGCTGCCCCAGGGACTGCTGGCCGAGGCCCTGCTGTCGCCCTGGGCCTCGAGGCCCAGGACGGGCCTGCCTTCTGCCCAGACTGCTGGCTCAGACCGGAGCACGCGCCCCTGCCCTCGTCGTCCCCCCGTGTCTCCTTAGCAGCCAGGCTTCCGGCGCCGGGCCCCGTGAGTGGGTGACACTTGTCCCCACCCCCCGACCCACTCGGGCTCAGACGGCAGGCTCTCCTGCTTGGCCTCACTTGCCCCAGCGCAATGCCAACGGCTCGGCTGCCCTGCCGGGGCGGCGTGCTGCGCTCTCCCCAGACATGCTCCTGGGGACCGAGGGGACAGGCGTGTCCCTTTTCTGAAGGCCGGTCCCCCAGGCGCGACCGGGCTCCTGTCTGGGGCAGGCGGGATGTCCCGGCAAGGAGGCGTTCACTCCGGGGTAGTTTCTGCCAGAGCGCTGCTGAGCACTCGGCTGCGGCACCCAGCAGCAGCTCACAGACACGACCCTGATTCCCCAGCGAAGGCAGAGCTTTCGCCTAGGTTTTTCGCACGAAGCGGACCGCGCCTCGCTGCTGCTTCCTCGCTCCGGCTTTGGGCGTTCGCTCTCTCGCGACAGGGGAGAAGTGTTGCGGGAGAGTCGGTGCTTCTGGGGCCTCGCTTCCCGGGGCCCCGGTGCGGACCCTGGGCTCCCAGGGCCTCGCCGATGTCGGGAGACGCGGCCTCCTCCTTGCAGCAGCGTGTGTCGCCCGGGGTGGCCCCTCTGCGCAGACGGCCTTCTCCCGGGCTCGCCGGGGCCTGGCCTCTTCCTCTCGCGTTCAGGCCGACTCGGGAAGAGGCCCGCGTATTCCCGCGCAGAGAGGAGAGGCTCCAGGAGCACTGCGCACCGCCCGGGCCCTGGGACGGGGAGCCTGTGGGGGGACTGTCCCCGCGCCTTCCCCGGCCGCCCCTGCCACCCATAACGCTGCCCCACCCTGGAGGGAGACGGGGGCCGACGGCCCGCTGCTCCAGGGAGCGGTTTCTGCGCGTTCAGGGGCTGGCGCCTGGGAGCCCCCCCAAGGCTGCCCCAGGGACTGGTGGCCGAGGCCCTGCTGTCGCCCTGGGCCTCGAAGCCCAGGACAGGCCGGCCTTCTGCCCAGACTGCTGGCTCAGACCGGGGCCCGTGCCCCTGCCCACGTCGTCCTCCCGTGTCTCCTTAGCAGGCAGTCTTCCGGCGCCGCGCCCCGTGAGTGGGTGACACTTGTCCCCACCCCCCGACCCACTCGGGCTCAGACGGCAGGCTCTCCTGCTTGGCCTCACTTGCCCCAGCGCAATGCCAACGGCTCGGCTGCCCTGCCGGGGCGGCGTGCTGCGCTCTCCCCGGACAGGCTCCTGGGGACCGAGGGGACAGGCGTGTCCCTTTTCTGAAGGCTGATACCCTAGGCGCGGCCGGGCTCCAGTCTGGGGCAGGCGGGATGTCCCGGCAAGGAGGCATTCACTCCGGGGTAGTTTCTGCCAGAGCGCTGCAGAGCGCTCGGCTGCGGCAACCAGCAGCAGACCACAGGCCCGACCCTGATTCCCCAGCGAAGGAAGAGCTTTCCCCGAGGTTTTCGGCACGAAGCGGACCGCGCCTCGCTGCTGCTTCCTCGCTCCGGCTTTGGGCGTTCGCTCTCTCGCGTCAGGGGAGAAGTGCTGCGGGAGAGTCGGTGCTTCTGGGGCCTCGCTTCCCGGGGCCCAGGTGCGGACCCTGGGCTCCCAGGGCCTCGCCGATGTCGGGAGACGCGGCCTCCTCCGTGCAGCAGCGTGTGTCGCCCGGGGTGGCCCCTCTGCGCAGACGGCCTTCTCCCGGGCTCGCCGGGGCCTGGCCTCTTCCTCTCGCGTTCAGGCCGACTCGGGAAGAGGCCCGCGTCTTCCCGCGCAGAGAGGAGAGGCTCCAGGAGCACTGCGCACCGCCCGGGCCCTGGGACGGGGAGCCTGTGGGGGGACTGTCCCCGCGCCTTCCCCGGCCGCCCCTGCCACCCAGAAAGCTGCCCCACCCTGGAGGGAGACGGGGGCCGACGGCCCGCTGCTCCAAGGAGCGGTTTCTGCGCGTTCAGGGGCTGGCGCCTGGGAGCCCCCCCAAGGCTGCCCCAGGGACTGCTGGCCGAGCCCTGCTGTCGCCCTGGGCCTCGAGGCCCAGGACAGGCCTGCCTTCTGCCCAGACTGCTGGCTCAGACCGGAGCACGCGCCCCTGCCCTCGTCGTCCCCCCGTGTCTCCTTAGCAGCCAGGCTTCCGGCGCCGGGCCCCGTGAGTGGGTGACACTTGTCCCCACCGCCCGACCCACTCGGGCTCAGACGGCAGGCTCTCCTGCTTGGCCTCACTTGCACCAGCGCAATGCCAACGGCTCGGCTGCACTGCCGGGGCGGCGTGCTGCGCTCTCCCCAGACATGCTCCTGGGGACCGAGGGGACAGGCGTGTCCCTTTTCTGAAGGCCGGTCCCCCAGGCGCGACCGGGCTCCTGTCTGGGGCAGGCGGGATGTCCCGTCAAGGAGGCGTTCACTCCGGGGTAGTTTCTGCCAGAGCGCTGCAGAGCACTCGGCTGCGGCACCCAGCAGCAGCCCACAGACCCGACCCTGATTCCCCAGCGAAGGCAGAGCTTTCGCCTAGGTTTTCCGCACGAAGCGGACCGCGCCTCGCTGCTGCTTCCTCGCTCCGGCTTTGGGCGTTCGCTCTCTCGCGACAGGGGAGAAGTGTTGCGGGAGAGTCGGTGCTTCTGGGGCCTCGCTTCCCGGGGCCCAGGTGCGGACCCTGGGCTCCCAGGGCCTCGCCGATGTCGGGAGACGCGGCCTCCTCCTTGCAGCAGCGTGTGTCGCCCGGGGTGGCCCCTCTGCGCAGACGGCCTTCTCCCGGGCTCGCCGGGGCCTGGCCTCTTCCTCTCGCGTTCAGGCCGACTCGGGAAGAGGCCTGGGGCTTCCCGCGCAGAGAGGAGAGGCTCCAGGAGCACTGCGCACCGCCCGGGCCCTGGGACGGGGAGCCTGTGGGGGGACTGTCCCCGCGCCTTCCCCGGCCGCCCCTGCCACCCAGAACGCTGCCCCACCCTGGAGGGAGACGGGGGCCGACGGCCCGCTGCTCCAGGGAGTGGTTTCTGCGCTTTCAGGGGCTGGCGCCTGGGAGCCCCCCCAAGGCTGCCCCAGGGACTGCTGGCCGAGGCCCTGCTGTCGCCCTGGGCCTCGAGGCCCAGGACGGGCCTGCCTTCTGCCCAGACTGCTGGCTCAGACCGGAGCACGCGCCCCTGCCCTCATCATCCCCCCGTGTCTCCTTGGCAGCCAGGCTTCCGGCGCCGGGCCCCGTGAGTGGGTGACACTTGTCCCCACCCCCCGACCCACTCGGGCTCAGACGGCAGGCTCTCCTGCTTGGCCTCACTTGCCCCAGCGCAATGCCAACGGCTCTGCTGCCCTGCCGGGTTGGCGTGCTGCGCTCTCCCCAGACATGCTCCTGGGGACCGAGGGGACAGGCGTGTCCCTTTTCTGAAGGCCGGTCCCCCAGGCGCGACCGGGCTCCTGTCTGGGGCAGGCGGGATGTCCCGGCAAGGAGGCGTTCACTCCGGGGTAGTTTCTGCCAGAGCGCTGCTGAGCACTCGGCTGCGGCACCCAGCAGCAGCTCACAGACACGACCCTGATTCCCCAGCGAAGGCAGAGCTTTCGCCTAGGTTTTTCGCACGAAGCGGACCGCTCCTCGCTGCTGCTTCCTGGCTCCGGCTTTGGGCGTTCGCTCTCTCGCGACAGGGGAGAAGTGTTGCGGGAGAGTCGGTGCTTCTGGGGCCTCGCTTCCCGGGGCCCCGGTGCGGACCCTGGGCTCCCAGGGCCTCGCCGATGTCGGGAGACGCGGCCTCCTCCTTGCAGCAGCGTGTGTCGCCCGGGGTGGCCCCTCTGCGCAGACGGCCTTCTCCCGGGCTCGCCGGGGCCTGGCCTCTTCCTCTCGCGTTCAGGCCGACTCGGGAAGAGGCCCGCGTATTCCCGCGCAGAGAGGAGAGGCTCCAGGAGCACTGCGCACCGCCCGGGCCCTGGGACGGGGAGCCTGTGGGGGGACTGTCCCCGCGACTTCCCCGGCCGCCCCTGCCACCCATAACGCTGCCCCACCCTGGAGGGAGACGGGGGCCGACGGCCCGCTGCTCCAGGGAGCGGTTTCTGCGCGTTCAGGGGCTGGCGCCTGGGAGCCCCCCCAAGGCTGCCCCAGGGACTGGTGGCCGAGGCCCTGCTGTCGCCCTGGGCCTCGAAGCCCAGGACAGGCCGGCCTTCTGCCCAGACTGCTGGCTCAGACCGGGGCCCGTGCCCCTGCCCACGTCGCCCTCCCGTGTCTCCTTAGCAGGCAGGCTTCCGGCGCCGCGCCCCGTGAGTGGGTGACACTTGTCCACACCCCCCGACCCACTCGGGCTCAGACGGCAGGCTCTCCTGCTTGGCCTCACTTGCCCCAGCGCAATGCCAACGGCTCGGCTGCCCTGCCGGGGCGGCGTGCTGCTCTCTCCCCGGACAGGCTCCTGGGGACCGAGGGGACAGGCGTGTCCCTTTTCTGAAGGCTGATACCCTAGGCGCGGCCGGGCTCCAGTCTGGGGCAGGCGGGATGTCCCGGCAAGGAGGCGTTCACTCCGGGGTAGTTTCTGCCAGAGCGCTGCAGAGCGCTCGGCTGCGGCAACCAGCAGCAACCACAGGCCCGACCCTGATTCCCCAGCGAAGGAAGAGCTTTCCCCGAGGTTTTCGGCACGAAGCGGACCGCGCCTCGCTGCTGCTTCCTCGCTCCGGCTTTGGGCGTTCGCTCTCTCGCGTCAGGGGAGAAGTGCTGCGGGAGAGTCGGTGCTTCTGGGGCCTCGCTTCCCGGGGCCCAGGTGCGGACCCTGGGCTCCCAGGGCCTCGCCGATGTCGGGAGACGCGGCCTCCTCCATGCAGCAGCGTGTGTCGCCCGGGGTGGCCCCTCTGCGCAGACGGCCTTCTCCCGGGCTCGCCGGGGCCTGGCCTCTTCCTCTCGCGTTCAGGCCGACTCGGGAAGAGGCCCGCGTCTTCCCGCGCAGAGAGGAGAGGCTCCAGGAGCACTGCGCACCGCCCGGGCCCTGGGACGGGGAGCCTCTGGGGGGAATGTCCCCGCGCCTTCCCCGGCCGCCCCTGCCACCCAGAAAGCTGCCCCACCCTGGAGGGAGACGGGGGCCGACGGCCCGCTGCTCCAAGGAGCGGTTTCTGCGCGTTCAGGGGCTGGCGCCTGGGAGCCCCCCCAAGGCTGCCCCAGGGACTGGTGGCCGAGGCCTTGCTGTCGCCCTGGACCTCGAGGCCCAGGACAGGCCTGCCTTCTGCCCAGACTGCTGGCTCAGACCGGAGCACGCGCCCCTGCCCTCGTCGTCCCCCCGTGTCTCCTTAGCAGCCAGGCTTCCGGTGCCGGGCCCCGTGAGTGGGTGACACTTGTCCCCACCCCCCGACCCACTCGGGCTCAGACGGCAGGCTCTCCTGCTTGGCCTCACTTGCCCCAGTGCAATGCCAACGGCTCGGCTGCCCTGCCGGGGCGGCGTGCTGCGCTCTCCCCAGACATGCTCCTGGGGACCGAGGGGACAGGCGTGTCCCTTTTCTGAAGGCCGGTCCCCCAGGCGCGACCGGGCTCCTGTCTGGGGCAGGCGGGATGTCCCGGCAAGGAGGCGTTCACTCCGGGGTAGTTTCTGCCAGAGCGCTGCTGAGCACTCGGCTGCGGCACCCAGCAGCAGCTCACAGACACGACCCTGATTCCCCAGCGAAGGCAGAGCTTTCGCCTAGGTTTTCCGCACGAAGCGGACCGCGCCTCGCTGCTGCTTCCTCGCTCCGGCTTTGGGCGTTCGCTCTCTCGCGACAGGGGAGAAGTGTTGCGGGAGAGTCGGTGCTTCTGGGGCCTCGCTTCCCGGGGCCCAGGTGCGGACCCTGGGCTCCCAGGGCCTCGCCGATGTCGGGAGACGCGGCCTCCTCCTTGCAGCAGCGTGTGTCGCCCGGGGTGGCCCCTCTGCGCAGACGGCCTTCTCCCGGGCTCGCCGGGGCCTGGCCTCTTCCTCTCGCGTTCAGGCCGACTCGGGAAGAGGCCCGCGTATTCCCGCGCAGAGAGGAGAGGCTCCAGGAGCACTGCGCACCGCCCGGGCCCTGGGACGGGGAGCCTGTGGGGGGACTGTCCCCGCGCCGTCCCCGGCCGCCCCTGCCACCCAGAACGCTGCCCCACCCTGGAGGGAGACGGGGGCCGACGGCCCGCTGCTCCAGGGAGCGGTTTCTGCGCGTTCAGGCGTTGGCGCCTGGGAGCCCCCCCAAGGCTGCCCCAGGGACTGCTGGCCGAGGCCCTGCTGTCGCCCTGGGCCTCGAGGCCCAGGACGGGCCTGCCTTCTGCCCAGACTGCTGGCTCAGACCGGAGCACGCGCCCCTGCCCTCGTCGTCCCCCCGTGTCTCCTTAGCAGCCAGGCTTCCGGCGCCGGGCCCCGTGAGTGGGTGACACTTGTCCCCACCCCCCGACCCACTCGGGCTCAGACGGCAGGCTCTCCTGCTTGGCCTCACTTGCCCCAGCGCAATGCCAACGGCTCGGCTGCCCTGCCGGGGCGGCGTGCTGCGCTCTCCCCGGACAGGCTCCTGGGGACCGAGGGGACAGGCGTGTCCCTTTTCTGAAGGCTGATACCCTAGGCGCGGCCGGGCTCCAGTCTGGGGCAGGCGGGATGTCCCGGCAAGGAGGCATTCACTCCGGGGTAGTTTCTGCCAGAGCGCTGCAGAGCGCTCGGCTGCAGCAACCAGCAGCAGACCACAGGCCCGACCCTGATTCCCCAGCGAAGGAAGAGCTTTCCCCGAGGTTTTCGTCACGAAGCGGACCGCGCCTCGCTGCTGCTTCCTCGCTCCGGCTTTGGGCGTTCGCTCTCTCGCGTCAGAGGAGAAGTGCTGCGGGAGAGTCGGTGCTTCTGGGGCCTCGCTTCCCGGGGCCCAGGTGCGGACCCTGGGCTCCCAGGGCCTCGCCGATGTCGGGAGACGCGGCCTCCTCCGTGCAGCAGCGTGTGTCGCCCGGGGTGGCCCCTCTGCGCAGACGGCCTTCTCCCGGGCTCGCCGGGGCCTGGCCTCTTCCTCTCGCGTTCAGGCCGACTCGGGAAGAGGCCCGCGTCTTCCCGCGCAGAGAGGAGAGGCTCCAGGAGCACTGCGCACCGCCCGGGCCCTGGGACGGGGAGCCTCTGGGGGGAATGTCCCCGCGCCTTCCCCGGCCGCCCCTGCCACCCAGAAAGCTGCCCCACCCTGGAGGGAGACGGGGGCCGACGGCCCGCTGCTCCAAGGAGCGGTTTCTGCACGTTCAGGGGCTGGCGCCTGGGAGCCCCCCCAAGGCTGCCCCAGGGACTGCTGGCCGAGCCCTGCTGTCGCCCTGGGCCTCGAGGCCCAGGACAGGCCTGCCTTCTGAGCAGACTGCTGGCTCAGACCGGAGCACGCGCCCCTGCCCTCGTCGTCCCCCCGTGTCTCCTTAGCAGCCAGGCTTCCGGCGCCGGGCCCCGTGAGTGGGTGACACTTGTCCCCACCGCCCGACCCACTCGGGCTCAGACGGCAGGCTCTCCTGCTTGGCCTCACTTGCCCCAGCGCAATGCCAACGGCTCGGCTGCACTGCCGGGGCGGCGTGCTGCGCTCTCCCCAGACATGCTCCTGGGGACCGAGGGGACAGGCGTGTCCCTTTTCTGAAGGCCGGTCCCCCAGGCGCGACCGGGCTCCTGTCTGGGGCAGGCGGGATGTCCCGTCAAGGAGGCGTTCACTCCGGGGTAGTTTCTGCCAGAGCGCTGCAGAGCACTCGGCTGCGGCACCCAGCAGCAGCCCACAGACCCGACCCTGATTCCCCAGCGAAGGAAGAGCTTTCCCCGAGGTTTTCGGCACGAAGCGGACCGCGCCTCGCTGCTGCTTCCTCGCTCCGGCTTTGGGCGTTCGCTCTCTCGCGTCAGGGGAGAAGTGCTGCGGGAGAGTCGGTGCTTCTGGGGCCTCGCTTCCCGGGGCCCAGGTGCGGACCCTGGGCTCCCAGGGCCTCGCCGATGTCGGGAGACGCGGCCTCCTCCGTGCAGCAGCGTGTGTCGCCCGGGGTGGCCCCTCTGCGCAGACAGCCTTCTCCCGGGCTCGCCGGGGCCTGGCCTCTTCCTCTCGCGTTCAGGCCGACTCGGGAAGAGGCCCGCGTCTTCCCGCGCAGAGAGGAGAGGCTCCAGGAGCACTGCGCACCGCCCGGGCCCTGGGACGGGGAGCCTCTGGGGGGAATGTCCCCGCGCCTTCCCCGGCCGCCCCTGCCACCCAGAAAGCTGCCCCACCCTGGAGGGAGACGGGGGCCGACGGCCCGCTGCTCCAAGGAGCGGTTTCTGCGCGTTCAGGGGCTGGCGCCTGGGAGCCCCCCCAAGGCTGCCCCAGGGACTGGTGGCCGAGGCCCTGCTGTCGCCCTGGGCCTCGAGGCCCAGGACGGGCCTGCCTTCTGCCCAGACTGCTGGCTCAGACCGGAGCACGCGCCCCTGCCCTCGTCGCCCCCCGTGTCTCCTTAGCAGCCAGGCTTCTGGCGCCGGGCCCCGTGAGTGGGTGACACTTGTCCCCACCCCCCGACCCACTCGGGCTCAGACGGCAGGCTCTCCTGCTTGGCCTCACTTGCCCCAGCGCAATGCCAACGGCTCGGCTGCCCTGCCGGGGCGGCGTGCTGCGCTCTCCCCAGACAGGCTCCTGGGGACCGAGGGGACAGGCGTGTCCCTTTTCTGAAGGCCGGTCCCCCAGGCGCGACCGGGCTCCTGTCTGGGGCAGGCGGGATGTCCCGGCAAGGAGGCGTTCACTCCGGGGTAGTTTCTGCCAGAGCGCTGCTGAGCACTCGGCTGCGGCACCCAGCAGCAGCTCACAGACACGACCCTGATTCCCCAGCGAAGGCAGAGCTTTCGCCTAGGTTTTCCGCACGAAGCGGACCGCGCCTCGCTGCTGCTTCCTCGCTCCGGCTTTGGGCGTTCGCTCTCTCGCGACAGGGGAGAAGTGTTGCGGGAGAGTCGGTGCTTCTGGGGCCTCGCTTCCCGGGGCCCAGGTGCGGACCCTGGGCTCCCAGGGCCTCGCCGATGTCGGGAGACGCGGCCTCCTCCTTGCAGCAGCGTGTGTAGCCCGGGGTGGCCCCACTGCGCAGACGGCCTTCTCCCGGGCTCGCCGGGGCCTGGCCTCTTCCTCTCGCGTTCAGGCCGACTCGGGAAGAGGCCCGCGTCTTCCCGCGCAGAGAGGAGAGGCTCCAGGAGCACTGCGCACCGCCCGGGCCCTGGGACGGGGAGCGTGTGGGGGGACTGTCCCCGCGCCTTCCCCGGCCGCCCCTGCCACCCAGAAAGCTGCCCCACCCTGGAGGGAGACGGGGGCCGACGGCCCGCTGCTCCAGGGAGCGGTTTCTGCGCGTTCAGGTGCTGGCGCCTGGGAGCCCCCCCAAGGCTGCCCCAGGGACTGGTGGCTGAGGCCCTGCTGTCGCCCTGGGCCTCGAAGCCCAGGACAGGCCGGCCTTCTGCCCAGCCTGCTGGCTCAGACCGGGGCCCGCGCCCCTGCCCACGTCGTCCTCCCGTGTCTCCTTAGCAGGCAGGCTTCCGGCGCCGCGCCCCGTGAGTGGGTGACACTTGTCCCCACCCCCCGACCCACTCGGGCTCAGACGGCAGGCTCTCCTGCTTGGCCTCACTTGCCCCAGCGCAATGCCAACGGCTCGGCTGCCCTGCCGGGGCGGCGTGCTGCGCTCTCCCCAGACAGGCTCCTGGGGACCGAGGGGACAGGCGTGTCCCTTTTCTGAAGGCCGGTCCCCCAGGCGCAACCGGGCTCCTGTCTGGGGCAGGCGGGATGTCCCGGCAAGGAGGCGTTCACTCCGGGGTAGTTTCTGCCAGAGCGCTGCTGAGCACTCGGCTGCGGCACCCAGCAGCAGCTCACAGACACGACCCTGATTCCCCAGCGAAGGCAGAGCTTTCGCCTAGGTTTTCCGCACGAAGCGGACCGCGCCTCGCTGCTGCTTCCTCGCTCCGGCTTTGGGCGTTCGCTCTCTCGCGACAGGGGAGAAGTGTTGCGGGAGAGTCGGTGCTTCTGGGGCCTCGCTTCCCGGGGCCCAGGTGCGGACCCTGGGCTCCCAGGGCCTCGCCGATGTCGGGAGACGCGGCCTCCTCCTTGCAGCAGCGTGTGTCGCCCGGGGTGGCCCCACTGCGCAGACGGCCTTCTCCCGGGCTCGCCGGGGCCTGGCCTCTTCCTCTCGCGTTCAGGCCGACTCGGGAAGAGGCCCGCGTCTTCCCGCGCAGAGAGGAGAGGCTCCAGGAGCACTGCGCACCGCCCGGGCCCTGGGACGGGGAGCGTGTGGGGGGACTGTCCCCGCGCCTTCCCCGGCCGCCCCTGCCACCCAGAAAGCTGCCCCACCCTGGAGGGAGACGGGGGCCGACGGCCCGCTGCTCCAGGGAGCGGTTTCTGCGCGTTCAGGTGCTGGCGCCTGGGAGCCCCCCCAAGGCTGCCCCAGGGACTGGTGGCCGAGGCCCTGCTGTCGCCCTGGGCCTCGAAGCCCAGGACAGGCCGGCCTTCTGCCCAGCCTGCTGGCTCAGACCGGGGCCCGCGCCCCTGCCCACGTCGTCCTCCCGTGTCTCCTTAGCAGGCAGGCTTCCGGCGCCGCGCCCCGTGAGTGGGTGACACTTGTCCCCACCCCCCGACCCACTCGGGCTCAGACGGCAGGCTCTCCTGCTTGGCCTCACTTGCCCCAGCGCAATGCCAACGGCTCGGCTGCCCTGCCGGGGCGGCGTGCTGCGCTCTCCCCGGACAGGCTCCTGGGGACCGAGGGGACAGGCGTGTCCCGTTTCTGAAGGCTGATCCCCTAGGCGTGCCGGGCTCCAGTCTGGGGCAGGCGGGATGTCCCGGCAAGGAGGCGTTCACTCCGGGGTAGTTTCTGCCAGAGCGCTGCAGAGCGCTCGGCTGCGGCAACCAGCAGCAGACCACAGGCCCGACCCTGATTCCCCAGCGAAGGAAGAGCTTTCCCGGAGGTTTTCCGCACGAAGCGGACCGCGCCTCGCTGCTGCTTCCTCGCTCCGGCTTTGGGCGTTCGCTCTCTCGCGTCAGGGGAGAAGTGTTGCGGGAGAGTCGGTGCTTCTGGGGCCTCGCTTCCCGGGGCCCAGGTGCGGACCCTGGGCTCCCAGGGCCTCGCCGATATCGGGAGACGCGGCCTCCTCCGTGCAGCAGCGTGTGTCGCCCGGGGTGGCCCCTCTGAGCAGACGGCCTTCTCCCGGGCTCGCCGGGGCCTGGCCTCTTCCTCTCGCGTTCAGGCCGACTCGGGAAGAGGCCCGCGTCTTCCCGTGCAGAGAGGAGAGGCTCCAGGAGCACTGCGCACCGCCCGGGCCCTGGGACGGGGATCCTGTGGGGGGACTGTCCCCGCGCCTTCCCCGGCCGCCCCTGCCACCCAGAACGCTGCCCCACCCTGGAGGGACACGGGGGCCGACGGCCCGCTGCTCAAAGGAGCGGTTTCTGCGCGTTCAGGGGCTGGCGCCTGGGAGCCCCCGCAAGGCTCCCCCAGGGACTGGTGGCCGAGGCCCTGCTGTCGCCCTGGGCCTCGAGGCCCAGGACAGACCTGCCTTCTGCCCAGACTGCTGGCTCAGACCGGAGCACGCGCCCCTGCCCTCGTCGTCCCCCCGTGTCTCCTTAGCAGCCAGGCTTCCGGCGCCGGGCCCCGTGAGTGGGTGACACTTGTCCCCACCCCCCGACCCACTCGGGCTCAGACGGCAGGCTCTCCTGCTTGGCTTCACTTGCCCCAGCGCCATGCCAACGGCTCGGCTGCCCTGCCGGGGCAAGGTGCTGCGCTCTACCCAGACAGGCTCCTGGGGACCAAGGGGACAGGCGTGTCCCTTTTCTGCAGGCTGGTCCCCCAGGCGCGACCGGGCTCCAATCTGGGGGAGGCGGGATGTCCCGGCAAGGAGGCGTTCACTCCGGGGTAGTTTCTGCCAGAGCGCTGCAGAGCGCTCGGCTGCGGCAACCAGCAGCAGACCACAGGCCCGACCCTGATTCCCCAGTGAAGGCAGAGCTTTCCCCGAGGTTTTCGGCACGAAGCGGACCGCGCCTCGCTGCTGTTTCCTCGCTCTGACTTTGGGCGTTCGCTCTCTCGCGTCAGGGGAGATGTGTGGCGGGAGAGTCGGTGCTTCTGGGGCCTCGCTTCCCGGGGCCCCGGTGCGGACCCTGGGCTCCCAGGGCCTCGCCGATGTCGGGAGACGCGGCCTCCTCCTTGCAGCAGCGTGTGTCGCCCGGGGTGGCCCCTCTGCGCAGACGGCCTTCTCCCGGGCTCGCCGGGGCCTGGCCTCTTCCTCTCGCGTTCAGGCCGACTCGGGAAGAGGCCTGCGGCTTCCCGCGCAGCGAGGAGAGGCTCCAGGAGCACTGCGCACCGCCCGGGCCCTGGGACGGGGAGCCTGTGGGGGGACTGTCCCCGCGCCGTCCCCGGCCACGCCTGCCACCCAGAACGCTGCCCCACCCTGGAGGGAGACGGGGGCCGACGGCCGGCTGCTCCAGGGAGCGGTTTCTGCGCGTTCAGGGGCTGGCGCCTGGGAGCCCCCCCAAGGCTGCCCCAGGGACTGGTGGCCGAGGCCCTGCTGTCGCCCTGGGCCTCGAGGCCCAGGACGGGCCTGCCTTCTGCCCAGACTGCTGGCTCAGACCGGAGCACGCGCCCCTGCCCTCGTCGTCCCCCCGTGTCTCCTTAGCAGCCAGGCTTCTGGCGCCGGGCCCCGTGAGTGGGTGACACTTGTCCCCACCCCCCGACCCACTCGGGCTCAGACGGCAGGCTCTCCTGCTTGGCCTCACTTGCCCCAGCGCAATGCCAACGGCTCGGCTGCCCTGCCGGGGCGGCGTGCTGCGCTCTCCCCAGACATGCTCCTGGGGACCGAGGGGACAGGCGTGTCCCTTTTCTGAAGGCCGGTCCCCCAGGCGCGACCGGGCTCCTGTCTGGGGCAGGCGGGATGTCCCGGCAAGGAGGCGTTCACTCCGGGGTAGTTTCTGCCAGAGCGCTGCTGAGCACTCGGCTGCGGCACCCAGCAGCAGCTCACAGACACGACCCTGATTCCCCAGCGAAGGCAGAGCTTTCGCCTAGGTTTTCCGCACGAAGCGGACCGCGCCTCGCTGCTGCTTCCTCGCTCCGGCTTTGGGCGTTCGCTCTCTCGCGACAGGGGAGAAGTGTTGCGGGAGAGTCGGTGCTTCTGGGGCCTCGCTTCCCGGGGCCCAGGTGCGGACCCTGGGCTCCCAGGGCCTCGCCGATGTCGGGAGACGCGGCCTCCTCCTTGCAGCAGCGTGTGTCGCCCGGGGTGGCCCCTCTGCGCAGACGGCCTTCTCCCGGGCTCGCCGGGGCCTGGCCTCTTCCTCTCGCGTTCAGGCCGACTCGGGAAGAGGCCTGCGGCGTCCCGCGCAGAGAGGAGAGGCTCCAGGAGCACTGCGCACCGCCCGGGCCCTGGGACGGGGAGCCTGTGGGGGGACTGTCCCCGCGCCGTCCCCGGCCGCCCCTGCCACCCAGAACGCTGCCCACCCTGGAGGGAGACGGGGGCCGACGGCCCGCTGCTCCAGGGAGCGGTTTCTGCGCGTTCAGGCGTTGGCGCCTGGGAGCCCCCCCAAGGCTGCCCCAGGGACTGCTGGCCGAGGCCCTGCTGTCGCCCTGGGCCTCGAGGCCCAGGACGGGCCTGCCTTCTGCCCAGACTGCTGGCTCAGACCGGAGCACGCGCCCCTGCCCTCGTCGTCCCCCCGTGTCTCCTTAGCAGCCAGGCTTCCGGCGCCGGGCCCCGTGAGTGGGTGACACTTGTCCCCACCCCCCGACCCACTCGGGCTCAGACGGCAGGCTCTCCTGCTTGGCCTCACTTGCCCCAGCGCAATGCCAACGGCTCGGCTGCCCTGCCGGGGCGGCGTGCTGCGCTCTCCCCGGACAGGCTCCTGGGGACCGAGGGGACAGGCGTGTCCCTTTTCTGAAGGCTGATACCCTAGGCGCGGCCGGGCTCCAGTCTGGGGCAGGCGGGATGTCCCGGCAAGGAGGCATTCACTCCGGGGTAGTTTCTGCCAGAGCGCTGCAGAGCGCTCGGCTGCGGCAACCAGCAGCAGACCACAGGCCCGACCCTGATTCCCCAGCGAAGGAAGAGCATTCCCCGAGGTTTTCGGCACGAAGCGGACCGCGCCTCGCTGCTGCTTCCTCGCTCCGGCTTTGGGCGTTCGCTCTCTCGCGTCAGGGGAGAAGTGCTGCGGGAGAGTCGGTGCTTCTGGGGCCTCGCTTCCCGGGGCCCAGGTGCGGACCCTGGGCTCCCAGGGCCTCGCCGATGTCGGGAGACGCGGCCTCCTCCGTGCAGCAGCGTGTGTCGCCCGGGGTGGCCCCTCTGCGCAGACGGCCTTCTCCCGGGCTCGCCGGGGCCTGGCCTCTTCCTCTCGCGTTCAGGCCGACTCGGGAAGAGGCCTGGGGCTTCCCGCGCAGAGAGGAGAGGCTCCAGGAGCACTGCGCACCGCCCGGGCCCTGGGACGGGGAGCCTGTGGGGGGACTGTCCCCGCGCCTTCCCCGGCCGCCCCTGCCACCCAGAACGCTGCCCCACCCTGGAGGGAGACGGGGGCCGACGGCCCGCTGCTCCAGGGAGTGGTTTCTGCGCTTTCAGGGGCTGGCGCCTGGGAGCCCCCCCAAGGCTGCCCCAGGGACTGCTGGCCGAGGCCCTGCTGTCGCCCTGGGCCTCGAGGCCCAGGACGGGCCTGCCTTCTGCCCAGACTGCTGGCTCAGACCGGAGCACGCGCCCCTGCCCTCATCATCCCCCCGTGTCTCCTTGGCAGCCAGGCTTCCGGCGCCGGGCCCCGTGAGTGGGTGACACTTGTCCCCACCCCCCGACCCACTCGGGCTCAGACGGCAGGCTCTCCTGCTTGGCCTCACTTGCCCCAGCGCAATGCCAACGGCTCTGCTGCCCTGCCGGGTTGGCGTGCTGCGCTCTCCCCAGACATGCTCCTGGGGACCGAGGGGACAGGCGTGTCCCTTTTCTGAAGGCCGGTCCCCCAGGCGCGACCGGGCTCCTGTCTGGGGCAGGCGGGATGTCCCGGCAAGGAGGCGTTCACTCCGGGGTAGTTTCTGCCAGAGCGCTGCTGAGCACTCGGCTGCGGCACCCAGCAGCAGCTCACAGACACGACCCTGATTCCCCAGCGAAGGCAGAGCTTTCGCCTAGGTTTTTCGCACGAAGCGGACCGCGCCTCGCTGCTGCTTCCTGGCTCCGGCTTTGGGCGTTCGCTCTCTCGCGACAGGGGAGAAGTGTTGCGGGAGAGTCGGTGCTTCTGGGGCCTCGCTTCCCGGGGCCCCGGTGCGGACCCTGGGCTCCCAGGGCCTCGCCGATGTCGGGAGACGCGGCCTCCTCCTTGCAGCAGCGTGTGTCGCCCGGGGTGGCCCCTCTGCGCAGACGGCCTTCTCCCGGGCTCGCCGGGGCCTGGCCTCTTCCTCTCGCGTTCAGGCCGACTCGGGAAGAGGCCCGCGTATTCCCGCGCAGAGAGGAGAGGCTCCAGGAGCACTGCGCACCGCCCGGGCCCTGGGACGGGGAGCCTGTGGGGGGACTGTCCCCGCGACTTCCCCGGCCGCCCCTGCCACCCATAACGCTGCCCCACCCTGGAGGGAGACGGGGGCCGACGGCCCGCTGCTCCAGGGAGCGGTTTCTGCGCGTTCAGGGGCTGGCGCCTGGGAGCCCCCCCAAGGCTGCCCCAGGGACTGGTGGCCGAGGCCCTGCTGTCGCCCTGGGCCTCGAAGCCCAGGACAGGCCGGCCTTCTGCCCAGACTGCTGGCTCAGACCGGGGCCCGTGCCCCTGCCCACGTCGTCCTCCCGTGTCTCCTTAGCAGGCAGGCTTCCGGCGCCGCGCCCCGTGAGTGGGTGACACTTGTCCCCACCCCCCGACCCACTCGGGCTCAGACGGCAGGCTCTCCTGCTTGGCCTCACTTGCCCCAGCGCAATGCCAACGGCTCGGCTGCCCTGCCGGGGCGGCGTGCTGCGCTCTCCCCGGACAGGCTCCTGGGGACCGAGGGGACAGGCGTGTCCCTTTTCTGAAGGCTGATACCCTAGGCGCGGCCGGGCTCCAGTCTGGGGCAGGCGGGATGTCCCGGCAAGGAGGCGTTCACTCCGGGGTAGTTTCTGCCAGAGCGCTGCAGAGCGCTCGGCTGCGGCAACCAGCAGCAACCACAGGCCCGACCCTGATTCCCCAGCGAAGGAAGAGCTTTCCCCGAGGTTTTCCGCACGAAGCGGACCGCGCCTCGCTGCTGCTTCCTCGCTCCGGCTTTGGGCGTTCGCTCTCTCGCGTCAGGGGAGAAGTGCTGCGGGAGAGTCGGTGCTTCTGGGGCCTCGCTTCCCGGGGCCCAGGTGCGGACCCTGGGCTCCCAGGGCCTCGCCGATGTCGGGAGACGCGGCCTCCTCCTTGCAGCAGCGTGTGTCGCCCGGGGTGGCCCCTCTGCGCAGACGGCCTTCTCCCGGGCTCGCCGGGGCCTGGCCTCTTCCTCTCGCGTTCAGGCCGACTCGGGAAGAGGCCCGCGTCTTCCCGCGCAGAGAGGAGAGGCTCCAGGAGCACTGCGCACCGCCCGGGCCCTGGGACGGGGAGCCTCTGGGGGGAATGTCCCCGCGCCTTCCCCGGCCGCCCCTGCCACCCAGAAAGCTGCCCCACCCTGGAGGGAGACGGGGGCCGACGGCCCGCTGCTCCAAGGAGCGGTTTCTGCGCGTTCAGGGGCTGGCGCCTGGGAGCCCCCCCAAGGCTGCCCCAGGGACTGGTGGCCGAGGCCTTGCTGTCGCCCTGGGCCTCGAGGCCCAGGACAGGCCTGCCTTCTGCCCAGACTGCTGGCTCAGACCGGAGCACGCGCCCCTGCCCTCGTCGTCCCCCCGTGTCTCCTTAGCAGCCAGGCTTCCGGTGCCGGGCCCCGTGAGTGGGTGACACTTGTCCCCACCCCCCGACCCACTCGGGCTCAGACGGCAGGCTCTCCTGCTTGGCCTCACTTGCCCCAGTGCAATGCCAACGGCTCGGCTGCCCTGCCAGGGCGGCGTGCTGCGCCCTCCCCAGACATGCTTCTGGGGACCGAGGGGACAGGCGTGTCCCTTTTCTGAAGGCCGGTCCCCCAGGCGCGACCGGGCTCCTGTCTGGGGCAGGCGGGATGTCCCGGCAAGGAGGCGTTCACTCCGGGGTAGTTTCTGCCAGAGCGCTGCTGAGCACTCGGCTGCGGCACCCAGCAGCAGCTCACAGACACGACCCTGATTCCCCAGCGAAGGCAGAGCTTTCGCCTAGGTTTTCCGCACGAAGCGGACCGCGCCTCGCTGCTGCTTCCTCGCTCCGGCTTTGGGCGTTCGCTCTCTCGCGACAGGGGAGAAGTGTTGCGGGAGAGTCGGTGCTTCTGGGGCCTCGCTTCCCGGGGCCCAGGTGCGGACCCTGGGCTCCCAGGGCCTCGCCGATGTCGGGAGACGCGGCCTCCTCCTTGCAGCAGCGTGTGTCGCCCGGGGTGGCCCCTCTGCGCAGACGGCCTTCTCCCGGGCTCGCCGGGGCCTGGCCTCTTCCTCTCGCGTTCAGGCCGACTCGGGAAGAGGCCTGCGGCGTCCCGCGCAGAGAGGAGAGGCTCCAGGAGCACTGCGCACCGCCCGGGCCCTGGGACGGGGAGCCTGTGGGGGGACTGTCCCCGCGCCGTCCCCGGCCGCCCCTGCCACCCAGAACGCTGCCCCACCCTGGAGGGAGACGGGGGCCGACGGCCCGCTGCTCCAGGGAGCGGTTTCTGCGCGTTCAGGCGTTGGCGCCTGGGAGCCCCCCCAAGGCTGCCCCAGGGACTGCTGGCCGAGGCCCTGCTGTCGCCCTGGGCCTCGAGGCCCAGGACGGGCCTGCCTTCTGCCCAGACTGCTGGCTCAGACCGGAGCACGCGCCCCTGCCCTCGTCGTCCCCCCGTGTCTCCTTAGCAGCCAGGCTTCCGGCGCCGGGCCCCGTGAGTGGGTGACACTTGTCCCCACCCCCCGACCCACTCGGGCTCAGACGGCAGGCTCTCCTGCTTGGCCTCACTTGCCCAAGCGCAATGCCAACGGCTCGGCTGCCCTGCCAGGGCGGCGTGCTGCGCTCTCCCCGGACAGGCTCCTGGGGACCGAGGGGACAGGCGTGTCCCTTTTCTGAAGGCTGATACCCTAGGCGCGGCCTGGCTCCAGTCTGGGGCAGGCGGGATGTCCCGGCAAGGAGGCATTCACTCCGGGGTAGTTTCTGCCAGAGCGCTGCAGAGCGCTCGGCTGCGGCAACCAGCAGCAGACCACAGGCCCGACCCTGATTCCCCAGCGAAGGAAGAGCTTTCCCCGAGGTTTTCGGCACGAAGCGGACCGCGCCTCGCTGCTGCTTCCTCGCTCCGGCTTTGGGCGTTCGCTCTCTCGCGTCAGGGGAGAAGTGCTGCGGGAGAGTCGGTGCTTCTGGGGCCTCGCTTCCCGGGGCCCAGGTGCGGACCCTGGGCTCCCAGGGCCTCGCCGATGTCGGGAGACGCGGCCTCCTCCGTGCAGCAGCGTGTGTCGCCCGGGGTGGCCCCTCTGCGCAGACAGCCTTCTCCCGGGCTCGCCGGGGCCTGGCCTCTTCCTCTCGCGTTCAGGCCGACTCGGGAAGAGGCCCGCGTCTTCCCGCGCAGAGAGGAGAGGCTCCAGGAGCACTGCGCACCGCCCGGGCCCTGGGACGGGGAGCCTCTGGGGGGAATGTCCCCGCGCCTTCCCCGGCCGCCCCTGCCACCCAGAAAGCTGCCCCACCCTGGAGGGAGACGGGGGCCGACGGCCCGCTGCTCCAAGGAGCGGTTTCTGCGCGTTCAGGGGCTGGCGCCTGGGAGCCCCCCCAAGGCTGCCCCAGGGACTGGTGGCCGAGGCCCTGCTGTCGCCCTGGGCCTCGAGGCCCAGGACGGGCCTGCCTTCTGCCCAGACTGCTGGCTCAGACCGGAGCACGCGCCCCTGCCCTCGTCGCCCCCCGTGTCTCCTTAGCAGCCAGGCTTCTGGCGCCGGGCCCCGTGAGTGGGTGACACTTGTCCCCACCCCCCGACCCACTCGGGCTCAGACGGCAGGCTCTCCTGCTTGGCCTCACTTGCCCCAGCGCAATGCCAACGGCTCGGCTGCCCTGCCGGGGCGGCGTGCTGCGCTCTCCCCAGACAGGCTCCTGGGGACCGAGGGGACAGGCGTGTCCCTTTTCTGAAGGCCGGTCCCCCAGGCGCGACCGGGCTCCTGTCTGGGGCAGGCGGGATGTCCCGGCAAGGAGGCGTTCACTCCGGGGTAGTTTCTGCCAGAGCGCTGCTGAGCACTCGGCTGCGGCACCCAGCAGCAGCTCACAGACACGACCCTGATTCCCCAGCGAAGGCAGAGCTTTCGCCTAGGTTTTCCGCACGAAGCGGACCGCGCCTCGCTGCTGCTTCCTCGCTCCGGCTTTGGGCGTTCGCTCTCTCGCGACAGGGGAGAAGTGTTGCGGGAGAGTCGGTGCTTCTGGGGCCTCGCTTCCCGGGGCCCAGGTGCGGACCCTGGGCTCCCAGGGCCTCGCCGATGTCGGGAGACGCGGCCTCCTCCTTGCAGCAGCGTGTGTAGCCCGGGGTGGCCCCACTGCGCAGACGGCCTTCTCCCGGGCTCGCCGGGGCCTGGCCTCTTCCTCTCGCGTTCAGGCCGACTCGGGAAGAGGCCCGCGTCTTCCCGCGCAGAGAGGAGAGGCTCCAGGAGCACTGCGCACCGCCCGGGCCCTGGGACGGGGAGCGTGTGGGGGGACTGTCCCCGCGCCTTCCCCGGCCGCCCCTGCCACCCAGAAAGCTGCCCCACCCTGGAGGGAGACGGGGGCCGACGGCCCGCTGCTCCAGGGAGCGGTTTCTGCGCGTTCAGGTGCTGGCGCCTGGGAGCCCCCCCAAGGCTGCCCCAGGGACTGGTGGCTGAGGCCCTGCTGTCGCCCTGGGCCTCGAAGCCCAGGACAGGCCGGCCTTCTGCCCAGCCTGCTGGCTCAGACCGGGGCCCGCGCCCCTGCCCACGTCGTCCTCCCGTGTCTCCTTAGCAGGCAGGCTTCCGGCGCCGCGCCCCGTGAGTGGGTGACACTTGTCCCCACCCCCCGACCCACTCGGGCTCAGACGGCAGGCTCTCCTGCTTGGCCTCACTTGCCCCAGCGCAATGCCAACGGCTCGGCTGCCCTGCCGGGGCGGCGTGCTGCGCTCTCCCCAGACAGGCTCCTGGGGACCGAGGGGACAGGCGTGTCCCTTTTCTGAAGGCCGGTCCCCCAGGCGCGACCGGGCTCCTGTCTGGGGCAGGCGGGATGTCCCGGCAAGGAGGCGTTCACTCCGGGGTAGTTTCTGCCAGAGCGCTGCTGAGCACTCGGCTGCGGCACCCAGCAGCAGCTCACAGACACGACCCTGATTCCCCAGCGAAGGCAGAGCTTTCGCCTAGGTTTTCCGCACGAAGCGGACCGCGCCTCGCTGCTGCTTCCTCGCTCCGGCTTTGGGCGTTCGCTCTCTCGCGACAGGGGAGAAGTGTTGCGGGAGAGTCGGTGCTTCTGGGGCCTCGCTTCCCGGGGCCCAGGTGCGGACCCTGGGCTCCCAGGGCCTCGCCGATGTCGGGAGATGCGGCCTCCTCCTTGCAGCAGCGTGTGTCGCCCGGGGTGGCCCCACTGCGCAGACGGCCTTCTCCCGGGCTCGCCGGGGCCTGGCCTCTTCCTCTCGCGTTCAGGCCGACTCGGGAAGAGGCCCGCGTCTTCCCGCGCAGAGAGGAGAGGCTCCAGGAGCACTGCGCACCGCCCGGGCCCTGGGACGGGGAGCGTGTGGGGGGACTGTCCCCGCGCCTTCCCCGGCCGCCCCTGCCACCCAGAAAGCTGCCCCACCCTGGAGGGAGACGGGGGCCGACGGCCCGCTGCTCCAGGGAGCGGTTTCTGCGCGTTCAGGTGCTGGCGCCTGGGAGCCCCCCCAAGGCTGCCCCAGGGACTGGTGGCCGAGGCCCTGCTGTCGCCCTGGGCCTCGAAGCCCAGGACAGGCCGGCCTTCTGCCCAGCCTGCTGGCTCAGACCGGGGCCCGCGCCCCTGCCCACGTCGTCCTCCCGTGTCTCCTTAGCAGGCAGGCTTCCGGCGCCGCGCCCCGTGAGTGGGTGACACTTGTCCCCACCCCCCGACCCACTCGGGCTCAGACGGCAGGCTCTCCTGCTTGGCCTCACTTGCCCCAGCGCAATGCCAACGGCTCGGCTGCCCTGCCGGGGCGGCGTGCTGCGCTCTCCCCGGACAGGCTCCTGGGGACCGAGGGGACAGGCGTGTCCCGTTTCTGAAGGCTGATCCCCTAGGCGTGCCGGGCTCCAGTCTGGGGCAGGCGGGATGTCCCGGCAAGGAGGCGTTCACTCCGGGGTAGTTTCTGCCAGAGCGCTGCAGAGCGCTCGGCTGCGGCAACCAGCAGCAGACCACAGGCCCGACCCTGATTCCCCAGCGAAGGAAGAGCTTTCCCGGAGGTTTTCCGCACGAAGCGGACCGCGCCTCGCTGCTGCTTCCTCGCTCCGGCTTTGGGCGTTCGCTCTCTCGCGTCAGGGGAGAAGTGTTGCGGGAGAGTCGGTGCTTCTGGGGCCTCGCTTCCCGGGGCCCAGGTGCGGACCCTGGGCTCCCAGGGCCTCGCCGATATCGGGAGACGCGGCCTCCTCCGTGCAGCAGCGTGTGTCGCCCGGGGTGGCCCCTCTGAGCAGACGGCCTTCTCCCGGGCTCGCCGGGGCCTGGCCTCTTCCTCTCGCGTTCAGGCCGACTCGGGAAGAGGCCTGCGGCTTCCCGCGCAGCGAGGAGAGGCTCCAGGAGCACTGCGCACCGCCCGGGCCCTGGGACGGGGAGCCTGTGGGGGGACTGTCCCCGCGCCGTCCCCGGCCACGCCTGCCACCCAGAACGCTGCCCCACCCTGGAGGGAGACGGGGGCCGACGGCCGGCTGCTCCAGGGAGCGGTTTCTGCGCGTTCAGGGGCTGGCGCCTGGGAGCCCCCCCAAGGCTGCCCCAGGGACTGGTGGCCGAGGCCCTGCTGTCGCCCTGGGCCTCGAGGCCCAGGACGGGCCTGCCTTCTGCCCAGACTGCTGGCTCAGACCGGAGCACGCGCCCCTGCCCTCGTCGCCCCCCGTGTCTCCTTAGCAGCCAGGCTTCTGGCGCCGGGCCCCGTGAGTGGGTGACACTTGTCCCCACCCCCCGACCCACTCGGGCTCAGACGGCAGGCTCTCCTGCTTGGCCTCACTTGCCCCAGCGCAATGCCAACGGCTCGGCTGCCCTGCCGGGGCGGCGTGCTGCGCTCTCCCCAGACATGCTCCTGGGGACCGAGGGGACAGGCGTGTCCCTTTTCTGAAGGCCGGTCCCCCAGGCGCGACCGGGCTCCTGTCTGGGGCAGGCGGGATGTCCCGGCAAGGAGGCGTTCACTCCGGGGTAGTTTCTGCCAGAGCGCTGCTGAGCACTCGGCTGCGGCACCCAGCAGCAGCTCACAGACACGACCCTGATTCCCCAGCGAAGGCAGAGCTTTCGCCTAGGTTTTCCGCACGAAGCGGACCGCGCCTCGCTGCTGCTTCCTCGCTCCGGCTTTGGGCGTTCGCTCTCTCGCGACAGGGGAGAAGTGTTGCGGGAGAGTCGGTGCTTCTGGGGCCTCGCTTCCCGGGGCCCAGGTGCGGACCCTGGGCTCCCAGGGCCTCGCCGATGTCGGGAGACGCGGCCTCCTCCTTGCAGCAGCGTGTGTCGCCCGGGGTGGCCCCACTGCGCAGACGGCCTTCTCCCGGACTCGCCGGGGCCTGGCCTCTTCCTCTCGCGTTCAGGCCGACTCGGGAAGAGGCCCGCGTCTTCCCGCGCAGAGAGGAGAGGCTCCAGGAGCACTGCGCACCGCCCGGGCCCTGGGACGGGGAGCGTGTGGGGGGACTGTCCCCGCGCCTTCCCCGGCCGCCCCTGCCACCCAGAAAGCTGCCCCACCCTGGAGGGAGACGGGGGCCGACGGCCCGCTGCTCCAGGGAGCGGTTTCTGCGCGTTCAGGTGCTGGCGCCTGGGAGCCCCCCCAAGGCTGCCCCAGGGACTGGTGGCCGAGGCCCTGCTGTCGCCCTGGGCCTCGAAGCCCAGGACAGGCCGGCCTTCTGCCCAGCCTGCTGGCTCAGACCGGGGCCCGCGCCCCTGCCCACGTCGTCCTCCCGTGTCTCCTTAGCAGGCAGGCTTCCGGCGCCGCGCCCCGTGAGTGGGTGACACTTGTCCCCACCCCCCGACCCACTCGGGCTCAGACGGCAGGCTCTCCTGCTTGGCCTCACTTGCCCCAGCGCAATGCCAACGGCTCGGCTGCCCTGCCGGGGCGGCGTGCTGCGCTCTCCCCGGACAGGCTCCTGGGGACCGAGGGGACAGGCGTGTCCCGTTTCTGAAGGCTGATCCCCTAGGCGTGCCGGGCTCCAGTCTGGGGCAGGCGGGATGTCCCGGCAAGGAGGCGTTCACTCCGGGGTAGTTTCTGCCAGAGCGCTGCAGAGCGCTCGGCTGCGGCAACCAGCAGCAGACCACAGGCCCGACCCTGATTCCCCAGCGAAGGAAGAGCTTTCCCGGAGGTTTTCCGCACGAAGCGGACCGCGCCTCGCTGCTGCTTCCTCGCTCCGGCTTTGGGCGTTCGCTCTCTCGCGTCAGGGGAGAAGTGTTGCGGGAGAGTCGGTGCTTCTGGGGCCTCGCTTCCCGGGGCCCAGGTGCGGACCCTGGGCTCCCAGGGCCTCGCCGATATCGGGAGACGCGGCCTCCTCCGTGCAGCAGCGTGTGTCGCCCGGGGTGGCCCCTCTGAGCAGACGGCCTTCTCCCGGGCTCGCCGGGGCCTGGCCTCTTCCTCTCGCGTTCAGGCCGACTCGGGAAGAGGCCTGCGGCTTCCCGCGCAGCGAGGAGAGGCTCCAGGAGCACTGCGCACCGCCCGGGCCCTGGGACGGGGAGCCTGTGGGGGGACTGTCCCCGCGCCGTCCCCGGCCACGCCTGCCACCCAGAACGCTGCCCCACCCTGGAGGGAGACGGGGGCCGACGGCCGGCTGCTCCAGGGAGCGGTTTCTGCGCGTTCAGGGGCTGGCGCCTGGGAGCCCCCCCAAGGCTGCCCCAGGGACTGGTGGCCGAGGCCCTGCTGTCGCCCTGGGCCTCGAAGCCCAGGACAGGCCGGCCTTCTGCCCAGACTGCTGGCTCAGACCGGGGCCCGTGCCCCTGCCCACGTCGTCCTCCCGTGTCTCCTTAGCAGGCAGGCTTCCGGCGCCGCGCCCCGTGAGTGGGTGACACTTGTCCCCACCCCCCGACCCACTCGGGCTCAGACGGCAGGCTCTCCTGCTTGGCCTCACTTGCCCCAGCGCAATGCCAACGGCTCGGCTGCCCTGCCGGGGCGGCGTGCTGCGCTCTCCCCGGACAGGCTCCTGGGGACCGAGGGGACAGGCGTGTCCCTTTTCTGAAGGCTGATACCCTAGGCGCGGCCGGGCTCCAGTCTGGGGCAGGCGGGATGTCCCGGCAAGGAGGCGTTCACTCCGGGGTAGTTTCTGCCAGAGCGCTGCAGAGCGCTCGGCTGCGGCAACCAGCAGCAACCACAGGCCCGACCCTGATTCCCCAGCGAAGGAAGAGCTTTCCCCGAGGTTTTCCGCACGAAGCGGACCGCGCCTCGCTGCTGCTTCCTCGCTCCGGCTTTGGGCGTTCGCTCTCTCGCGTCAGGGGAGAAGTGCTGCGGGAGAGTCGGTGCTTCTGGGGCCTCGCTTCCCGGGGCCCAGGTGCGGACCCTGGGCTCCCAGGGCCTCGCCGATGTCGGGAGACGCGGCCTCCTCCTTGCAGCAGCGTGTGTCGCCCGGGGTGGCCCCTCTGCGCAGACGGCCTTCTCCCGGGCTCGCCGGGGCCTGGCCTCTTCCTCTCGCGTTCAGGCCGACTCGGGAAGAGGCCCGCGTCTTCCCGCGCAGAGAGGAGAGGCTCCAGGAGCACTGCGCACCGCCCGGGCCCTGGGACGGGGAGCCTCTGGGGGGAATGTCCCCGCGCCTTCCCCGGCCGCCCCTGCCACCCAGAAAGCTGCCCCACCCTGGAGGGAGACGGGGGCCGACGGCCCGCTGCTCCAAGGAGCGGTTTCTGCGCGTTCAGGGGCTGGCGCCTGGGAGCCCCCCCAAGGCTGCCCCAGGGACTGGTGGCCGAGGCCTTGCTGTCGCCCTGGGCCTCGAGGCCCAGGACAGGCCTGCCTTCTGCCCAGACTGCTGGCTCAGACCGGAGCACGCGCCCCTGCCCTCGTCGTCCCCCCGTGTCTCCTTAGCAGCCAGGCTTCCGGTGCCGGGCCCCGTGAGTGGGTGACACTTGTCCCCACCCCCCGACCCACTCGGGCTCAGACGGCAGGCTCTCCTGCTTGGCCTCACTTGCCCCAGTGCAATGCCAACGGCTCGGCTGCCCTGCCAGGGCGGCGTGCTGCGCCCTCCCCAGACATGCTTCTGGGGACCGAGGGGACAGGCGTGTCCCTTTTCTGAAGGCCGGTCCCCCAGGCGCGACCGGGCTCCTGTCTGGGGCAGGCGGGATGTCCCGGCAAGGAGGCGTTCACTCCGGGGTAGTTTCTGCCAGAGCGCTGCTGAGCACTCGGCTGCGGCACCCAGCAGCAGCTCACAGACACGACCCTGATTCCCCAGCGAAGGCAGAGCTTTCGCCTAGGTTTTCCGCACGAAGCGGACCGCGCCTCGCTGCTGCTTCCTCGCTCCGGCTTTGGGCGTTCGCTCTCTCGCGACAGGGGAGAAGTGTTGCGGGAGAGTCGGTGCTTCTGGGGCCTCGCTTCCCGGGGCCCAGGTGCGGACCCTGGGCTCCCAGGGCCTCGCCGATGTCGGGAGACGCGGCCTCCTCCTTGCAGCAGCGTGTGTCGCCCGGGGTGGCCCCTCTGCGCAGACGGCCTTCTCCCGGGCTCGCCGGGGCCTGGCCTCTTCCTCTCGCGTTCAGGCCGACTCGGGAAGAGGCCTGCGGCGTCCCGCGCAGAGAGGAGAGGCTCCAGGAGCACTGCGCACCGCCCGGGCCCTGGGACGGGGAGCCTGTGGGGGGACTGTCCTCGCGCCGTCCCCGGCCGCCCCTGCCACCCAGAACGCTGCCCCACCCTGGAGGGAGACGGGGGCCGACGGCCCGCTGCTCCAGGGAGCGGTTTCTGCGCGTTCAGGCGTTGGCGCCTGGGAGCCCCCCCAAGGCTGCCCCAGGGACTGCTGGCCGAGGCCCTGCTGTCGCCCTGGGCCTCGAGGCCCAGGACGGGCCTGCCTTCTGCCCAGACTGCTGGCTCAGACCGGAGCACGCGCCCCTGCCCTCGTCGTCCCCCCGTGTCTCCTTAGCAGCCAGGCTTCCGGCGCCGGGCCCCGTGAGTGGGTGACACTTGTCCCCACCCCCCGACCCACTCGGGCTCAGACGGCAGGCTCTCCTGCTTGGCCTCACTTGCCCAAGCGCAATGCCAACGGCTCGGCTGCCCTGCCGGGGCGGCGTGCTGCGCTCTCCCCGGACAGGCTCCTGGGGACCGAGGGGACAGGCGTGTCCCTTTTCTGAAGGCTGATACCCTAGGCGCGGCCTGGCTCCAGTCTGGGGCAGGCGGGATGTCCCGGCAAGGAGGCATTCACTCCGGGGTAGTTTCTGCCAGAGCGCTGCAGAGCGCTCGGCTGCGGCAACCAGCAGCAGACCACAGGCCCGACCCTGATTCCCCAGCGAAGGAAGAGCTTTCCCCGAGGTTTTCGGCACGAAGCGGACCGCGCCTCGCTGCTGCTTCCTCGCTCCGGCTTTGGGCGTTCGCTCTCTCGCGTCAGGGGAGAAGTGCTGCGGGAGAGTCGGTGCTTCTGGGGCCTCGCTTCCCGGGGCCCAGGTGCGGACCCTGGGCTCCCAGGGCCTCGCCGATGTCGGGAGACGCGGCCTCCTCCGTGCAGCAGCGTGTGTCGCCCGGGGTGGCCCCTCTGCGCAGACGGCCTTCTCCCGGGCTCGCCGCGGCCTGGCCTCTTCCTCTCGCGTTCAGGCCGACTCGGGAAGAGGCCTGGGGCTTCCCGCGCAGAGAGGAGAGGCTCCAGGAGCACTGCGCACCGCCCGGGCCCTGGGACGGGGAGCCTGTGGGGGGACTGTCCCCGCGCCTTCCCCGGCCGCCCCTGCCACCCAGAACGCTGCCCCACCCTGGAGGGAGACGGGGGCCGACGGCCCGCTGCTCCAGGGAGTGGTTTCTGCGCTTTCAGGGGCTGGCGCCTGGGAGCCCCCCCAAGGCTGCCCCAGGGACTGCTGGCCGAGGCCCTGCTGTCGCCCTGGGCCTCGAGGCCCAGGACGGGCCTGCCTTCTGCCCAGACTGCTGGCTCAGACCGGAGCACGCGCCCCTGCCCTCATCATCCCCCCGTGTCTCCTTGGCAGCCAGGCTTCCGGCGCCGGGCCCCGTGAGTGGGTGACACTTGTCCCCACCCCCCGACCCACTCGGGCTCAGACGGCAGGCTCTCCTGCTTGGCCTCACTTGCCCCAGCGCAATGCCAACGGCTCTGCTGCCCTGCCGGGTTGGCGTGCTGCGCTCTCCCCAGACATGCTCCTGGGGACCGAGGGGACAGGCGTGTCCCTTTTCTGAAGGCCGGTCCCCCAGGCGCGACCGGGCTCCTGTCTGGGGCAGGCGGGATGTCCCGGCAAGGAGGCGTTCACTCCGGGGTAGTTTCTGCCAGAGCGCTGCTGAGCACTCGGCTGCGGCACCCAGCAGCAGCTCACAGACACGACCCTGATTCCCCAGCGAAGGCAGAGCTTTCGCCTAGGTTTTTCGCACGAAGCGGACCGCGCCTCGCTGCTGCTTCCTGGCTCCGGCTTTGGGCGTTCGCTCTCTCGCGACAGGGGAGAAGTGTTGCGGGAGAGTCGGTGCTTCTGGGGCCTCGCTTCCCGGGGCCCCGGTGCGGACCCTGGGCTCCCAGGGCCTCGCCGATGTCGGGAGACGCGGCCTCCTCCTTGCAGCAGCGTGTGTCGCCCGGGGTGGCCCCTCTGCGCAGACGGCCTTCTCCCGGGCTCGCCGGGGCCTGGCCTCTTCCTCTCGCGTTCAGGCCGACTCGGGAAGAGGCCCGCGTATTCCCGCGCAGAGAGGAGAGGCTCCAGGAGCACTGCGCACCGCCCGGGCCCTGGGACGGGGAGCCTGTGGGGGGACTGTCCCCGCGACTTCCCCGGCCGCCCCTGCCACCCATAACGCTGCCCCACCCTGGAGGGAGACGGGGGCCGACGGCCCGCTGCTCCAGGGAGCGGTTTCTGCGCGTTCAGGGGCTGGCGCCTGGGAGCCCCCCCAAGGCTGCCCCAGGGACTGGTGGCCGAGGCCCTGCTGTCGCCCTGGGCCTCGAAGCCCAGGACAGGCCGGCCTTCTGCCCAGACTGCTGGCTCAGACCGGGGCCCGTGCCCCTGCCCACGTCGTCCTCCCGTGTCTCCTTAGCAGGCAGGCTTCCGGCGCCGCGCCCCGTGAGTGGGTGACACTTGTCCCCACCCCCCGACCCACTCGGGCTCAGACGGCAGGCTCTCCTGCTTGGCCTCACTTGCCCCAGCGCAATGCCAACGGCTCGGCTGCCCTGCCGGGGCGGCGTGCTGCGCTCTCCCCGGACAGGCTCCTGGGGACCGAGGGGACAGGCGTGTCCCTTTTCTGAAGGCTGATACCCTAGGCGCGGCCGGGCTCCAGTCTGGGGCAGGCGGGATGTCCCGGCAAGGAGGCGTTCACTCCGGGGTAGTTTCTGCCAGAGCGCTGCAGAGCGCTCGGCTGCGGCAACCAGCAGCAACCACAGGCCCGACCCTGATTCCCCAGCGAAGGAAGAGCTTTCCCCGAGGTTTTCCGCACGAAGCGGACCGCGCCTCGCTGCTGCTTCCTCGCTCCGGCTTTGGGCGTTCGCTCTCTCGCGTCAGGGGAGAAGTGCTGCGGGAGAGTCGGTGCTTCTGGGGCCTCGCTTCCCGGGGCCCAGGTGCGGACCCTGGGCTCCCAGGGCCTCGCCGATGTCGGGAGACGCGGCCTCCTCCTTGCAGCAGCGTGTGTCGCCCGGGGTGGCCCCTCTGCGCAGACGGCCTTCTCCCGGGCTCGCCGGGGCCTGGCCTCTTCCTCTCGCGTTCAGGCCGACTCGGGAAGAGGCCCGCGTCTTCCCGCGCAGAGAGGAGAGGCTCCAGGAGCACTGCGCACCGCCCGGGCCCTGGGACGGGGAGCCTCTGGGGGGAATGTCCCCGCGCCTTCCCCGGCCGCCCCTGCCACCCAGAAAGCTGCCCCACCCTGGAGGGAGACGGGGGCCGACGGCCCGCTGCTCCAAGGAGCGGTTTCTGCGCGTTCAGGGGCTGGCGCCTGGGAGCCCCCCCAAGGCTGCCCCAGGGACTGGTGGCCGAGGCCTTGCTGTCGCCCTGGGCCTCGAGGCCCAGGACAGGCCTGCCTTCTGCCCAGACTGCTGGCTCAGACCGGAGCACGCGCCCCTGCCCTCGTCGTCCCCCCGTGTCTCCTTAGCAGCCAGGCTTCCGGTGCCGGGCCCCGTGAGTGGGTGACACTTGTCCCCACCCCCCGACCCACTCGGGCTCAGACGGCAGGCTCTCCTGCTTGGCCTCACTTGCCCCAGTGCAATGCCAACGGCTCGGCTGCCCTGCCAGGGCGGCGTGCTGCGCCCTCCCCAGACATGCTTCTGGGGACCGAGGGGACAGGCGTGTCCCTTTTCTGAAGGCCGGTCCCCCAGGCGCGACCGGGCTCCTGTCTGGGGCAGGCGGGATGTCCCGGCAAGGAGGCGTTCACTCCGGGGTAGTTTCTGCCAGAGCGCTGCTGAGCACTCGGCTGCGGCACCCAGCAGCAGCTCACAGACACGACCCTGATTCCCCAGCGAAGGCAGAGCTTTCGCCTAGGTTTTCCGCACGAAGCGGACCGCGCCTCGCTGCTGCTTCCTCGCTCCGGCTTTGGGCGTTCGCTCTCTCGCGACAGGGGAGAAGTGTTGCGGGAGAGTCGGTGCTTCTGGGGCCTCGCTTCCCGGGGCCCAGGTGCGGACCCTGGGCTCCCAGGGCCTCGCCGATGTCGGGAGACGCGGCCTCCTCCTTGCAGCAGCGTGTGTCGCCCGGGGTGGCCCCTCTGCGCAGACGGCCTTCTCCCGGGCTCGCCGGGGCCTGGCCTCTTCCTCTCGCGTTCAGGCCGACTCGGGAAGAGGCCTGCGGCGTCCCGCGCAGAGAGGAGAGGCTCCAGGAGCACTGCGCACCGCCCGGGCCCTGGGACGGGGAGCCTGTGGGGGGACTGTCCCCGCGCCGTCCCCGGCCGCCCCTGCCACCCAGAACGCTGCCCCACCCTGGAGGGAGACGGGGGCCGACGGCCCGCTGCTCCAGGGAGCGGTTTCTGCGCGTTCAGGCGTTGGCGCCTGGGAGCCCCCCCAAGGCTGCCCCAGGGACTGCTGGCCGAGGCCCTGCTGTCGCCCTGGGCCTCGAGGCCCAGGACGGGCCTGCCTTCTGCCCAGACTGCTGGCTCAGACCGGAGCACGCGCCCCTGCCCTCGTCGTCCCCCCGTGTCTCCTTAGCAGCCAGGCTTCCGGCGCCGGGCCCCGTGAGTGGGTGACACTTGTCCCCACCCCCCGACCCACTCGGGCTCAGACGGCAGGCTCTCCTGCTTGGCCTCACTTGCCCAAGCGCAATGCCAACGGCTCGGCTGCCCTGCCAGGGCGGCGTGCTGCGCTCTCCCCGGACAGGCTCCTGGGGACCGAGGGGACAGGCGTGTCCCTTTTCTGAAGGCTGATACCCTAGGCGCGGCCTGGCTCCAGTCTGGGGCAGGCGGGATGTCCCGGCAAGGAGGCATTCACTCCGGGGTAGTTTCTGCCAGAGCGCTGCAGAGCGCTCGGCTGCGGCAACCAGCAGCAGACCACAGGCCCGACCCTGATTCCCCAGCGAAGGAAGAGCTTTCCCCGAGGTTTTCGGCACGAAGCGGACCGCGCCTCGCTGCTGCTTCCTCGCTCCGGCTTTGGGCGTTCGCTCTCTCGCGTCAGGGGAGAAGTGCTGCGGGAGAGTCGGTGCTTCTGGGGCCTCGCTTCCCGGGGCCCAGGTGCGGACCCTGGGCTCCCAGGGCCTCGCCGATGTCGGGAGACGCGGCCTCCTCCGTGCAGCAGCGTGTGTCGCCCGGGGTGGCCCCTCTGCGCAGACAGCCTTCTCCCGGGCTCGCCGGGGCCTGGCCTCTTCCTCTCGCGTTCAGGCCGACTCGGGAAGAGGCCCGCGTCTTCCCGCGCAGAGAGGAGAGGCTCCAGGAGCACTGCGCACCGCCCGGGCCCTGGGACGGGGAGCCTCTGGGGGGAATGTCCCCGGCCTTCCCCGGCCGCCCCTGCCACCCAGAAAGCTGCCCCACCCTGGAGGGAGACGGGGGCCGACGGCCCGCTGCTCCAAGGAGCGGTTTCTGCGCGTTCAGGGGCTGGCGCCTGGGAGCCCCCCCAAGGCTGCCCCAGGGACTGGTGGCCGAGGCCCTGCTGTCGCCCTGGGCCTCGAGGCCCAGGACGGGCCTGCCTTCTGCCCAGACTGCTGGCTCAGACCGGAGCACGCGCCCCTGCCCTCGTCGCCCCCCGTGTCTCCTTAGCAGCCAGGCTTCTGGCGCCGGGCCCCGTGAGTGGGTGACACTTGTCCCCACCCCCCGACCCACTCGGGCTCAGACGGCAGGCTCTCCTGCTTGGCCTCACTTGCCCCAGCGCAATGCCAACGGCTCGGCTGCCCTGCCGGGGCGGCGTGCTGCGCTCTCCCCAGACAGGCTCCTGGGGACCGAGGGGACAGGCGTGTCCCTTTTCTGAAGGCCGGTCCCCCAGGCGCGACCGGGCTCCTGTCTGGGGCAGGCGGGATGTCCCGGCAAGGAGGCGTTCACTCCGGGGTAGTTTCTGCCAGAGCGCTGCTGAGCACTCGGCTGCGGCACCCAGCAGCAGCTCACAGACACGACCCTGATTCCCCAGCGAAGGCAGAGCTTTCGCCTAGGTTTTCCGCACGAAGCGGACCGCGCCTCGCTGCTGCTTCCTCGCTCCGGCTTTGGGCGTTCGCTCTCTCGCGACAGGGGAGAAGTGTTGCGGGAGAGTCGGTGCTTCTGGGGCCTCGCTTCCCGGGGCCCAGGTGCGGACCCTGGGCTCCCAGGGCCTCGCCGATGTCGGGAGACGCGGCCTCCTCCTTGCAGCAGCGTGTGTAGCCCGGGGTGGCCCCACTGCGCAGACGGCCTTCTCCCGGGCTCGCCGGGGCCTGGCCTCTTCCTCTCGCGTTCAGGCCGACTCGGGAAGAGGCCCGCGTCTTCCCGCGCAGAGAGGAGAGGCTCCAGGAGCACTGCGCACCGCCCGGGCCCTGGGACGGGGAGCGTGTGGGGGGACTGTCCCCGCGCCTTCCCCGGCCGCCCCTGCCACCCAGAAAGCTGCCCCACCCTGGAGGGAGACGGGGGCCGACGGCCCGCTGCTCCAGGGAGCGGTTTCTGCGCGTTCAGGTGCTGGCGCCTGGGAGCCCCCCCAAGGCTGCCCCAGGGACTGGTGGCTGAGGCCCTGCTGTCGCCCTGGGCCTCGAAGCCCAGGACAGGCCGGCCTTCTGCCCAGCCTGCTGGCTCAGACCGGGGCCCGCGCCCCTGCCCACGTCGTCCTCCCGTGTCTCCTTAGCAGGCAGGCTTCCGGCGCCGCGCCCCGTGAGTGGGTGACACTTGTCCCCACCCCCCGACCCACTCGGGCTCAGACGGCAGGCTCTCCTGCTTGGCCTCACTTGCCCCAGCGCAATGCCAACGGCTCGGCTGCCCTGCCGGGGCGGCGTGCTGCGCTCTCCCCAGACAGGCTCCTGGGGACCGAGGGGACAGGCGTGTCCCTTTTCTGAAGGCCGGTCCCCCAGGCGCGACCGGGCTCCTGTCTGGGGCAGGCGGGATGTCCCGGCAAGGAGGCGTTCACTCCGGGGTAGTTTCTGCCAGAGCGCTGCTGAGCACTCGGCTGCGGCACCCAGCAGCAGCTCACAGACACGACCCTGATTCCCCAGCGAAGGCAGAGCTTTCGCCTAGGTTTTCCGCACGAAGCGGACCGCGCCTCGCTGCTGCTTCCTCGCTCCGGCTTTGGGCGTTCGCTCTCTCGCGACAGGGGAGAAGTGTTGCGGGAGAGTCGGTGCTTCTGGGGCCTCGCTTCCCGGGGCCCAGGTGCGGACCCTGGGCTCCCAGGGCCTCGCCGATGTCGGGAGACGCGGCCTCCTCCTTGCAGCAGCGTGTGTCGCCCGGGGTGGCCCCACTGCGCAGACGGCCTTCTCCCGGGCTCGCCGGGGCCTGGCCTCTTCCTCTCGCGTTCAGGCCGACTCGGGAAGAGGCCCGCGTCTTCCCGCGCAGAGAGGAGAGGCTCCAGGAGCACTGCGCACCGCCCGGGCCCTGGGACGGGGAGCGTGTGGGGGGACTGTCCCCGCGCCTTCCCCGGCCGCCCCTGCCACCCAGAAAGCTGCCCCACCCTGGAGGGAGACGGGGGCCGACGGCCCGCTGCTCCAGGGAGCGGTTTCTGCGCGTTCAGGTGCTGGCGCCTGGGAGCCCCCCCAAGGCTGCCCCAGGGACTGGTGGCCGAGGCCCTGCTGTCGCCCTGGGCCTCGAAGCCCAGGACAGGCCGGCCTTCTGCCCAGCCTGCTGGCTCAGACCGGGGCCCGCGCCCCTGCCCACGTCGTCCTCCCGTGTCTCCTTAGCAGGCAGGCTTCCGGCGCCGCGCCCCGTGAGTGGGTGACACTTGTCCCCACCCCCCGACCCACTCGGGCTCAGACGGCAGGCTCTCCTGCTTGGCCTCACTTGCCCCAGCGCAATGCCAACGGCTCGGCTGCCCTGCCGGGGCGGCGTGCTGCGCTCTCCCCGGACAGGCTCCTGGGGACCGAGGGGACAGGCGTGTCCCGTTTCTGAAGGCTGATCCCCTAGGCGTGCCGGGCTCCAGTCTGGGGCAGGCGGGATGTCCCGGCAAGGAGGCGTTCACTCCGGGGTAGTTTCTGCCAGAGCGCTGCAGAGCGCTCGGCTGCGGCAACCAGCAGCAGACCACAGGCCCGACCCTGATTCCCCAGCGAAGGAAGAGCTTTCCCGGAGGTTTTCCGCACGAAGCGGACCGCGCCTCGCTGCTGCTTCCTCGCTCCGGCTTTGGGCGTTCGCTCTCTCGCGTCAGGGGAGAAGTGTTGCGGGAGAGTCGGTGCTTCTGGGGCCTCGCTTCCCGGGGCCCAGGTGCGGACCCTGGGCTCCCAGGGCCTCGCCGATATCGGGAGACGCGGCCTCCTCCGTGCAGCAGCGTGTGTCGCCCGGGGTGGCCCCTCTGAGCAGACGGCCTTCTCCCGGGCTCGCCGGGGCCTGGCCTCTTCCTCTCGCGTTCAGGCCGACTCGGGAAGAGGCCTGCGGCTTCCCGCGCAGCGAGGAGAGGCTCCAGGAGCACTGCGCACCGCCCGGGCCCTGGGACGGGGAGCCTGTGGGGGGACTGTCCCCGCGCCGTCCCCGGCCACGCCTGCCACCCAGAACGCTGCCCCACCCTGGAGGGAGACGGGGGCCGACGGCCGGCTGCTCCAGGGAGCGGTTTCTGCGCGTTCAGGGGCTGGCGCCTGGGAGCCCCCCCAAGGCTGCCCCAGGGACTGGTGGCCGAGGCCCTGCTGTCGCCCTGGGCCTCGAGGCCCAGGACGGGCCTGCCTTCTGCCCAGACTGCTGGCTCAGACCGGAGCACGCGCCCCTGCCCTCGTCGCCCCCCGTGTCTCCTTAGCAGCCAGGCTTCTGGCGCCGGGCCCCGTGAGTGGGTGACACTTGTCCCCACCCCCCGACCCACTCGGGCTCAGACGGCAGGCTCTCCTGCTTGGCCTCACTTGCCCCAGCGCAATGCCAACGGCTCGGCTGCCCTGCCGGGGCGGCGTGCTGCGCTCTCCCCAGACATGCTCCTGGGGACCGAGGGGACAGGCGTGTCCCTTTTCTGAAGGCCGGTCCCCCAGGCGCGACCGGGCTCCTGTCTGGGGCAGGCGGGATGTCCCGGCAAGGAGGCGTTCACTCCGGGGTAGTTTCTGCCAGAGCGCTGCTGAGCACTCGGCTGCGGCACCCAGCAGCAGCTCACAGACACGACCCTGATTCCCCAGCGAAGGCAGAGCTTTCGCCTAGGTTTTCCGCACGAAGCGGACCGCGCCTCGCTGCTGCTTCCTCGCTCCGGCTTTGGGCGTTCGCTCTCTCGCGACAGGGGAGAAGTGTTGCGGGAGAGTCGGTGCTTCTGGGGCCTCGCTTCCCGGGGCCCAGGTGCGGACCCTGGGCTCCCAGGGCCTCGCCGATGTCGGGAGACGCGGCCTCCTCCTTGCAGCAGCGTGTGTCGCCCGGGGTGGCCCCACTGCGCAGACGGCCTTCTCCCGGACTCGCCGGGGCCTGGCCTCTTCCTCTCGCGTTCAGGCCGACTCGGGAAGAGGCCCGCGTCTTCCCGCGCAGAGAGGAGAGGCTCCAGGAGCACTGCGCACCGCCCGGGCCCTGGGACGGGGAGCGTGTGGGGGGACTGTCCCCGCGCCTTCCCCGGCCGCCCCTGCCACCCAGAAAGCTGCCCCACCCTGGAGGGAGACGGGGGCCGACGGCCCGCTGCTCCAGGGAGCGGTTTCTGCGCGTTCAGGTGCTGGCGCCTGGGAGCCCCCCCAAGGCTGCCCCAGGGACTGGTGGCCGAGGCCCTGCTGTCGCCCTGGGCCTCGAAGCCCAGGACAGGCCGGCCTTCTGCCCAGCCTGCTGGCTCAGACCGGGGCCCGCGCCCCTGCCCACGTCGTCCTCCCGTGTCTCCTTAGCAGGCAGGCTTCCGGCGCCGCGCCCCGTGAGTGGGTGACACTTGTCCCCACCCCCCGACCCACTCGGGCTCAGACGGCAGGCTCTCCTGCTTGGCCTCACTTGCCCCAGCGCAATGCCAACGGCTCGGCTGCCCTGCCGGGGCGGCGTGCTGCGCTCTCCCCGGACAGGCTCCTGGGGACCGAGGGGACAGGCGTGTCCCGTTTCTGAAGGCTGATCCCCTAGGCGTGCCGGGCTCCAGTCTGGGGCAGGCGGGATGTCCCGGCAAGGAGGCGTTCACTCCGGGGTAGTTTCTGCCAGAGCGCTGCAGAGCGCTCGGCTGCGGCAACCAGCAGCAGACCACAGGCCCGACCCTGATTCCCCAGCGAAGGAAGAGCTTTCCCGGAGGTTTTCCGCACGAAGCGGACCGCGCCTCGCTGCTGCTTCCTCGCTCCGGCTTTGGGCGTTCGCTCTCTCGCGTCAGGGGAGAAGTGTTGCGGGAGAGTCGGTGCTTCTGGGGCCTCGCTTCCCGGGGCCCAGGTGCGGACCCTGGGCTCCCAGGGCCTCGCCGATATCGGGAGACGCGGCCTCCTCCGTGCAGCAGCGTGTGTCGCCCGGGGTGGCCCCTCTGAGCAGACGGCCTTCTCCCGGGCTCGCCGGGGCCTGGCCTCTTCCTCTCGCGTTCAGGCCGACTCGGGAAGAGGCCTGCGGCTTCCCGCGCAGCGAGGAGAGGCTCCAGGAGCACTGCGCACCGCCCGGGCCCTGGGACGGGGAGCCTGTGGGGGGACTGTCCCCGCGCCGTCCCCGGCCACGCCTGCCACCCAGAACGCTGCCCCACCCTGGAGGGAGACGGGGGCCGACGGCCGGCTGCTCCAGGGAGCGGTTTCTGCGCGTTCAGGGGCTGGCGCCTGGGAGCCCCCCCAAGGCTGCCCCAGGGACTGGTGGCCGAGGCCCTGCTGTCGCCCTGGGCCTCGAGGCCCAGGACGGGCCTGCCTTCTGCCCAGACTGCTGGCTCAGACCGGAGCACGCGCCCCTGCCCTCGTCGCCCCCCGTGTCTCCTTAGCAGCCAGGCTTCTGGCGCCGGGCCCCGTGAGTGGGTGACACTTGTCCCCACCCCCCGACCCACTCGGGCTCAGACGGCAGGCTCTCCTGCTTGGCCTCACTTGCCCCAGCGCAATGCCAACGGCTCGGCTGCCCTGCCGGGGCGGCGTGCTGCGCTCTCCCCAGACATGCTCCTGGGGACCGAGGGGACAGGCGTGTCCCTTTTCTGAAGGCCGGTCCCCCAGGCGCGACCGGGCTCCTGTCTGGGGCAGGCGGGATGTCCCGGCAAGGAGGCGTTCACTCCGGGGTAGTTTCTGCCAGAGCGCTGCTGAGCACTCGGCTGCGGCACCCAGCAGCAGCTCACAGACACGACCCTGATTCCCCAGCGAAGGCAGAGCTTTCGCCTAGGTTTTCCGCACGAAGCGGACCGCGCCTCGCTGCTGCTTCCTCGCTCCGGCTTTGGGCGTTCGCTCTCTCGCGACAGGGGAGAAGTGTTGCGGGAGAGTCGGTGCTTCTGGGGCCTCGCTTCCCGGGGCCCAGGTGCGGACCCTGGGCTCCCAGGGCCTCGCCGATGTCGGGAGACGCGGCCTCCTCCTTGCAGCAGCGTGTGTCGCCCGGGGTGGCCCCACTGCGCAGACGGCCTTCTCCCGGGCTCGCCGGGGCCTGGCCTCTTCCTCTCGCGTTCAGGCCGACTCGGGAAGAGGCCCGCGTCTTCCCGCGCAGAGAGGAGAGGCTCCAGGAGCACTGCGCACCGCCCGGGCCCTGGGACGGGGAGCGTGTGGGGGGACTGTCCCCGCGCCTTCCCCGGCCGCCCCTGCCACCCAGAAAGCTGCCCCACCCTGGAGGGAGACGGGGGCCGACGGCCCGCTGCTCCAGGGAGCGGTTTCTGCGCGTTCAGGTGCTGGCGCCTGGGAGCCCCCCCAAGGCTGCCCCAGGGACTGGTGGCCGAGGCCCTGCTGTCGCCCTGGGCCTCGAAGCCCAGGACAGGCCGGCCTTCTGCCCAGCCTGCTGGCTCAGACCGGGGCCCGCGCCCCTGCCCACGTCGTCCTCCCGTGTCTCCTTAGCAGGCAGGCTTCCGGCGCCGCGCCCCGTGAGTGGGTGACACTTGTCCCCACCCCCCGACCCACTCGGGCTCAGACGGCAGGCTCTCCTGCTTGGCCTCACTTGCCCCAGCGCAATGCCAACGGCTCGGCTGCCCTGCCGGGGCGGCGTGCTGCGCTCTCCCCGGACAGGCTCCTGGGGACCGAGGGGACAGGCGTGTCCCGTTTCTGAAGGCTGATCCCCTAGGCGTGCCGGGCTCCAGTCTGGGGCAGGCGGGATGTCCCGGCAAGGAGGCGTTCACTCCGGGGTAGTTTCTGCCAGAGCGCTGCAGAGCGCTCGGCTGCGGCAACCAGCAGCAGACCACAGGCCCGACCCTGATTCCCCAGCGAAGGAAGAGCTTTCCCGGAGGTTTTCCGCACGAAGCGGACCGCGCCTCGCTGCTGCTTCCTCGCTCCGGCTTTGGGCGTTCGCTCTCTCGCGTCAGGGGAGAAGTGTTGCGGGAGAGTCGGTGCTTCTGGGGCCTCGCTTCCCGGGGCCCAGGTGCGGACCCTGGGCTCCCAGGGCCTCGCCGATATCGGGAGACGCGGCCTCCTCCGTGCAGCAGCGTGTGTCGCCCGGGGTGGCCCCTCTGAGCAGACGGCCTTCTCCCGGGCTCGCCGGGGCCTGGCCTCTTCCTCTCGCGTTCAGGCCGACTCGGGAAGAGGCCCGCGTCTTCCCGTGCAGAGAGGAGAGGCTCCAGGAGCACTGCGCACCGCCCGGGCCCTGGGACGGGGATCCTGTGGGGGGACTGTCCCCGCGCCTTCCCCGGCCGCCCCTGCCACCCAGAAAGCTGCCCCACCCTGGAGGGACACGGGGGCCGACGGCCCGCTGCTCAAAGGAGCGGTTTCTGCGCGTTCAGGGGCTGGCGCCTGGGAGCCCCCGCAAGGCTCCCCCAGGGACTGGTGGCCGAGGCCCTGCTGTCGCCCTGGGCCTCGAGGCCCAGGACAGACCTGCCTTCTGCCCAGACTGCTGGCTCAGACCAGAGCACGCGCCCCTGCCCTCGTCGTCCCCCCGTGTCTCCTTAGCAGCCAGGCTTCCGGCGCCGGGCCCCGTGAGTGGGTGACACTTGTCCCCACCCCCCGACCCACTCGGGCTCAGACGGCAGGCTCTCCTGCTTGGCTTCACTTGCCCCAGCGCCATGCCAACGGCTCGGCTGCCCTGCCGGGGCAAGGTGCTGCGCTCTACCCAGACAGGCTCCTGGGGACCAAGGGGACAGGCGTGTCCCTTTTCTGCAGGCTGGTCCCCCAGGCGCGACCGGGCTCCAGTCTGGGGGAGGCGGGATGTCCCGGCAAGGAGGCGTTCACTCCGGGGTAGTTTCTGCCAGAGCGCTGCAGAGCGCTCGGCTGCGGCAACCAGCAGCAGACCACAGGCCCGACCCTGATTCCCCAGTGAAGGCAGAGCTTTCCCCGAGGTTTTCGGCACGAAGCGGACCGCGCCTCGCTGCTGTTTCCTCGCTCTGACTTTGGGCGTTCGCTCTCTCGCGTCAGGGGAGAAGTGCTGCGGGAGAGTCGGTGCTTCTGGGGCCTCGCTTCCCGGGGCCCAGGTGCGGACCCTGGGCTCCCAGGGCCTCGCCATGTCGGGAGACGCGGCCTCCCCCATGCAGCAGCGTGTGTCGCCCGGGGTGGCCCCTCTGCGCAGACGGCCTTCTCCCAGGCTCGCCGGGGCCTGGCCTCTTCCTCTCGCGTTCAGGCCGACTCGGGAAGAGGCCCGCGTCTTCCCGCGCAGAGAGGAGAGGCTCCAGGAGCACTGCGCACCGCCCGGGCCCTGGGACGGGGAGCCTGTGGGGGGACTGTCCCCGTGTCTTCCCCGGCCGCCCCTGCCACCCAGAATGCTGCCCCACCCTGGAGGGAGACAGGGGCCGACGGCCCGCTGCTCCAAGGAGCGGTTTCTGCGCGTTCAGGGGCTGGCGCCTGGGAGCCCCCCCAAGGCTGCCCCAGGGACTGGTGGCCGAGGCCCTGCTGTCGTCCTGGGCCTCGAGGCCCAGGACAGGCCTGCCTTCTTCCCAGACTGCTGGCTCAGACCGGGGCCCGCGCCCCTGCCCACGTCGTCCTCCCGTGTCTCCTTAGCAGCCAGGCTTCTGGCGCCGGGCCCCGTGAGTGGGTGACACTTGTCCCCACCCCCCGACCCACTCGGGCTCAGACGGCAGGCTCTCCTGCTTGGCCTCACTTGCCCCAGCGCAATGCCAACGGCTCGGCTGCCCTGCCGGGGCGGCGTGCTGCGCTCTCCCCAGACATGCTCCTGGGGACCGAGGGGACAGGCGTGTCCCTTTTCTGAAGGCCGGTCCCCCAGGCGCGACCGGGCTCCTGTCTGGGGCAGGCGGGATGTCCCGGCAAGGAGGCGTTCACTCCGGGGTAGTTTCTGCCAGAGCGCTGCAGAGCGCTCGGCTGCGGCAACCAGCAGCAGCCCACAGACCCGACCCTGATTCCCCAGCGAAGGCATAGCTTTCGCCTAGGTTTTCCGCACGAAGCGGACCGCGCCTCGCTGCTGCTTCCTCGCTCCGGCTTTGGGCGTTCGCTCTCTCGCGTCAGGGGAGATGTGTGGCGGGAGAGTCGGTGCTTCTGGGGCCTCGCTTCCCGGGGCCCCGGTGCGGACCCTGGGCTCCCAGGGCCTCGCCGATGTCGGGAGACGCGGCCTCCTCCTTGCAGCAGCGTGTGTCGCCCGGGGTGGCCCCTCTGCGCAGACGGCCTTCTCCCGGGCTCGCCGGGGCCTGGCCTCTTCCTCTCGCGTTCAGGCCGACTCGGGAAGAGGCCTGCGGCTTCCCGCGCAGCGAGGAGAGGCTCCAGGAGCACTGCGCACCGCCCGGGCCCTGGGACGGGGAGCCTGTGGGGGGACTGTCCCCGCGCCGTCCCCGGCCACGCCTGCCACCCAGAACGCTGCCCCACCCTGGAGGGAGACGGGGGCCGACGGCCGGCTGCTCCAGGGAGCGGTTTCTGCGCGTTCAGGGGCTGGCGCCTGGGAGCCCCCCCAAGGCTGCCCCAGGGACTGGTGGCCGAGGCCCTGCTGTCGCCCTGGGCCTCGAGGCCCAGGACGGGCCTGCCTTCTGCCCAGACTGCTGGCTCAGACCGGAGCACGCGCCCCTGCCCTCGTCGTCCCCCCGTGTCTCCTTAGCAGCCAGGCTTCTGGCGCCGGGCCCCGTGAGTGGGTGACACTTGTCCCCACCCCCCGACCCACTCGGGCTCAGACGGCAGGCTCTCCTGCTTGGCCTCACTTGCCCCAGCGCAATGCCAACGGCTCGGCTGCCCTGCCGGGGCGGCGTGCTGCGCTCTCCCCAGACATGCTCCTGGGGACCGAGGGGACAGGCGTGTCCCTTTTCTGAAGGCCGGTCCCCCAGGCGCGACCGGGCTCCTGTCTGGGGCAGGCGGGATGTCCCGGCAAGGAGGCGTTCACTCCGGGGTAGTTTCTGCCAGAGCGCTGCTGAGCACTCGGCTGCGGCACCCAGCAGCAGCTCACAGACACGACCCTGATTCCCCAGCGAAGGCAGAGCTTTCGCCTAGGTTTTCCGCACGAAGCGGACCGCGCCTCGCTGCTGCTTCCTCGCTCCGGCTTTGGGCGTTCGCTCTCTCGCGACAGGGGAGAAGTGTTGCGGGAGAGTCGGTGCTTCTGGGGCCTCGCTTCCCGGGGCCCAGGTGCGGACCCTGGGCTCCCAGGGCCTCGCCGATGTCGGGAGACGCGGCCTCCTCCTTGCAGCAGCGTGTGTCGCCCGGGGTGGCCCCTCTGCGCAGACGGCCTTCTCCCGGGCTCGCCGGGGCCTGGCCTCTTCCTCTCGCGTTCAGGCCGACTCGGGAAGAGGCCTGCGGCGTCCCGCGCAGAGAGGAGAGGCTCCAGGAGCACTGCGCACCGCCCGGGCCCTGGGACGGGGAGCCTGTGGGGGGACTGTCCCCGCGCCGTCCCCGGCCGCCCCTGCCACCCAGAACGCTGCCCCACCCTGGAGGGAGACGGGGGCCGACGGCCCGCTGCTCCAGGGAGCGGTTTCTGCGCGTTCAGGCGTTGGCGCCTAGGAGCCCCCCCAAGGCTGCCCCAGGGACTGCTGGCCGAGGCCCTGCTGTCGCCCTGGGCCTCGAGGCCCAGGACGGGCCTGCCTTCTGCCCAGACTGCTGGCTCAGACCGGAGCACGCGCCCCTGCCCTCGTCGTCCCCCCGTGTCTCCTTAGCAGCCAGGCTTCCGGCGCCGGGCCCCGTGAGTGGGTGACACTTGTCCCCACCCCCCGACCCACTCGGGCTCAGACGGCAGGCTCTCCTGCTTGGCCTCACTTGCCCCAGCGCAATGCCAACGGCTCGGCTGCCCTGCCGGGGCGGCGTGCTGCGCTCTCCCCGGACAGGCTCCTGGGGACCGAGGGGACAGGCGTGTCCCTTTTCTGAAGGCTGATACCCTAGGCGCGGCCGGGCTCCAGTCTGGGGCAGGCGGGATGTCCCGGCAAGGAGGCATTCACTCCGGGGTAGTTTCTGCCAGAGCGCTGCAGAGCGCTCGGCTGCGGCAACCAGCAGCAGACCACAGGCCCGACCCTGATTCCCCAGCGAAGGAAGAGCTTTCCCCGAGGTTTTCGGCACGAAGCGGACCGCGCCTCGCTGCTGCTTCCTCGCTCCGGCTTTGGGCGTTCGCTCTCTCGCGTCAGGGGAGAAGTGCTGCGGGAGAGTCGGTGCTTCTGGGGCCTCGCTTCCCGGGGCCCAGGTGCGGACCCTGGGCTCCCAGGGCCTCGCCGATGTCGGGAGACGCGGCCTCCTCCGTGCAGCAGCGTGTGTCGCCCGGGGTGGCCCCTCTGCGCAGACGGCCTTCTCCCGGGCTCGCCGGGGCCTGGCCTCTTCCTCTCGCGTTCAGGCCGACTCGGGAAGAGGCCTGGGGCTTCCCGCGCAGAGAGGAGAGGCTCCAGGAGCACTGCGCACCGCCCGGGCCCTGGGACGGGGAGCCTGTGGGGGGACTGTCCCCGCGCCTTCCCCGGCCGCCCCTGCCACCCAGAACGCTGCCCCACCCTGGAGGGAGACGGGGGCCGACGGCCCGCTGCTCCAGGGAGTGGTTTCTGCGCTTTCAGGGGCTGGCGCCTGGGAGCCCCCCCAAGGCTGCCCCAGGGACTGCTGGCCGAGGCCCTGCTGTCGCCCTGGGCCTCGAGGCCCAGGACGGGCCTGCCTTCTGCCCAGACTGCTGGCTCAGACCGGAGCACGCGCCCCTGCCCTCATCATCCCCCCGTGTCTCCTTGGCAGCCAGGCTTCCGGCGCTGGGCCCCGTGAGTGGGTGACACTTGTCCCCACCCCCCGACCCACTCGGGCTCAGACGGCAGGCTCTCCTGCTTGGCCTCACTTGCCCCAGCGCAATGCCAACGGCTCGGCTGCCCTGCCGGGGCGGCGTGCTGCGCTCTCCCCAGACATGCTCCTGGGGACCGAGGGGACAGGCGTGTCCCTTTTCTGAAGGCCGGTCCCCCAGGCGCGACCGGGCTCCTGTCTGGGGCAGGCGGGATGTCCCGGCAAGGAGGCGTTCACTCCGGGGTAGTTTCTGCCAGAGCGCTGCTGAGCACTCGGCTGCGGCACCCAGCAGCAGCTCACAGACACGACCCTGATTCCCCAGCGAAGGCAGAGCTTTCGCCTAGGTTTTCCGCACGAAGCGGACCGCGCCTCGCTGCTGCTTCCTCGCTCCGGCTTTGGGCGTTCGCTCTCTCGCGACAGGGGAGAAGTGTTGCGGGAGAGTCGGTGCTTCTGGGGCCTCGCTTCCCGGGGCCCAGGTGCGGACCCTGGGCTCCCAGGGCCTCGCCGATGTCGGGAGACGCGGCCTCCTCCTTGCAGCAGCGTGTGTCGCCCGGGGTGGCCCCTCTGCGCAGACGGCCTTCTCCCGGGCTCGCCGGGGCCTGGCCTCTTCCTCTCGCGTTCAGGCCGACTCGGGAAGAGGCCTGCGGCGTCCCGCGCAGAGAGGAGAGGCTCCAGGAGCACTGCGCACCGCCCGGGCCCTGGGACGGGGAGCCTGTGGGGGGACTGTCCCCGCGCCGTCCCCGGCCGCCCCTGCCACCCAGAACGCTGCCCCACCCTGGAGGGAGACGGGGGCCGACGGCCCGCTGCTCCAGGGAGCGGTTTCTGCGCGTTCAGGCGTTGGCGCCTAGGAGCCCCCCCAAGGCTGCCCCAGGGACTGCTGGCCGAGGCCCTGCTGTCGCCCTGGGCCTCGAGGCCCAGGACGGGCCTGCCTTCTGCCCAGACTGCTGGCTCAGACCGGAGCACGCGCCCCTGCCCTCGTCGTCCCCCCGTGTCTCCTTAGCAGCCAGGCTTCCGGCGCCGGGCCCCGTGAGTGGGTGACACTTGTCCCCACCCCCCGACCCACTCGGGCTCAGACGGCAGGCTCTCCTGCTTGGCCTCACTTGCCCCAGCGCAATGCCAACGGCTCGGCTGCCCTGCCGGGGCGGCGTGCTGCGCTCTCCCCGGACAGGCTCCTGGGGACCGAGGGGACAGGCGTGTCCCTTTTCTGAAGGCTGATACCCTAGGCGCGGCCGGGCTCCAGTCTGGGGCAGGCGGGATGTCCCGGCAAGGAGGCATTCACTCCGGGGTAGTTTCTGCCAGAGCGCTGCAGAGCGCTCGGCTGCGGCAACCAGCAGCAGACCACAGGCCCGACCCTGATTCCCCAGCGAAGGAAGAGCTTTCCCCGAGGTTTTCGGCACGAAGCGGACCGCGCCTCGCTGCTGCTTCCTCGCTCCGGCTTTGGGCGTTCGCTCTCTCGCGTCAGGGGAGAAGTGCTGCGGGAGAGTCGGTGCTTCTGGGGCCTCGCTTCCCGGGGCCCAGGTGCGGACCCTGGGCTCCCAGGGCCTCGCCGATGTCGGGAGACGCGGCCTCCTCCGTGCAGCAGCGTGTGTCGCCCGGGGTGGCCCCTCTGCGCAGACGGCCTTCTCCCGGGCTCGCCGGGGCCTGGCCTCTTCCTCTCGCGTTCAGGCCGACTCGGGAAGAGGCCTGGGGCTTCCCGCGCAGAGAGGAGAGGCTCCAGGAGCACTGCGCACCGCCCGGGCCCTGGGACGGGGAGCCTGTGGGGGGACTGTCCCCGCGCCTTCCCCGGCCGCCCCTGCCACCCAGAACGCTGCCCCACCCTGGAGGGAGACGGGGGCCGACGGCCCGCTGCTCCAGGGAGTGGTTTCTGCGCTTTCAGGGGCTGGCGCCTGGGAGCCCCCCCAAGGCTGCCCCAGGGACTGCTGGCCGAGGCCCTGCTGTCGCCCTGGGCCTCGAGGCCCAGGACGGGCCTGCCTTCTGCCCAGACTGCTGGCTCAGACCGGAGCACGCGCCCCTGCCCTCATCATCCCCCCGTGTCTCCTTGGCAGCCAGGCTTCCGGCGCTGGGCCCCGTGAGTGGGTGACACTTGTCCCCACCCCCCGACCCACTCGGGCTCAGACGGCAGGCTCTCCTGCTTGGCCTCACTTGCCCCAGCGCAATGCCAACGGCTCGGCTGCCCTGCCGGGGCGGCGTGCTGCGCTCTCCCCAGACATGCTCCTGGGGACCGAGGGGACAGGCGTGTCCCTTTTCTGAAGGCCGGTCCCCCAGGCGCGACCGGGCTCCTGTCTGGGGCAGGCGGGATGTCCCGGCAAGGAGGCGTTCACTCCGGGGTAGTTTCTGCCAGAGCGCTGCTGAGCACTCGGCTGCGGCACCCAGCAGCAGCTCACAGACACGACCCTGATTCCCCAGCGAAGGCAGAGCTTTCGCCTAGGTTTTCCGCACGAAGCGGACCGCGCCTCGCTGCTGCTTCCTCGCTCCGGCTTTGGGCGTTCGCTCTCTCGCGACAGGGGAGAAGTGTTGCGGGAGAGTCGGTGCTTCTGGGGCCTCGCTTCCCGGGGCCCAGGTGCGGACCCTGGGCTCCCAGGGCCTCGCCGATGTCGGGAGACGCGGCCTCCTCCTTGCAGCAGCGTGTGTCGCCCGGGGTGGCCCCTCTGCGCAGACGGCCTTCTCCCGGGCTCGCCGGGGCCTGGCCTCTTCCTCTCGCGTTCAGGCCGACTCGGGAAGAGGCCTGCGGCGTCCCGCGCAGAGAGGAGAGGCTCCAGGAGCACTGCGCACCGCCCGGGCCCTGGGACGGGGAGCCTGTGGGGGGACTGTCCCCGCGCCGTCCCCGGCCGCCCCTGCCACCCAGAACGCTGCCCCACCCTGGAGGGAGACGGGGGCCGACGGCCCGCTGCTCCAGGGAGCGGTTTCTGCGCGTTCAGGCGTTGGCGCCTAGGAGCCCCCCCAAGGCTGCCCCAGGGACTGCTGGCCGAGGCCCTGCTGTCGCCCTGGGCCTCGAGGCCCAGGACGGGCCTGCCTTCTGCCCAGACTGCTGGCTCAGACCGGAGCACGCGCCCCTGCCCTCGTCGTCCCCCCGTGTCTCCTTAGCAGCCAGGCTTCCGGCGCCGGGCCCCGTGAGTGGGTGACACTTGTCCCCACCCCCCGACCCACTCGGGCTCAGACGGCAGGCTCTCCTGCTTGGCCTCACTTGCCCCAGCGCAATGCCAACGGCTCGGCTGCCCTGCCGGGGCGGCGTGCTGCGCTCTCCCCGGACAGGCTCCTGGGGACCGAGGGGACAGGCGTGTCCCTTTTCTGAAGGCTGATACCCTAGGCGCGGCCGGGCTCCAGTCTGGGGCAGGCGGGATGTCCCGGCAAGGAGGCATTCACTCCGGGGTAGTTTCTGCCAGAGCGCTGCAGAGCGCTCGGCTGCGGCAACCAGCAGCAGACCACAGGCCCGACCCTGATTCCCCAGCGAAGGAAGAGCTTTCCCCGAGGTTTTCGGCACGAAGCGGACCGCGCCTCGCTGCTGCTTCCTCGCTCCGGCTTTGGGCGTTCGCTCTCTCGCGTCAGGGGAGAAGTGCTGCGGGAGAGTCGGTGCTTCTGGGGCCTCGCTTCCCGGGGCCCAGGTGCGGACCCTGGGCTCCCAGGGCCTCGCCGATGTCGGGAGACGCGGCCTCCTCCGTGCAGCAGCGTGTGTCGCCCGGGGTGGCCCCTCTGCGCAGACGGCCTTCTCCCGGGCTCGCCGGGGCCTGGCCTCTTCCTCTCGCGTTCAGGCCGACTCGGGAAGAGGCCTGGGGCTTCCCGCGCAGAGAGGAGAGGCTCCAGGAGCACTGCGCACCGCCCGGGCCCTGGGACGGGGAGCCTGTGGGGGGACTGTCCCCGCGCCTTCCCCGGCCGCCCCTGCCACCCAGAACGCTGCCCCACCCTGGAGGGAGACGGGGGCCGACGGCCCGCTGCTCCAGGGAGTGGTTTCTGCGCTTTCAGGGGCTGGCGCCTGGGAGCCCCCCCAAGGCTGCCCCAGGGACTGCTGGCCGAGGCCCTGCTGTCGCCCTGGGCCTCGAGGCCCAGGACGGGCCTGCCTTCTGCCCAGACTGCTGGCTCAGACCGGAGCACGCGCCCCTGCCCTCATCATCCCCCCGTGTCTCCTTGGCAGCCAGGCTTCCGGCGCTGGGCCCCGTGAGTGGGTGACACTTGTCCCCACCCCCCGACCCACTCGGGCTCAGACGGCAGGCTCTCCTGCTTGGCCTCACTTGCCCCAGCGCAATGCCAACGGCTCTGCTGCCCTGCCGGGTTGGCGTGCTGCGCTCTCCCCAGACATGCTCCTGGGGACCGAGGGGACAGGCGTGTCCCTTTTCTGAAGGCCGGTCCCCCAGGCGCGACCGGGCTCCTGTCTGGGGCAGGCGGGATGTCCCGGCAAGGAGGCGTTCACTCCGGGGTAGTTTCTGCCAGAGCGCTGCTGAGCACTCGGCTGCGGCACCCAGCAGCAGCTCACAGACACGACCCTGATTCCCCAGCGAAGGCAGAGCTTTCGCCTAGGTTTTTCGCACGAAGCGGACCGCGCCTCGCTGCTGCTTCCTGGCTCCGGCTTTGGGCGTTCGCTCTCTCGCGTCAGGGGAGAAGTGCTGCGGGAGAGTCGGTGCTTCTGGGGCCTCGCTTCCCGGGGCCCAGGTGCGGACCCTGGGCTCCCAGGGCCTCGCCATGTCGGGAGACGCGGCCTCCCCCATGCAGCAGCGTGTGTCGCCCGGGGTGGCCCCTCTGCGCAGACGGCCTTCTCCCAGGCTCGCCGGGGCCTGGCCTCTTCCTCTCGCGTTCAGGCCGACTCGGGAAGAGGCCCGCGTCTTCCCGCGCAGAGAGGAGAGGCTCCAGGAGCACTGCGCACCGCCCGGGCCCTGGGACGGGGAGCCTGTGGGGGGACTGTCCCCGTGTCTTCCCCGGCCGCCCCTGCCACCCAGAATGCTGCCCCACCCTGGAGGGAGACAGGGGCCGACGGCCCGCTGCTCCAAGTAGCGGTTTCTGCGCGTTCAGGGGCTGGCGCCTGGGAGCCCTCCCAAGGCTGCCCCAGGGACTGGTGGCCGAGGCCCTGCTGTCGTCCTGGGCCTCGAGGCCCAGGACAGGCCTGCCTTCTTCCCAGACTGCTGGCTCAGACCGGAGCACGCGCCCCTGCCCACGTCGTCCTCCCGTGTCTCCTTAGCAGCCAGGCTTCTGGCGCCGGGCCCCGTGAGTGGGTGACACTTGTCCCCACCCCCCGACCCACTCGGGCTCAGACGGCAGGCTCTCCTGCTTGGCCTCACTTGCCCCAGCGCAATGCCAACGGCTCGGCTGCCCTGCCGGGGCGGCGTGCTGCGCTCTCCCCAGACATGCTCCTGGGGACCGAGGGGACAGGCGTGTCCCTTTTCTGAAGGCCGGTCCCCCAGGCGCGACCGGGCTCCTGTCTGGGGCAGGCGGGATGTCCCGGCAAGGAGGCGTTCACTCCGGGGTAGTTTCTGCCAGAGCGCTGCAGAGCGCTCGGCTGCGGCAACCAGCAGCAGCCCACAGACCCGACCCTGATTCCCCAGCGAAGGCATAGCTTTCGCCTAGGTTTTCCGCACGAAGCGGACCGCGCCTCGCTGCTGCTTCCTCGCTCCGGCTTTGGGCGTTCGCTCTCTCGCGTCAGGGGAGATGTGTGGCGGGAGAGTCGGTGCTTCTGGGGCCTCGCTTCCCGGGGCCCCGGTGCGGACCCTGGGCTCCCAGGGCCTCGCCGATGTCGGGAGACGCGGCCTCCTCCTTGCAGCAGCGTGTGTCGCCCGGGGTGGCCCCTCTGCGCAGACGGCCTTCTCCCGGGCTCGCCGGGGCCTGGCCTCTTCCTCTCGCGTTCAGGCCGACTCGGGAAGAGGCCTGCGGCTTCCCGCGCAGCGAGGAGAGGCTCCAGGAGCACTGCGCACCGCCCGGGCCCTGGGACGGGGAGCCTGTGGGGGGACTGTCCCCGCGCCGTCCCCGGCCACGCCTGCCACCCAGAACGCTGCCCCACCCTGGAGGGAGACGGGGGCCGACGGCCGGCTGCTCCAGGGAGCGGTTTCTGCGCGTTCAGGGGCTGGCGCCTGGGAGCCCCCCCAAGGCTGCCCCAGGGACTGGTGGCCGAGGCCCTGCTGTCGCCCTGGGCCTCGAGGCCCAGGACGGGCCTGCCTTCTGCCCAGACTGCTGGCTCAGACCGGAGCACGCGCCCCTGCCCTCGTCGTCCCCCCGTGTCTCCTTAGCAGCCAGGCTTCTGGCGCCGGGCCCCGTGAGTGGGTGACACTTGTCCCCACCCCCCGACCCACTCGGGCTCAGACGGCAGGCTCTCCTGCTTGGCCTCACTTGCCCCAGCGCAATGCCAACGGCTCGGCTGCCCTGCCGGGGCGGCGTGCTGCGCTCTCCCCAGACATGCTCCTGGGGACCGAGGGGACAGGCGTGTCCCTTTTCTGAAGGCCGGTCCCCCAGGCGCGACCGGGCTCCTGTCTGGGGCAGGCGGGATGTCCCGGCAAGGAGGCGTTCACTCCGGGGTAGTTTCTGCCAGAGCGCTGCTGAGCACTCGGCTGCGGCACCCAGCAGCAGCTCACAGACACGACCCTGATTCCCCAGCGAAGGCAGAGCTTTCGCCTAGGTTTTCCGCACGAAGCGGACCGCGCCTCGCTGCTGCTTCCTCGCTCCGGCTTTGGGCGTTCGCTCTCTCGCGACAGGGGAGAAGTGTTGCGGGAGAGTCGGTGCTTCTGGGGCCTCGCTTCCCGGGGCCCAGGTGCGGACCCTGGGCTCCCAGGGCCTCGCCGATGTCGGGAGACGCGGCCTCCTCCTTGCAGCAGCGTGTGTCGCCCGGGGTGGCCCCTCTGCGCAGACGGCCTTCTCCCGGGCTCGCCGGGGCCTGGCCTCTTCCTCTCGCGTTCAGGCCGACTCGGGAAGAGGCCTGCGGCGTCCCGCGCAGAGAGGAGAGGCTCCAGGAGCACTGCGCACCGCCCGGGCCCTGGGACGGGGAGCCTGTGGGGGGACTGTCCCCGCGCCGTCCCCGGCCGCCCCTGCCACCCAGAACGCTGCCCCACCCTGGAGGGAGACGGGGGCCGACGGCCCGCTGCTCCAGGGAGCGGTTTCTGCGCGTTCAGGCGTTGGCGCCTAGGAGCCCCCCCAAGGCTGCCCCAGGGACTGCTGGCCGAGGCCCTGCTGTCGCCCTGGGCCTCGAGGCCCAGGACGGGCCTGCCTTCTGCCCAGACTGCTGGCTCAGACCGGAGCACGCGCCCCTGCCCTCGTCGTCCCCCCGTGTCTCCTTAGCAGCCAGGCTTCCGGCGCCGGGCCCCGTGAGTGGGTGACACTTGTCCCCACCCCCCGACCCACTCGGGCTCAGACGGCAGGCTCTCCTGCTTGGCCTCACTTGCCCCAGCGCAATGCCAACGGCTCGGCTGCCCTGCCGGGGCGGCGTGCTGCGCTCTCCCCGGACAGGCTCCTGGGGACCGAGGGGACAGGCGTGTCCCTTTTCTGAAGGCTGATACCCTAGGCGCGGCCGGGCTCCAGTCTGGGGCAGGCGGGATGTCCCGGCAAGGAGGCATTCACTCCGGGGTAGTTTCTGCCAGAGCGCTGCAGAGCGCTCGGCTGCGGCAACCAGCAGCAGACCACAGGCCCGACCCTGATTCCCCAGCGAAGGAAGAGCTTTCCCCGAGGTTTTCGGCACGAAGCGGACCGCGCCTCGCTGCTGCTTCCTCGCTCCGGCTTTGGGCGTTCGCTCTCTCGCGTCAGGGGAGAAGTGCTGCGGGAGAGTCGGTGCTTCTGGGGCCTCGCTTCCCGGGGCCCAGGTGCGGACCCTGGGCTCCCAGGGCCTCGCCGATGTCGGGAGACGCGGCCTCCTCCGTGCAGCAGCGTGTGTCGCCCGGGGTGGCCCCTCTGCGCAGACGGCCTTCTCCCGGGCTCGCCGGGGCCTGGCCTCTTCCTCTCGCGTTCAGGCCGACTCGGGAAGAGGCCTGGGGCTTCCCGCGCAGAGAGGAGAGTCTCCAGGAGCACTGCGCACCGCCCGGGCCCTGGGACGGGGAGCCTGTGGGGGGACTGTCCCCGCGCCTTCCCCGGCCGCCCCTGCCACCCAGAACGCTGCCCCACCCTGGAGGGAGACGGGGGCCGACGGCCCGCTGCTCCAGGGAGTGGTTTCTGCGCTTTCAGGGGCTGGCGCCTGGGAGCCCCCCCAAGGCTGCCCCAGGGACTGCTGGCCGAGGCCCTGCTGTCGCCCTGGGCCTCGAGGCCCAGGACGGGCCTGCCTTCTGCCCAGACTGCTGGCTCAGACCGGAGCACGCGCCCCTGCCCTCATCATCCCCCCGTGTCTCCTTGGCAGCCAGGCTTCCGGCGCCGGGCCCCGTGAGTGGGTGACACTTGTCCCCACCCCCCGACCCACTCGGGCTCAGACGGCAGGCTCTCCTGCTTGGCCTCACTTGCCCCAGCGCAATGCCAACGGCTCTGCTGCCCTGCCGGGTTGGCGTGCTGCGCTCTCCCCAGACATGCTCCTGGGGACCGAGGGGACAGGCGTGTCCCTTTTCTGAAGGCCGGTCCCCCAGGCGCGACCGGGCTCCTGTCTGGGGCAGGCGGGATGTCCCGGCAAGGAGGCGTTCACTCCGGGGTAGTTTCTGCCAGAGCGCTGCTGAGCACTCGGCTGCGGCACCCAGCAGCAGCTCACAGACACGACCCTGATTCCCCAGCGAAGGCAGAGCTTTCGCCTAGGTTTTCCGCACGAAGCGGACCGCGCCTCGCTGCTGCTTCCTCGCTCCGGCTTTGGGCGTTCGCTCTCTCGCGACAGGGGAGAAGTGTTGCGGGAGAGTCGGTGCTTCTGGGGCCTCGCTTCCCGGGGCCCAGGTGCGGACCCTGGGCTCCCAGGGCCTCGCCGATGTCGGGAGACGCGGCCTCCTCCTTGCAGCAGCGTGTGTCGCCCGGGGTGGCCCCTCTGCGCAGACGGCCTTCTCCCGGGCTCGCCGGGGCCTGGCCTCTTCCTCTCGCGTTCAGGCCGACTCGGGAAGAGGCCTGCGGCGTCCCGCGCAGAGAGGAGAGGCTCCAGGAGCACTGCGCACCGCCCGGGCCCTGGGACGGGGAGCCTGTGGGGGGACTGTCCCCGCGCCGTCCCCGGCCGCCCCTGCCACCCAGAACGCTGCCCCACCCTGGAGGGAGACGGGGGCCGACGGCCCGCTGCTCCAGGGAGCGGTTTCTGCGCGTTCAGGCGTTGGCGCCTAGGAGCCCCCCCAAGGCTGCCCCAGGGACTGCTGGCCGAGGCCCTGCTGTCGCCCTGGGCCTCGAGGCCCAGGACGGGCCTGCCTTCTGCCCAGACTGCTGGCTCAGACCGGAGCACGCGCCCCTGCCCTCGTCGTCCCCCCGTGTCTCCTTAGCAGCCAGGCTTCCGGCGCCGGGCCCCGTGAGTGGGTGACACTTGTCCCCACCCCCCGACCCACTCGGGCTCAGACGGCAGGCTCTCCTGCTTGGCCTCACTTGCCCCAGCGCAATGCCAACGGCTCGGCTGCCCTGCCGGGGCGGCGTGCTGCGCTCTCCCCGGACAGGCTCCTCGGGACCGAGGGGACAGGCGTGTCCCTTTTCTGAAGGCTGATACCCTAGGCGCGGCCGGGCTCCAGTCTGGGGCAGGCGGGATGTCCCGGCAAGGAGGCATTCACTCCGGGGTAGTTTCTGCCAGAGCGCTGCAGAGCGCTCGGCTGCGGCAACCAGCAGCAGACCACAGGCCCGACCCTGATTCCCCAGCGAAGGAAGAGCTTTCCCCGAGGTTTTCGGCACGAAGCGGACCGCGCCTCGCTGCTGCTTCCTCGCTCCGGCTTTGGGCGTTCGCTCTCTCGCGTCAGGGGAGAAGTGCTGCGGGAGAGTCGGTGCTTCTGGGGCCTCGCTTCCCGGGGCCCAGGTGCGGACCCTGGGCTCCCAGGGCCTCGCCGATGTCGGGAGACGCGGCCTCCTCCGTGCAGCAGCGTGTGTCGCCCGGGGTGGCCCCTCTGCGCAGACGGCCTTCTCCCGGGCTCGCCGGGGCCTGGCCTCTTCCTCTCGCGTTCAGGCCGACTCGGGAAGAGGCCTGGGGCTTCCCGCGCAGAGAGGAGAGGCTCCAGGAGCACTGCGCACCGCCCGGGCCCTGGGACGGGGAGCCTGTGGGGGGACTGTCCCCGCGCCTTCCCCGGCCGCCCCTGCCACCCAGAACGCTGCCCCACCCTGGAGGGAGACGGGGGCCGACGGCCCGCTGCTCCAGGGAGTGGTTTCTGCGCTTTCAGGGGCTGGCGCCTGGGAGCCCCCCCAAGGCTGCCCCAGGGACTGCTGGCCGAGGCCCTGCTGTCGCCCTGGGCCTCGAGGCCCAGGACGGGCCTGCCTTCTGCCCAGACTGCTGGCTCAGACCGGAGCACGCGCCCCTGCCCTCATCATCCCCCCGTGTCTCCTTGGCAGCCAGGCTTCCGGCGCCGGGCCCCGTGAGTGGGTGACACTTGTCCCCACCCCCCGACCCACTCGGGCTCAGACGGCAGGCTCTCCTGCTTGGCCTCACTTGCCCCAGCGCAATGCCAACGGCTCTGCTGCCCTGCCGGGTTGGCGTGCTGCGCTCTCCCCAGACATGCTCCTGGGGACCGAGGGGACAGGCGTGTCCCTTTTCTGAAGGCCGGTCCCCCAGGCGCGACCGGGCTCCTGTCTGGGGCAGGCGGGATGTCCCGGCAAGGAGGCGTTCACTCCGGGGTAGTTTCTGCCAGAGCGCTGCTGAGAACTCGGCTGCGGCACCCAGCAGCAGCTCACAGACACGACCCTGATTCCCCAGCGAAGGCAGAGCTTTCGCCTAGGTTTTTCGCACGAAGCGGACCGCGCCTCGCTGCTGCTTCCTGGCTCCGGCTTTGGGCGTTCGCTCTCTCGCGACAGGGGAGAAGTGTTGCGGGAGAGTCGGTGCTTCTGGGGCCTCGCTTCCCGGGGCCCCGGTGCGGACCCTGGGCTCCCAGGGCCTCGCCGATGTCGGGAGACGCGGCCTCCTCCTTGCAGCAGCGTGTGTCGCCCGGGGTGGCCCCTCTGCGCAGACGGCCTTCTCCCGGGCTCGCCGGGGCCTGGCCTCTTCCTCTCGCGTTCAGGCCGACTCGGGAAGAGGCCCGCGTATTCCCGCGCAGAGAGGAGAGGCTCCAGGAGCACTGCGCACCGCCCGGGCCCTGGGACGGGGAGCCTGTGGGGGGACTGTCCCCGCGACTTCCCCGGCCGCCCCTGCCACCCATAACGCTGCCCCACCCTGGAGGGAGACGGGGGCCGACGGCCCGCTGCTCCAGGGAGCGGTTTCTGCGCGTTCAGGGGCTGGCGCCTGGGAGCCCCCCCAAGGCTGCCCCAGGGACTGGTGGCCGAGGCCCTGCTGTCGCCCTGGGCCTCGAAGCCCAGGACAGGCCGGCCTTCTGCCCAGACTGCTGGCTCAGACCGGGGCCCGTGCCCCTGCCCACGTCGTCCTCCCGTGTCTCCTTAGCAGGCAGGCTTCCGGCGCCGCGCCCCGTGAGTGGGTGACACTTGTCCCCACCCCCCGACCCACTCGGGCTCAGACGGCAGGCTCTCCTGCTTGGCCTCACTTGCCCCAGCGCAATGCCAACGGCTCGGCTGCCCTGCCGGGGCGGCGTGCTGCGCTCTCCCCGGACAGGCTCCTGGGGACCGAGGGGACAGGCGTGTCCCGTTTCTGAAGGCTGATCCCCTAGGCGTGCCGGGCTCCAGTCTGGGGCAGGCGGGATGTCCCGGCAAGGAGGCGTTCACTCCGGGGTAGTTTCTGCCAGAGCGCTGCAGAGCGCTCGGCTGCGGCAACCAGCAGCAGACCACAGGCCCGACCCTGATTCCCCAGCGAAGGAAGAGCTTTCCCGGAGGTTTTCCGCACGAAGCGGACCGCGCCTCGCTGCTGCTTCCTCGCTCCGGCTTTGGGCGTTCGCTCTCTCGCGTCAGGGGAGAAGTGTTGCGGGAGAGTCGGTGCTTCTGGGGCCTCGCTTCCCGGGGCCCAGGTGCGGACCCTGGGCTCCCAGGGCCTCGCCGATATCGGGAGACGCGGCCTCCTCCGTGCAGCAGCGTGTGTCGCCCGGGGTGGCCCCTCTGAGCAGACGGCCTTCTCCCGGGCTCGCCGGGTCCTGGCCTCTTCCTCTCGCGTTCAGGCCGACTCGGGAAGAGGCCCGCGTCTTCCCGTGCAGAGAGGAGAGGCTCCAGGAGCACTGCGCACCGCCCGGGCCCTGGGACGGGGATCCTGTGGGGGGACTGTCCCCGCGCCTTCCCCGGCCGCCCCTGCCACCCAGAAAGCTGCCCCACCCTGGAGGGACACGGGGGCCGACGGCCCGCTGCTCAAAGGAGCGGTTTCTGCGCGTTCAGGGGCTGGCGCCTGGGAGCCCCCGCAAGGCTCCCCCAGGGACTGGTGGCCGAGGCCCTGCTGTCGCCCTGGGCCTCGAGGCCCAGGACAGACCTGCCTTCTGCCCAGACTGCTGGCTCAGACCGGAGCACGCGCCCCTGCCCTCGTCGTCCCCCCGTGTCTCCTTAGCAGCCAGGCTTCCGGCGCCGGGCCCCGTGAGTGGGTGACACTTGTCCCCACCCCCCGACCCACTCGGGCTCAGACGGCAGGCTCTCCTGCTTGGCTTCACTTGCCCCAGCGCCATGCCAACGGCTCGGCTGCCCTGCCGGGGCAAGGTGCTGCGCTCTACCCACACAGGCTCCTGGGGACCAAGGGGACAGGCGTGTCCCTTTTCTGCAGGCTGGTCCCCCAGGCGCGACCGGGCTCCAGTCTGGGGGAGGCGGGATGTCCCGGCAAGGAGGCGTTCACTCCGGGGTAGTTTCTGCCAGAGCGCTGCAGAGCGCTCGGCTGCGGCAACCAGCAGCAGACCACAGGCCCGACCCTGATTCCCCAGTGAAGGCAGAGCTTTCCCCGAGGTTTTCGGCACGAAGCGGACCGCGCCTCGCTGCTGTTTCCTCGCTCTGACTTTGGGCGTTCGCTCTCTCGCGTCAGGGGAGAAGTGCTGCGGGAGAGTCGGTGCTTCTGGGGCCTCGCTTCCCGGGGCCCAGGTGCGGACCCTGGGCTCCCAGGGCCTCGCCATGTCGGGAGATGCGGCCTCCCCCATGCAGCAGCGTGTGTCGCCCGGGGTGGCCCCTCTGCGCAGACGGCCTTCTCCCAGGCTCGCCGGGGCCTGGCCTCTTCCTCTCGCGTTCAGGCCGACTCGGGAAGAGGCCTGGGGCTTCCCGCGCAGAGAGGAGAGGCTCCAGGAGCACTGCGCACCGCCCGGGCCCTGGGACGGGGAGCCTGTGGGGGGACTGTCCCCGCGCCTTCCCCGGCCGCCCCTGCCACCCAGAACGCTGCCCCACCCTGGAGGGAGACAGGGGCCGACGGCCCGCTGCTCCAAGGAGCGGTTTCTGCGCGTTCAGGGGCTGGCGCCTGGGAGCCCCCCCAAGGCTGCCCCAGGGACTGGTGGCCGAGGCCCTGCTGTCGTCCTGGGCCTCGAGGCCCAGGACAGGCCTGCCTTCTTCCCAGACTGCTGGCTCAGACCGGGGCCCGCGCCCCTGCCCACGTCGTCCTCCCGTGTCTCCTTAGCAGCCAGGCTTCTGGCGCCGGGCCCCGTGAGTGGGTGACACTTGTCCCCACCCCCCGACCCACTCGGGCTCAGACGGCAGGCTCTCCTGCTTGGCCTCACTTGCCCCAGCGCAATGCCAACGGCTCGGCTGCCCTGCCGGGGCGGCGTGCTGCGCTCTCCCCAGACATGCTCCTGGGGACCGAGGGGACAGGCGTGTCCCTTTTCTGAAGGCCGGTCCCCCAGGCGCGACCGGGCTCCTGTCTGGGGCAGGCGGGATGTCCCGGCAAGGAGGCGTTCACTCCGGGGTAGTTTCTGCCAGAGCGCTGCAGAGCGCTCGGCTGCGGCAACCAGCAGCAGCCCACAGACCCGACCCTGATTCCCCAGCGAAGGCATAGCTTTCGCCTAGGTTTTCCGCACGAAGCGGACCGCGCCTCGCTGCTGCTTCCTCGCTCCGGCTTTGGGCGTTCGCTCTCTCGCGTCAGGGGAGATGTGTGGCGGGAGAGTCGGTGCTTCTGGGGCCTCGCTTCCCGGGGCCCCGGTGCGGACCCTGGGCTCCCAGGGCCTCGCCGATGTCGGGAGACGCGGCCTCCTCCTTGCAGCAGCGTGTGTCGCCCGGGGTGGCCCCTCTGCGCAGACGGCCTTCTCCCGGGCTCGCCGGGGCCTGGCCTCTTCCTCTCGCGTTCAGGCCGACTCGGGAAGAGGCCTGCGGCTTCCCGCGCAGCGAGGAGAGGCTCCAGGAGCACTGCGCACCGCCCGGGCCCTGGGACGGGGAGCCTGTGGGGGGACTGTCCCCGCGCCGTCCCCGGCCACGCCTGCCACCCAGAACGCTGCCCCACCCTGGAGGGAGACGGGGGCCGACGGCCGGCTGCTCCAGGGAGCGGTTTCTGCGCGTTCAGGGGCTGGCGCCTGGGAGCCCCCCCAAGGCTGCCCCAGGGACTGGTGGCCGAGGCCCTGCTGTCGCCCTGGGCCTCGAGGCCCAGGACGGGCCTGCCTTCTGCCCAGACTGCTGGCTCAGACCGGAGCACGCGCCCCTGCCCTCGTCGTCCCCCCGTGTCTCCTTAGCAGCCAGGCTTCTGGCGCCGGGCCCCGTGAGTGGGTGACACTTGTCCCCACCCCCCGACCCACTCGGGCTCAGACGGCAGGCTCTCCTGCTTGGCCTCACTTGCCCCAGCGCAATGCCAACGGCTCGGCTGCCCTGCCGGGTTGGCGTGCTGCGCTCTCCCCAGACATGCTCCTGGGGACCGAGGGGACAGGCGTGTCCCTTTTCTGAAGGCCGGTCCCCCAGGCGCGACCGGGCTCCTGTCTGGGGCAGGCGGGATGTCCCGGCAAGGAGGCGTTCACTCCGGGGTAGTTTCTGCCAGAGCGCTGCTGAGCACTCGGCTGCGGCACCCAGCAGCAGCTCACAGACACGACCCTGATTCCCCAGCGAAGGCAGAGCTTTCGCCTAGGTTTTCCGCACGAAGCGGACCGCGCCTCGCTGCTGCTTCCTCGCTCCGGCTTTGGGCGTTCGCTCTCTCGCGACAGGGGAGAAGTGTTGCGGGAGAGTCGGTGCTTCTGGGGCCTCGCTTCCCGGGGCCCAGGTGCGGACCCTGGGCTCCCAGGGCCTCGCCGATGTCGGGAGACGCGGCCTCCTCCTTGCAGCAGCGTGTGTCGCCCGGGGTGGCCCCTCTGCGCAGACGGCCTTCTCCCGGGCTCGCCGGGGCCTGGCCTCTTCCTCTCGCGTTCAGGCCGACTCGGGAAGAGGCCTGCGGCGTCCCGCGCAGAGAGGAGAGGCTCCAGGAGCACTGCGCACCGCCCGGGCCCTGGGACGGGGAGCCTGTGGGGGGACTGTCCCCGCGCCGTCCCCGGCCGCCCCTGCCACCCAGAACGCTGCCCCACCCTGGAGGGAGACGGGGGCCGACGGCCCGCTGCTCCAGGGAGCGGTTTCTGCGCGTTCAGGCGTTGGCGCCTAGGAGCCCCCCCAAGGCTGCCCCAGGGACTGCTGGCCGAGGCCCTGCTGTCGCCCTGGGCCTCGAGGCCCAGGACGGGCCTGCCTTCTGCCCAGACTGCTGGCTCAGACCGGAGCACGCGCCCCTGCCCTCGTCGTCCCCCCGTGTCTCCTTAGCAGCCAGGCTTCCGGCGCCGGGCCCCGTGAGTGGGTGACACTTGTCCCCACCCCCCGACCCACTCGGGCTCAGACGGCAGGCTCTCCTGCTTGGCCTCACTTGCCCCAGCGCAATGCCAACGGCTCGGCTGCCCTGCCGGGGCGGCGTGCTGCGCTCTCCCCGGACAGGCTCCTGGGGACCGAGGGGACAGGCGTGTCCCTTTTCTGAAGGCTGATACCCTAGGCGCGGCCGGGCTCCAGTCTGGGGCAGGCGGGATGTCCCGGCAAGGAGGCATTCACTCCGGGGTAGTTTCTGCCAGAGCGCTGCAGAGCGCTCGGCTGCGGCAACCAGCAGCAGACCACAGGCCCGACCCTGATTCCCCAGCGAAGGAAGAGCTTTCCCCGAGGTTTTCGGCACGAAGCGGACCGCGCCTCGCTGCTGCTTCCTCGCTCCGGCTTTGGGCGTTCGCTCTCTCGCGTCAGGGGAGAAGTGCTGCGGGAGAGTCGGTGCTTCTGGGGCCTCGCTTCCCGGGGCCCAGGTGCGGACCCTGGGCTCCCAGGGCCTCGCCGATGTCGGGAGACGCGGCCTCCTCCGTGCAGCAGCGTGTGTCGCCCGGGGTGGCCCCTCTGCGCAGACGGCCTTCTCCCGGGCTCGCCGGGGCCTGGCCTCTTCCTCTCGCGTTCAGGCCGACTCGGGAAGAGGCCTGGGGCTTCCCGCGCAGAGAGGAGAGGCTCCAGGAGCACTGCGCACCGCCCGGGCCCTGGGACGGGGAGCCTGTGGGGGGACTGTCCCCGCGCCTTCCCCGGCCGCCCCTGCCACCCAGAACGCTGCCCCACCCTGGAGGGAGACGGGGGCCGACGGCCCGCTGCTCCAGGGAGTGGTTTCTGCGCTTTCAGGGGCTGGCGCCTGGGAGCCCCCCCAAGGCTGCCCCAGGGACTGCTGGCCGAGGCCCTGCTGTCGCCCTGGGCCTCGAGGCCCAGGACGGGCCTGCCTTCTGCCCAGACTGCTGGCTCAGACCGGAGCACGCGCCCCTGCCCTCATCATCCCCCCGTGTCTCCTTAGCAGCCAGGCTTCCGGTGCCGGGCCCCGTGAGTGGGTGACACTTGTCCCCACCCCCCGACCCACTCGGGCTCAGACGGCAGGCTCTCCTGCTTGGCCTCACTTGCCCCAGTGCAATGCCAACGGCTCGGCTGCCCTGCCGGGGCGGCGTGCTGCGCTCTCCCCAGACATGCTCCTGGGGACCGAGGGGACAGGCGTGTCCCTTTTCTGAAGGCCGGTCCCCCAGGCGCGACCGGGCTCCTGTCTGGGGCAGGCGGGATGTCCCGGCAAGGAGGCGTTCACTCCGGGGTAGTTTCTGCCAGAGCGCTGCTGAGCACTCGGCTGCGGCACCCAGCAGCAGCTCACAGACACGACCCTGATTCCCCAGCGAAGGCAGAGCTTTCGCCTAGGTTTTCCGCACGAAGCGGACCGCGCCTCGCTGCTGCTTCCTCGCTCCGGCTTTGGGCGTTCGCTCTCTCGCGACAGGGGAGAAGTGTTGCGGGAGAGTCGGTGCTTCTGGGGCCTCGCTTCCCGGGGCCCAGGTGCGGACCCTGGGCTCCCAGGGCCTCGCCGATGTCGGGAGACGCGGCCTCCTCCTTGCAGCAGCGTGTGTCGCCCGGGGTGGCCCCTCTGCGCAGACGGCCTTCTCCCGGGCTCGCCGGGGCCTGGCCTCTTCCTCTCGCATTCAGGCCGACCCGGGAAGAGGCCTGCGGCGTCCCGCGCAGAGAGGAGAGGCTCCAGGAGCACTGCGCACCGCCCGGGCCCTGGGACGGGGAGCCTGTGGGGGGACTGTCCCCGCGCCGTCCCCGGCCGCCCCTGCCACCCAGAACGCTGCCCCACCCTGGAGGGAGACGGGGGCCGACGGCCCGCTGCTCCAGGGAGCGGTTTCTGCGCGTTCAGGCGTTGGCGCCTGGGAGCCCCCCCAAGGCTGCCCCAGGGACTGCTGGCCGAGGCCCTGCTGTCGCCCTGGGCCTCGAGGCCCAGGACGGGCCTGCCTTCTGCCCAGACTGCTGGCTCAGACCGGAGCACGCGCCCCTGCCCTCGTCGTCCCCCCGTGTCTCCTTAGCAGCCAGGCTTCCGGCGCCGGGCCCCGTGAGTGGGTGACACTTGTCCCCACCCCCCGACCCACTCGGGCTCAGACGGCAGGCTCTCCTGCTTGGCCTCACTTGCCCCAGCGCAATGCCAACGGCTCGGCTGCCCTGCCGGGGCGGCGTGCTGCGCTCTCCCCGGACAGGCTCCTGGGGACCGAGGGGACAGGCGTGTCCCTTTTCTGAAGGCTGATACCCTAGGCGCGGCCGGGCTCCAGTCTGGGGCAGGCGGGATGTCCCGGCAAGGAGGCATTCACTCCGGGGTAGTTTCTGCCAGAGCGCTGCAGAGCGCTCGGCTGCGGCAACCAGCAGCAGACCACAGGCCCGACCCTGATTCCCCAGCGAAGGAAGAGCTTTCCCCGAGGTTTTCGGCACGAAGCGGACCGCGCCTCGCTGCTGCTTCCTCGCTCCGGCTTTGGGCGTTCGCTCTCTCGCGTCAGGGGAGAAGTGCTGCGGGAGAGTCGGTGCTTCTGGGGCCTCGCTTCCCGGGGCCCAGGTGCGGACCCTGGGCTCCCAGGGCCTCGCCGATGTCGGGAGACGCGGCCTCCTCCATGCAGCAGCGTGTGTCGCCCGGGGTGGCCCCTCTGCGCAGACGGCCTTCTCCCGGGCTCGCCGGGGCCTGGCCTCTTCCTCTCGCGTTCAGGCCGACTCGGGAAGAGGCCCGCGTCTTCCCGCGCAGAGAGGAGAGGCTCCAGGAGCACTGCGCACCGCCCGGGCCCTGGGACGGGGAGCCTCTGGGGGGAATGTCCCCGCGCCTTCCCCGGCCGCCCCTGCCACCCAGAAAGCTGCCCCACCCTGGAGGGAGACGGGGGCCGACGGCCCGCTGCTCCAAGGAGCGGTTTCTGCGCGTTCAGGGGCTGGCGCCTGGGAGCCCCCGCAAGGCTCCCCCAGGGACTGGTGGCCGAGGCCCTGCTGTCGCCCTGGGCCTCGAGGCCCAGGACAGACCTGTCTTCTGCCCAGACTGCTGGCTCAGACCGGAGCACGCGCCCCTGCCCTCGTCGTCCCCCCGTGTCTCCTTAGCAGCCAGGCTTCCGGCGCCGGGCCCCGTGAGTGGGTGACACTTGTCCCCACCCCCCGACCCACTCGGGCTCAGACGGCAGGCTCTCCTGCTTGGCTTCACTTGCCCCAGCGCCATGCCAACGGCTCGGCTGCCCTGCCGGGGCAAGGTGCTGCGCTCTACCCAGACAGGCTCCTGGGGACCAAGGGGACAGGCGTGTCCCTTTTCTGCAGGCTGGTCCCCCAGGCGCGACCGGGCTCCAGTCTGGGGGAGGCGGGATGTCCCGGCAAGGAGGCGTTCACTCCGGGGTAGTTTCTGCCAGAGCGCTGCAGAGCGCTCGGCTGCGGCAACCAGCAGCAGACCACAGGCCCGACCCTGATTCCCCAGTGAAGGCAGAGCTTTCCCCGAGGTTTTCGGCACGAAGCGGACCGCGCCTCGCTGCTGTTTCCTCGCTCTGACTTTGGGCGTTCGCTCTCTCGCGTCAGGGGAGAAGTGCTGCGGGAGAGTCGGTGCTTCTGGGGCCTCGCTTCCCGGGGCCCAGGTGCGGACCCTGGGCTCCCAGGGCCTCGCCATGTCGGGAGACGCGGCCTCCCCCGTGCAGCAGCGTGTGTCGCCCGGGGTGGCCCCTCTGCGCAGACGGCCTTCTACCAGGCTCGCCGGGGCCTGGCCTCTTCCTCTCGCGTTCAGGCCGACTCGGGAAGAGGCCCGCGTCTTCCCGCGCAGATAGGAGAGGCTCCAGGAGCACTGCGCACCGCCCGGGCCCTGGGACGGGGAGCCTGTGGGGGGACTGTCCCCGTGTCTTCCCCGGCCGCCCCTGCCACCCAGAATGCTGCCCCACCCTGGAGGGAGACAGGGGCCGACGGCCCGCTGCTCCAAGGAGCGGTTTCTGCACGTTCAGGGGCTGGCGCCTGGGAGCCCCCCCAAGGCTGCCCCAGGGACTGGTGGCCGAGGCCCTGCTGTCGTCCTGGGCCTCGAGGCCCAGGACAGGCCTGCCTTCTTCCCAGACTGCTGGCTCAGACCGGGGCCCGCGCCCCTGCCCACGTCGTCCTCCCGTGTCTCCTTAGCAGCCAGGCTTCTGGCGCCGGGCCCCGTGAGTGGGTGACACTTGTCCCCACCCCCCGACCCACTCGGGCTCAGACGGCAGGCTCTCCTGCTTGGCCTCACTTGCCCCAGCGCAATGCCAACGGCTCGGCTGCCCTGCCGGGGCGGCGTGCTGCGCTCTCCCCAGACATGCTCCTGGGGACCGAGGGGACAGGCGTGTCCCTTTTCTGAAGGCCGGTCCCCCAGGCGCGACCGGGCTCCTGTCTGGGGCAGGCGGGATGTCCCGGCAAGGAGGCGTTCACTCCGGGGTAGTTTCTGCCAGAGCGCTGCAGAGCGCTCGGCTGCGGCAACCAGCAGCAGCCCACAGACCCGACCCTGATTCCCCAGCGAAGGCATAGCTTTCGCCTAGGTTTTCCGCACGAAGCGGACCGCGCCTCGCTGCTGCTTCCTCGCTCCGGCTTTGGGCGTTCGCTCTCTCGCGTCAGGGGAGATGTGTGGTGGGAGAGTCGGTGCTTCTGGGGCCTCGCTTCCCGGGGCCCCGGTGCGGACCCTGGGCTCCCAGGGCCTCGCCGATGTCGGGAGACGCGGCCTCCTCCTTGCAGCAGCGTGTGTCGCCCGGGGTGGCCCCTCTGCGCAGACGGCCTTCTCCCGGGCTCGCCGGGGCCTGGCCTCTTCCTCTCGCGTTCAGGCCGACTCGGGAAGAGGCCTGCGGCTTCCCGCGCAGCGAGGAGAGGCTCCAGGAGCACTGCGCACCGCCCGGGCCCTGGGACGGGGAGCCTGTGGGGGGACTGTCCCCGCGCCGTCCCCGGCCACGCCTGCCACCCAGAACGCTGCCCCACCCTGGAGGGAGACGGGGGCCGACGGCCGGTTGCTCCAGGGAGCGGTTTCTGCGCGTTCAGGGGCTGGCGCCTGGGAGCCCCCCCAAGGCTGCCCCAGGGACTGGTGGCCGAGGCCCTGCTGTCGCCCTGGGCCTCGAGGCCCAGGACGGGCCTGCCTTCTGCCCAGACTGCTGGCTCAGACCGGAGCACGCGCCCCTGCCCTCGTCGTCCCCCCGTGTCTCCTTAGCAGCCAGGCTTCTGGCGCCGGGCCCCGTGAGTGGGTGACACTTGTCCCCACCCCCCGACCCACTCGGGCTCAGACGGCAGGCTCTCCTGCTTGGCCTCACTTGCCCCAGCGCAATGCCAACGGCTCGGCTGCCCTGCCGGGGCGGCGTGCTGCGCTCTCCCCAGACATGCTCCTGGGGACCGAGGGGACAGGCGTGTCCCTTTTCTGAAGGCCGGTCCCCCAGGCGCGACCGGGCTCCTGTCTGGGGCAGGCGGGATGTCCCGGCAAGGAGGCGTTCACTCCGGGGTAGTTTCTGCCAGAGCGCTGCTGAGCACTCGGCTGCGGCACCCAGCAGCAGCTCACAGACACGACCCTGATTCCCCAGCGAAGGCAGAGCTTTCGCCTAGGTTTTCCGCACGAAGCGGACCGCGCCTCGCTGCTGCTTCCTCGCTCCGGCTTTGGGCGTTCGCTCTCTCGCGACAGGGGAGAAGTGTTGCGGGAGAGTCGGTGCTTCTGGGGCCTCGCTTCCCGGGGCCCAGGTGCGGACCCTGGGCTCCCAGGGCCTCGCCGATGTCGGGAGACGCGGCCTCCTCCTTGCAGCAGCGTGTGTTGCCCGGGTTGGCCCCTCTGCGCAGACGGCCTTCTCCCGGGCTCGCCGGGGCCTGGCCTCTTCCTCTCGCGTTCAGGCCGACTCGGGAAGAGGCCTGCGGCGTCCCGCGCAGAGAGGAGAGGCTCCAGGAGCACTGCGCACCGCCCGGGCCCTGGGACGGGGAGCCTGTGGGGGGACTGTCCCCGCGCCGTCCCCGGCCGCCCCTGCCACCCAGAACGCTGCCCCACCCTGGAGGGAGACGGGGGCCGACGGCCCGCTGCTCCAGGGAGCGGTTTCTGCGCGTTCAGGCGTTGGCGCCTGGGAGCCCCCCCAAGGCTGCCCCAGGGACTGCTGGCCGAGGCCCTGCTGTCGCCCTGGGCCTCGAGGCCCAGGACGGGCCTGCCTTCTGCCCAGACTGCTGGCTCAGACCGGAGCACGCGCCCCTGCCCTCGTCGTCCCCCCGTGTCTCCTTAGCAGCCAGGCTTCCGGCGCCGGGCCCCGTGAGTGGGTGACACTTGTCCCCACCCCCCGACCCACTCGGGCTCAGACGGCAGGCTCTCCTGCTTGGCCTCACTTGCCCCAGCGCAATGCCAACGGCTCGGCTGCCCTGCCGGGGCGGCGTGCTGCGCTCTCCCCGGACAGGCTCCTGGGGACCGAGGGGACAGGCGTGTCCCTTTTCTGAAGGCTGATACCCTAGGCGCGGCCGGGCTCCAGTCTGGGGCAGGCGGGATGTCCCGGCAAGGAGGCATTCACTCCGGGGTAGTTTCTGCCAGAGCGCTGCAGAGCGCTCGGCTGCGGCAACCAGCAGCAGACCACAGGCCCGACCCTGATTCCCCAGCGAAGGAAGAGCTTTCCCCGAGGTTTTCGGCACGAAGCGGACCGCGCCTCGCTGCTGCTTCCTCGCTCCGGCTTTGGGCGTTCGCTCTCTCGCGTCAGGGGAGAAGTGCTGCGGGAGAGTCGGTGCTTCTGGGGCCTCGCTTCCCGGGGCCCAGGTGCGGACCCTGGGCTCCCAGGGCCTCGCCGATGTCGGGAGACGCGGCCTCCTCCGTGCAGCAGCGTGTGTCGCCCGGGGTGGCCCCTCTGCGCAGACGGCCTTCTCCCGGGCTCGCCGGGGCCTGGCCTCTTCCTCTCGCGTTCAGGCCGACTCGGGAAGAGGCCCGCGTCTTCCCGCGCAGAGAGGAGAGGCTCCAGGAGCACTGCGCACCGCCCGGGCCCTGGGACGGGGAGCCTCTGGGGGGAATGTCCCCGCGCCTTCCCCGGCCGCCCCTGCCACCCAGAAAGCTGCCCCACCCTGGAGGGAGACGGGGGCCGACGGCCCGCTGCTCCAAGGAGCGGTTTCTGCGCGTTCAGGGGCTGGCGCCTGGGAGCCCCCCCAAGGCTGCCCCAGGGACTGCTGGCCGAGCCCTGCTGTCGCCCTGGGCCTCGAGGCCCAGGACAGGCCTGCCTTCTGCCCAGACTGCTGGCTCAGACCGGAGCACGCGCCCTTGCCCTCGTCGTCCCCCCGTGTCTCCTTAGCAGCCAGGCTTCCGGCGCCGGGCCCCGTGAGTGGGTGACACTTGTCCCCACCCCCCGACCCACTCGGGCTCAGACGGCAGGCTCTCCTGCTTGGCTTCACTTGCCCCAGCGCCATGCCAACGGCTCGGCTGCCCTGCCGGGGCAAGGTGCTGCGCTCTACCCAGACAGGCTCCTGGGGACCAAGGGGACAGGCGTGTCCCTTTTCTGCAGGCTGGTCCCCCAGGCGCGACCGGGCTCCAGTCTGGGGGAGGTGGGATGTCCCGGCAAGGAGGCGTTCACTCCGGGGTAGTTTCTGCCAGAGCGCTGCAGAGCGCTCGGCTGCGGCAACCAGCAGCAGACCACAGGCCCGACCCTGATTCCCCAGTGAAGGCAGAGCTTTCCCCGAGGTTTTCGGCACGAAGCGGACCGCGCCTCGCTGCTGTTTCCTCGCTCTGACTTTGGGCGTTCGCTCTCTCGCGTCAGGGGAGAAGTGCTGCGGGAGAGTCGGTGCTTCTGGGGCCTCGCTTCCCGGGGCCCAGGTGCGGACCCTGGGCTCCCAGGGCCTCGCCATGTCGGGAGACGCGGCCTCCCCCGTGCAGCAGCGTGTGTCGCCCGGGGTGGCCCCTCTGCGCAGACGGCCTTCTACCAGGCTCGCCGGGGCCTGGCCTCTTCCTCTCGCGTTCAGGCCGACTCGGGAAGAGGCCCGCGTCTTCCCGCGCAGATAGGAGAGGCTCCAGGAGCACTGCGCACCGCCCGGGCCCTGGGACGGGGAGCCTGTGGGGGGACTGTCCCCGTGTCTTCCCCGGCCGCCCCTGCCACCCAGAATGCTGCCCCACCCTGGAGGGAGACAGGGGCCGACGGCCCGCTGCTCCAAGGAGCGGTTTCTGCACGTTCAGGGGCTGGCGCCTGGGAGCCCCCCCAAGGCTGCCCCAGGGACTGGTGGCCGAGGCCCTGCTGTCGTCCTGGGCCTCGAGGCCCAGGACAGGCCTGCCTTCTTCCCAGACTGCTGGCTCAGACCGGGGCCCGCGCCCCTGCCCACGTCGTCCTCCCGTGTCTCCTTAGCAGCCAGGCTTCTGGCGCCGGGCCCCGTGAGTGGGTGACACTTGTCCCCACCCCCCGACCCACTCGGGCTCAGACGGCAGGCTCTCCTGCTTGGCCTCACTTGCCCCAGCGCAATGCCAACGGCTCGGCTGCCCTGCCGGGGCGGCGTGCTGCGCTCTCCCCAGACATGCTCCTGGGGACCGAGGGGACAGGCGTGTCCCTTTTCTGAAGGCCGGTCCCCCAGGCGCGACCGGGCTCCTGTCTGGGGCAGGCGGGATGTCCCGGCAAGGAGGCGTTCACTCCGGGGTAGTTTCTGCCAGAGCGCTGCAGAGCGCTCGGCTGCGGCAACCAGCAGCAGCCCACAGACCCGACCCTGATTCCCCAGCGAAGGCATAGCTTTCGCCTAGGTTTTCCGCACGAAGCGGACCGCGCCTCGCTGCTGCTTCCTCGCTCCGGCTTTGGGCGTTCGCTCTCTCGCGTCAGGGGAGATGTGTGGCGGGAGAGTCGGTGCTTCTGGGGCCTCGCTTCCCGGGGCCCCGGTGCGGACCCTGGGCTCCCAGGGCCTCGCCGATGTCGGGAGACGCGGCCTCCTCCTTGCAGCAGCGTGTGTCGCCCGGGGTGGCCCCTCTGCGCAGACGGCCTTCTCCCGGGCTCGCCGGGGCCTGGCCTCTTCCTCTCGCGTTCAGGCCGACTCGGGAAGAGGCCTGCGGCTTCCCGCGCAGCGAGGAGAGGCTCCAGGAGCACTGCGCACCGCCCGGGCCCTGGGACGGGGAGCCTGTGGGGGGACTGTCCCCGCGCCGTCCCCGGCCACGCCTGCCACCCAGAACGCTGCCCCACCCTGGAGGGAGACGGGGGCCGACGGCCGGTTGCTCCAGGGAGCGGTTTCTGCGCGTTCAGGGGCTGGCGCCTGGGAGCCCCCCCAAGGCTGCCCCAGGGACTGGTGGCCGAGGCCCTGCTGTCGCCCTGGGCCTCGAGGCCCAGGACGGGCCTGCCTTCTGCCCAGACTGCTGGCTCAGACCGGAGCACGCGCCCCTGCCCTCGTCGTCCCCCCGTGTCTCCTTAGCAGCCAGGCTTCTGGCGCCGGGCCCCGTGAGTGGGTGACACTTGTCCCCACCCCCCGACCCACTCGGGCTCAGACGGCAGGCTCTCCTGCTTGGCCTCACTTGCCCCAGCGCAATGCCAACGGCTCGGCTGCCCTGCCGGGGCGGCGTGCTGCGCTCTCCCCAGACATGCTCCTGGGGACCGAGGGGACAGGCGTGTCCCTTTTCTGAAGGCCGGTCCCCCAGGCGCGACCGGGCTCCTGTCTGGGGCAGGCGGGATGTCCCGGCAAGGAGGCGTTCACTCCGGGGTAGTTTCTGCCAGAGCGCTGCTGAGCACTCGGCTGCGGCACCCAGCAGCAGCTCACAGACACGACCCTGATTCCCCAGCGAAGGCAGAGCTTTCGCCTAGGTTTTCCGCACGAAGCGGACCGCGCCTCGCTGCTGCTTCCTCGCTCCGGCTTTGGGCGTTCGCTCTCTCGCGACAGGGGAGAAGTGTTGCGGGAGAGTCGGTGCTTCTGGGGCCTCGCTTCCCGGGGCCCAGGTGCGGACCCTGGGCTCCCAGGGCCTCGCCGATGTCGGGAGACGCGGCCTCCTCCTTGCAGCAGCGTGTGTTGCCCGGGTTGGCCCCTCTGCGCAGACGGCCTTCTCCCGGGCTCGCCGGGGCCTGGCCTCTTCCTCTCGCGTTCAGGCCGACTCGGGAAGAGGCCTGCGGCGTCCCGCGCAGAGAGGAGAGGCTCCAGGAGCACTGCGCACCGCCCGGGCCCTGGGACGGGGAGCCTGTGGGGGGACTGTCCCCGCGCCGTCCCCGGCCGCCCCTGCCACCCAGAACGCTGCCCCACCCTGGAGGGAGACGGGGGCCGACGGCCCGCTGCTCCAGGGAGCGGTTTCTGCGCGTTCAGGCGTTGGCGCCTGGGAGCCCCCCCAAGGCTGCCCCAGGGACTGCTGGCCGAGGCCCTGCTGTCGCCCTGGGCCTCGAGGCCCAGGACGGGCCTGCCTTCTGCCCAGACTGCTGGCTCAGACCGGAGCACGCGCCCCTGCCCTCGTCGTCCCCCCGTGTCTCCTTAGCAGCCAGGCTTCCGGCGCCGGGCCCCGTGAGTGGGTGACACTTGTCCCCACCCCCCGACCCACTCGGGCTCAGACGGCAGGCTCTCCTGCTTGGCCTCACTTGCCCCAGCGCAATGCCAACGGCTCGGCTGCCCTGCCGGGGCGGCGTGCTGCGCTCTCCCCGGACAGGCTCCTGGGGACCGAGGGGACAGGCGTGTCCCTTTTCTGAAGGCTGATACCCTAGGCGCGGCCGGGCTCCAGTCTGGGGCAGGCGGGATGTCCCGGCAAGGAGGCATTCACTCCGGGGTAGTTTCTGCCAGAGCGCTGCAGAGCGCTCGGCTGCGGCAACCAGCAGCAGACCACAGGCCCGACCCTGATTCCCCAGCGAAGGAAGAGCTTTCCCCGAGGTTTTCGGCACGAAGCGGACCGCGCCTCGCTGCTGCTTCCTCGCTCCGGCTTTGGGCGTTCGCTCTCTCGCGTCAGGGGAGAAGTGCTGCGGGAGAGTCGGTGCTTCTGGGGCCTCGCTTCCCGGGGCCCAGGTGCGGACCCTGGGCTCCCAGGGCCTCGCCGATGTCGGGAGACGCGGCCTCCTCCGTGCAGCAGCGTGTGTCGCCCGGGGTGGCCCCTCTGCGCAGACGGCCTTCTCCCGGGCTCGCCGGGGCCTGGCCTCTTCCTCTCGCGTTCAGGCCGACTCGGGAAGAGGCCCGCGTCTTCCCGCGCAGAGAGGAGAGGCTCCAGGAGCACTGCGCACCGCCCGGGCCCTGGGACGGGGAGCCTCTGGGGGGAATGTCCCCGCGCCTTCCCCGGCCGCCCCTGCCACCCAGAAAGCTGCCCCACCCTGGAGGGAGACGGGGGCCGACGGCCCGCTGCTCCAAGGAGCGGTTTCTGCGCGTTCAGGGGCTGGCGCCTGGGAGCCCCCCCAAGGCTGCCCCAGGGACTGCTGGCCGAGCCCTGCTGTCGCCCTGGGCCTCGAGGCCCAGGACAGGCCTGCCTTCTGCCCAGACTGCTGGCTCAGACCGGAGCACGCGCCCCTGCCCTCGTCGTCCCCCCGTGTCTCCTTAGCAGCCAGGCTTCCGGCGCCGGGCCCCGTGAGTGGGTGACACTTGTCCCCACCCCCCGACCCACTCGGGCTCAGACGGCAGGCTCTCCTGCTTGGCTTCACTTGCCCCAGCGCCATGCCAACGGCTCGGCTGCCCTGCCGGGGCAAGGTGCTGCGCTCTACCCAGACAGGCTCCTGGGGACCAAGGGGACAGGCGTGTCCCTTTTCTGCAGGCTGGTCCCCCAGGCGCGACCGGGCTCCAGTCTGGGGGAGGTGGGATGTCCCGGCAAGGAGGCGTTCACTCCGGGGTAGTTTCTGCCAGAGCGCTGCAGAGCGCTCGGCTGCGGCAACCAGCAGCAGACCACAGGCCCGACCCTGATTCCCCAGTGAAGGCAGAGCTTTCCCCGAGGTTTTCGGCACGAAGCGGACCGCGCCTCGCTGCTGTTTCCTCGCTCTGACTTTGGGCGTTCGCTCTCTCGCGTCAGGGGAGAAGTGCTGCGGGAGAGTCGGTGCTTCTGGGGCCTCGCTTCCCGGGGCCCAGGTGCGGACCCTGGGCTCCCAGGGCCTCGCCATGTCGGGAGACGCGGCCTCCCCCGTGCAGCAGCGTGTGTCGCCCGGGGTGGCCCCTCTGCGCAGACGGCCTTCTACCAGGCTCGCCGGGGCCTGGCCTCTTCCTCTCGCGTTCAGGCCGACTCGGGAAGAGGCCCGCGTCTTCCCGCGCAGATAGGAGAGGCTCCAGGAGCACTGCGCACCGCCCGGGCCCTGGGACGGGGAGCCTGTGGGGGGACTGTCCCCGTGTCTTCCCCGGCCGCCCCTGCCACCCAGAATGCTGCCCCACCCTGGAGGGAGACAGGGGCCGACGGCCCGCTGCTCCAAGGAGCGGTTTCTGCACGTTCAGGGGCTGGCGCCTGGGAGCCCCCCCAAGGCTGCCCCAGGGACTGGTGGCCGAGGCCCTGCTGTCGTCCTGGGCCTCGAGGCCCAGGACAGGCCTGCCTTCTTCCCAGACTGCTGGCTCAGACCGGGGCCCGCGCCCCTGCCCACGTCGTCCTCCCGTGTCTCCTTAGCAGCCAGGCTTCTGGCGCCGGGCCCCGTGAGTGGGTGACACTTGTCCCCACCCCCCGACCCACTCGGGCTCAGACGGCAGGCTCTCCTGCTTGGCCTCACTTGCCCCAGCGCAATGCCAACGGCTCGGCTGCCCTGCCGGGGCGGCGTGCTGCGCTCTCCCCAGACATGCTCCTGGGGACCGAGGGGACAGGCGTGTCCCTTTTCTGAAGGCCGGTCCCCCAGGCGCGACCGGGCTCCTGTCTGGGGCAGGCGGGATGTCCCGGCAAGGAGGCGTTCACTCCGGGGTAGTTTCTGCCAGAGCGCTGCAGAGCGCTCGGCTGCGGCAACCAGCAGCAGCCCACAGACCCGACCCTGATTCCCCAGCGAAGGCATAGCTTTCGCCTAGGTTTTCCGCACGAAGCGGACCGCGCCTCGCTGCTGCTTCCTCGCTCCGGCTTTGGGCGTTCGCTCTCTCGCGTCAGGGGAGATGTGTGGCGGGAGAGTCGGTGCTTCTGGGGCCTCGCTTCCCGGGGCCCCGGTGCGGACCCTGGGCTCCCAGGGCCTCGCCGATGTCGGGAGACGCGGCCTCCTCCTTGCAGCAGCGTGTGTCGCCCGGGGTGGCCCCTCTGCGCAGACGGCCTTCTCCCGGGCTCGCCGGGGCCTGGCCTCTTCCTCTCGCGTTCAGGCCGACTCGGGAAGAGGCCTGCGGCTTCCCGCGCAGCGAGGAGAGGCTCCAGGAGCACTGCGCACCGCCCGGGCCCTGGGACGGGGAGCCTGTGGGGGGACTGTCCCCGCGCCGTCCCCGGCCACGCCTGCCACCCAGAACGCTGCCCCACCCTGGAGGGAGACGGGGGCCGACGGCCGGTTGCTCCAGGGAGCGGTTTCTGCGCGTTCAGGGGCTGGCGCCTGGGAGCCCCCCCAAGGCTGCCCCAGGGACTGGTGGCCGAGGCCCTGCTGTCGCCCTGGGCCTCGAGGCCCAGGACGGGCCTGCCTTCTGCCCAGACTGCTGGCTCAGACCGGAGCACGCGCCCCTGCCCTCGTCGTCCCCCCGTGTCTCCTTAGCAGCCAGGCTTCTGGCGCCGGGCCCCGTGAGTGGGTGACACTTGTCCCCACCCCCCGACCCACTCGGGCTCAGACGGCAGGCTCTCCTGCTTGGCCTCACTTGCCCCAGCGCAATGCCAACGGCTCGGCTGCCCTGCCGGGGCGGCGTGCTGCGCTCTCCCCAGACATGCTCCTGGGGACCGAGGGGACAGGCGTGTCCCTTTTCTGAAGGCCGGTCCCCCAGGCGCGACCGGGCTCCTGTCTGGGGCAGGCGGGATGTCCCGGCAAGGAGGCGTTCACTCCGGGGTAGTTTCTGCCAGAGCGCTGCTGAGCACTCGGCTGCGGCACCCAGCAGCAGCTCACAGACACGACCCTGATTCCCCAGCGAAGGCAGAGCTTTCGCCTAGGTTTTCCGCACGAAGCGGACCGCGCCTCGCTGCTGCTTCCTCGCTCCGGCTTTGGGCGTTCGCTCTCTCGCGACAGGGGAGAAGTGTTGCGGGAGAGTCGGTGCTTCTGGGGCCTCGCTTCCCGGGGCCCAGGTGCGGACCCTGGGCTCCCAGGGCCTCGCCGATGTCGGGAGACGCGGCCTCCTCCTTGCAGCAGCGTGTGTTGCCCGGGTTGGCCCCTCTGCGCAGACGGCCTTCTCCCGGGCTCGCCGGGGCCTGGCCTCTTCCTCTCGCGTTCAGGCCGACTCGGGAAGAGGCCTGCGGCGTCCCGCGCAGAGAGGAGAGGCTCCAGGAGCACTGCGCACCGCCCGGGCCCTGGGACGGGGAGCCTGTGGGGGGACTGTCCCCGCGCCGTCCCCGGCCGCCCCTGCCACCCAGAACGCTGCCCCACCCTGGAGGGAGACGGGGGCCGACGGCCCGCTGCTCCAGGGAGCGGTTTCTGCGCGTTCAGGCGTTGGCGCCTGGGAGCCCCCCCAAGGCTGCCCCAGGGACTGCTGGCCGAGGCCCTGCTGTCGCCCTGGGCCTCGAGGCCCAGGACGGGCCTGCCTTCTGCCCAGACTGCTGGCTCAGACCGGAGCACGCGCCCCTGCCCTCGTCGTCCCCCCGTGTCTCCTTAGCAGCCAGGCTTCCGGCGCCGGGCCCCGTGAGTGGGTGACACTTGTCCCCACCCCCCGACCCACTCGGGCTCAGACGGCAGGCTCTCCTGCTTGGCCTCACTTGCCCCAGCGCAATGCCAACGGCTCGGCTGCCCTGCCGGGGCGGCGTGCTGCGCTCTCCCCGGACAGGCTCCTGGGGACCGAGGGGACAGGCGTGTCCCTTTTCTGAAGGCTGATACCCTAGGCGCGGCCGGGCTCCAGTCTGGGGCAGGCGGGATGTCCCGGCAAGGAGGCATTCACTCCGGGGTAGTTTCTGCCAGAGCGCTGCAGAGCGCTCGGCTGCGGCAACCAGCAGCAGACCACAGGCCCGACCCTGATTCCCCAGCGAAGGAAGAGCTTTCCCCGAGGTTTTCGGCACGAAGCGGACCGCGCCTCGCTGCTGCTTCCTCGCTCCGGCTTTGGGCGTTCGCTCTCTCGCGTCAGGGGAGAAGTGCTGCGGGAGAGTCGGTGCTTCTGGGGCCTCGCTTCCCGGGGCCCAGGTGCGGACCCTGGGCTCCCAGGGCCTCGCCGATGTCGGGAGACGCGGCCTCCTCCGTGCAGCAGCGTGTGTCGCCCGGGGTGGCCCCTCTGCGCAGACGGCCTTCTCCCGGGCTCGCCGGGGCCTGGCCTCTTCCTCTCGCGTTCAGGCCGACTCGGGAAGAGGCCCGCGTCTTCCCGCGCAGAGAGGAGAGGCTCCAGGAGCACTGCGCACCGCCCGGGCCCTGGGACGGGGAGCCTCTGGGGGGAATGTCCCCGCGCATTCCCCGGCCGCCCCTGCCACCCAGAAAGCTGCCCCACCCTGGAGGGAGACGGGGGCCGACGGCCCGCTGCTCCAAGGAGCGGTTTCTGCGCGTTCAGGGGCTGGCGCCTGGGAGCCCCCCCAAGGCTGCCCCAGGGACTGCTGGCCGAGCCCTGCTGTCGCCCTGGGCCTCGAGGCCCAGGACAGGCCTGCCTTCTGCCCAGACTGCTGGCTCAGACCGGAGCACGCGCCCCTGCCCTCGTCGTCCCCCCGTGTCTCCTTAGCAGCCAGGCTTCCGGCGCCGGGCCCCGTGAGTGGGTGACACTTGTCCCCACCGCCCGACCCACTCGGGCTCAGACGGCAGGCTCTCCTGCTTGGCCTCACTTGCCCCAGCGCAATGCCAACGGCTCGGCTGCACTGCCGGGGCGGCGTGCTGCGCTCTCCCCAGACATGCTCCTGGGGACCGAGGGGACAGGCGTGTCCCTTTTCTGAAGGCCGGTCCCCCAGGCGCGACCGGGCTCCTGTCTGGGGCAGGCGGGATGTCCCGTCAAGGAGGCGTTCACTCCGGGGTAGTTTCTGCCAGAGCGCTGCAGAGCACTCGGCTGCGGCACCCAGCAGCAGCCCACAGACCCGACCCTGATTCCCCAGCGAAGGCAGAGCTTTCGCCTAGGTTTTCCGCACGAAGCGGACCGCGCCTCGCTGCTGCTTCCTCGCTCCGGCTTTGGGCGTTCGCTCTCTCGCGACAGGGGAGAAGTGTTGCGGGAGAGTCGGTGCTTCTGGGGCCTCGCTTCCCGGGGCCCAGGTGCGGACCCTGGGCTCCCAGGGCCTCGCCGATGTCGGGAGACGCGGCCTCCTCCTTGCAGCAGCGTGTGTCGCCCGGGGTGGCCCCTCTGCGCAGACGGCCTTCTCCCGGGCTCGCCGGGGCCTGGCCTCTTCCTCTCGCGTTCCGGCCGACTCGGGAAGAGGCCTGGGGCTTCCCGCGCAGAGAGGAGAGGCTCCAGGAGCACTGCGCACCGCCCGGGCCCTGGGACGGGGAGCCTGTGGGGGGACTGTCCCCGCGCCTTCCCCGGCCGCCCCTGCCACCCAGAACGCTGCCCCACCCTGGAGGGAGACGGGGGCCGACGGCCCGCTGCTCCAGGGAGTGGTTTCTGCGCTTTCAGGGGCTGGCGCCTGGGAGCCCCCCCAAGGCTGCCCCAGGGACTGCTGGCCGAGGCCCTGCTGTCGCCCTGGGCCTCGAGGCCCAGGACGGGCCTGCCTTCTGCCCAGACTGCTGGCTCAGACCGGAGCACGCGCCCCTGCCCTCATCATCCCCCCGTGTCTCCTTGGCAGCCAGGCTTCCGGTGCCGGGCCCCGTGAGTGGGTGACACTTGTCCCCACCCCCCGACCCACTCGGGCTCAGACGGCAGGCTCTCCTGCTTGGCCTCACTTGCCCCAGCGCAATGCCAACGGCTCTGCTGCCCTGCCGGGTTGGCGTGCTGCGCTCTCCCCAGACATGCTCCTGGGGACCGAGGGGACAGGCGTGTCCCTTTTCTGAAGGCCGGTCCCCCAGGCGCGACCGGGCTCCTGTCTGGGGCAGGCGGGATGTCCCGGCAAGGAGGCGTTCACTCCGGGGTAGTTTCTGCCAGAGCGCTGCTGAGCACTCGGCTGCGGCACCCAGCAGCAGCTCACAGACACGACCCTGATTCCCCAGCGAAGGCAGAGCTTTCGCCTTGGTTTTTCGCACGAAGCGGACCGCGCCTCGCTGCTGCTTCCTGGCTCCGGCTTTGGGCGTTCGCTCTCTCGCGACAGGGGAGAAGTGTTGCGGGAGAGTCGGTGCTTCTGGGGCCTCGCTTCCCGGGGCCCCGGTGCGGACCCTGGGCTCCCAGGGCCTCGCCGATGTCGGGAGACGCGGCCTCCTCCTTGCAGCAGCGTGTGTCGCCCGGGGTGGCCCCTCTGCGCAGACGGCCTTCTCCCGGGCTCGCCGGGGCCTGGCCTCTTCCTCTCGCGTTCAGGCCGACTCGGGAAGAGGCCCGCGTATTCCCGCGCAGAGAGGAGAGGCTCCAGGAGCACTGCGCACCGCCCGGGCCCTGGGACGGGGAGCCTGTGGGGGGACTGTCCCCGCGACTTCCCCGGCCGCCCCTGCCACCCAGAACGCTGCCCCACCCTGGAGGGAGACGGGGGCCGACGGCCCGCTGCTCCAGGGAGCGGTTTCTGCGCGTTCAGGGGCTGGCGCCTGGGAGCCCCCCCAAGGCTGCCCCAGGGACTGGTGGCCGAGGCCCTGCTGTCGCCCTGGGCCTCGAAGCCCAGGACAGGCCGGCCTTCTGCCCAGACTGCTGGCTCAGACCGGGGCCCGTGCCCCTGCCCACGTCGTCCTCCCGTGTCTCCTTAGCAGGCAGGCTTCCGGCGCCGCGCCCCGTGAGTGGGTGACACTTGTCCCCACCCCCCGACCCACTCGGGCTCAGACGGCAGGCTCTCCTGCTTGGCCTCACTTGCCCCAGCGCAATGCCAACGGCTCGGCTGCCCTGCCGGGGCGGCGTGCTGCGCTCTCCCCGGACAGGCTCCTGGGGACCGAGGGGACAGGCGTGTCCCTTTTCTGAAGGCTGATACCCTAGGCGCGGCCGGGCTCCAGTCTGGGGCAGGCGGGATGTCCCGGCAAGGAGGCGTTCACTCCGGGGTAGTTTCTGCCAGAGCGCTGCAGAGCGCTCGGCTGCGGCAACCAGCAGCAACCACAGGCCCGACCCTGATTCCCCAGCGAAGGAAGAGCTTTCCCCGAGGTTTTCCGCACGAAGCGGACCGCGCCTCGCTGCTGCTTCCTCGCTCCGGCTTTGGGCGTTCGCTCTCTCGCGTCAGGGGAGAAGTGCTGCGGGAGAGTCGGTGCTTCTGGGGCCTCGCTTCCCGGGGCCCAGGTGCGGACCCTGGGCTCCCAGGGCCTCGCCGATGTCGGGAGACGCGGCCTCCTCCGTGCAGCAGCGTGTGTCGCCCGGGGTGGCCCCTCTGCGCAGACGGCCTTCTCCCGGGCTCGCCGGGGCCTGGCCTCTTCCTCTCGCGTTCAGGCCGACTCGGGAAGAGGCCCGCGTCTTCCCGCGCAGAGAGGAGAGGCTCCAGGAGCACTGCGCACCGCCCGTGCCCTGGGACGGGGAGCCTCTGGGGGGAATGTCCCCGCGCCTTCCCCGGCCGCCCCTGCCACCCAGAAAGCTGCCCCACCCTGGAGGGAGACGGGGGCCGACGGCCCGCTGCTCCAAGGAGCGGTTTCTGCGCGTTCAGGGGCTGGCGCCTGGGAGCCCCCCCAAGGCTGCCCCAGGGACTGGTGGCCGAGGCCTTGCTGTCGCCCTGGGCCTCGAGGCCCAGGACAGGCCTGCCTTCTGCCCAGACTGCTGGCTCAGACCGGAGCACGCGCCCCTGCCCTCTTCATCCCCCCGTGTCTCCTTAGCAGCCAGGCTTCCGGTGCCGGGCCCCGTGAGTGGGTGACACTTGTCCCCACCCCCCGACCCACTCGGGCTCAGACGGCAGGCTCTCCTGCTTGGCCTCACTTGCCCCAGTGCAATGCCAACGGCTCGGCTGCCCTGCCGGGGCGGCGTGCTGCGCTCTCCCCAGACATGCTCCTGGGGACCGAGGGGACAGGCGTGTCCCTTTTCTGAAGGCCGGTCCCCCAGGCGCGACCGGGCTCCTGTCTGGGGCAGGCGGGATGTCCCGGCAAGGAGGCGTTCACTCCGGGGTAGTTTCTGCCAGAGCGCTGCTGAGCACTCGGCTGCGGCACCCAGCAGCAGCTCACAGACACGACCCTGATTCCCCAGCGAAGGCAGAGCTTTCGCCTAGGTTTTCCGCACGAAGCGGACCGCGCCTCGCTGCTGCTTCCTCGCTCCGGCTTTGGGCGTTCGCTCTCTCGCGACAGGGGAGAAGTGTTGCGGGAGAGTCGGTGCTTCTGGGGCCTCGCTTCCCGGGGCCCAGGTGCGGACCCTGGGCTCCCAGGGCCTCGCCGATGTCGGGAGACGCGGCCTCCTCCTTGCAGCAGCGTGTGTCGCCCGGGGTGGCCCCTCTGCGCAGACGGCCTTCTCCCGGGCTCGCCGGGGCCTGGCCTCTTCCTCTCGCGTTCAGGCCGACTCGGGAAGAGGCCTGCGGCGTCCCGCGCAGAGAGGAGAGGCTCCAGGAGCACTGCGCACCGCCCGGGCCCTGGGACGGGGAGCCTGTGGGGGGACTGTCCCCGCGCCGTCCCCGGCCGCCCCTGCCACCCAGAACGCTGCCCCACCCTGGAGGGAGACGGGGGCCGACGGCCCGCTGCTCCAGGGAGCGGTTTCTGCGCGTTCAGGCGTTGGCGCCTGGGAGCCCCCCCAAGGCTGCCCCAGGGACTGCTGGCCGAGGCCCTGCTGTCGCCCTGGGCCTCGAGGCCCAGGACGGGCCTGCCTTCTGCCCAGACTGCTGGCTCAGACCGGAGCACGCGCCCCTGCCCTCGTCGTCCCCCCGTGTCTCCTTAGCAGCCAGGCTTCCGGCGCCGGGCCCCGTGAGTGGGTGACACTTGTCCCCACCCCCCGACCCACTCGGGCTCAGACGGCAGGCTCTCCTGCTTGGCCTCACTTGCCCCAGCGCAATGCCAACGGCTCGGCTGCCCTGCCGGGGCGGCGTGCTGCGCTCTCCCCGGACAGGCTCCTGGGGACCGAGGGGACAGGCGTGTCCCTTTTCTGAAGGCTGATACCCTAGGCGCGGCCGGGCTCCAGTCTGGGGCAGGCGGGATGTCCCGGCAAGGAGGCATTCACTCCGGGGTAGTTTCTGCCAGAGCGCTGCAGAGCGCTCGGCTGCGGCAACCAGCAGCAGACCACAGGCCCGACCCTGATTCCCCAGCGAAGGAAGAGCTTTCCCCGAGGTTTTCGGCACGAAGCGGACCGCGCCTCGCTGCTGCTTCCTCGCTCCGGCTTTGGGCGTTCGCTCTCTCGCGTCAGGGGAGAAGTGCTGCGGGAGAGTCGGTGCTTCTGGGGCCTCGCTTCCCGGGGCCCAGGTGCGGACCCTGGGCTCCCAGGGCCTCGCCGATGTCGGGAGACGCGGCCTCCTCCGTGCAGCAGCGTGTGTCGCCCGGGGTGGCCCCTCTGCGCAGACGGCCTTCTCCCGGGCTCGCCGGGGCCTGGCCTCTTCCTCTCGCGTTCAGGCCGACTCGGGAAGAGGCCCGCGTCTTCCCGCGCAGAGAGGAGAGGCTCCAGGAGCACTGCGCACCGCCCGGGCCCTGGGACGGGGAGCCTGTGGGGGGACTGTCCCCGCGCCTTCCCCGGCCGCCCCTGCCACCCAGAAAGCTGCCCCACCCTGGAGGGAGACGGGGGCCGACGGCCCGCTGCTCCAAGGAGCGGTTTCTGCGCGTTCAGGGGCTGGCGCCTGGGAGCCCCCCCAAGGCTGCCCCAGGGACTGCTGGCCGAGCCCTGCTGTCGCCCTGGGCCTCGAGGCCCAGGACAGGCCTGCCTTCTGCCCAGACTGCTGGCTCAGACCGGAGCACGCGCCCCTGCCCTCGTCGTCCCCCCGTGTCTCCTTAGCAGCCAGGCTTCCGGCGCCGGGCCCCGTGAGTGGGTGACACTTGTCCCCACCGCCCGACCCACTCGGGCTCAGACGGCAGGCTCTCCTGCTTGGCCTCACTTGCCCCAGCGCAATGCCAACGGCTCGGCTGCACTGCCGGGGCGGCGTGCTGCGCTCTCCCCAGACATGCTCCTGGGGACCGAGGGGACAGGCGTGTCCCTTTTCTGAAGGCCGGTCCCCCAGGCGCGACCGGGCTCCTGTCTGGGGCAGGCGGGATGTCCCGTCAAGGAGGCGTTCACTCCGGGGTAGTTTCTGCCAGAGCGCTGCTGAGCACTCGGCTGCGGCACCCAGCAGCAGCCCACAGACCCGACCCTGATTCCCCAGCGAAGGCAGAGCTTTCGCCTAGGTTTTCCGCACGAAGCGGACCGCGCCTCGCTGCTGCTTCCTCGCTCCGGCTTTGGGCGTTCGCTCTCTCGCGACAGGGGAGAAGTGTTGCGGGAGAGTCGGTGCTTCTGGGGCCTCGCTTCCCGGGGCCCAGGTGCGGACCCTGGGCTCCCAGGGCCTCGCCGATGTCGGGAGACGCGGCCTCCTCCTTGCAGCAGCGTGTGTCGCCCGGGGTGGCCCCTCTGCGCAGACGGCCTTCTCCCGGGCTCGCCGGGGCCTGGCCTCTTCCTCTCGCGTTCCGGCCGACTCGGGAAGAGGCCTGGGGCTTCCCGCGCAGAGAGGAGAGGCTCCAGGAGCACTGCGCACCGCCCGGGCCCTGGGACGGGGAGCCTGTGGGGGGACTGTCCCCGCGCCTTCCCCGGCCGCCCCTGCCACCCAGAACGCTGCCCCACCCTGGAGGGAGACGGGGGCCGACGGCCCGCTGCTCCAGGGAGTGGTTTCTGCGCTTTCAGGGGCTGGCGCCTGGGAGCCCCCCCAAGGCTGCCCCAGGGACTGCTGGCCGAGGCCCTGCTGTCGCCCTGGGCCTCGAGGCCCAGGACGGGCCTGCCTTCTGCCCAGACTGCTGGCTCAGACCGGAGCACGCGCCCCTGCCCTCATCATCCCCCCGTGTCTCCTTGGCAGCCAGGCTTTCGGTGCCGGGCCCCGTGAGTGGGTGACACTTGTCCCCACCCCCCGACCCACTCGGGCTCAGACGGCAGGCTCTCCTGCTTGGCCTCACTTGCCCCAGCGCAATGCCAACGGCTCTGCTGCCCTGCCGGGTTGGCGTGCTGCGCTCTCCCCAGACATGCTCCTGGGGACCGAGGGGACAGGCGTGTCCCTTTTCTGAAGGCCGGTCCCCCAGGCGCGACCGGGCTCCTGTCTGGGGCAGGCGGGATGTCCCGGCAAGGAGGCGTTCACTCCGGGGTAGTTTCTGCCAGAGCGCTGCTGAGCACTCGGCTGCGGCACCCAGCAGCAGCTCACAGACACGACCCTGATTCCCCAGCGAAGGCAGAGCTTTCGCCTTGGTTTTTCGCACGAAGCGGACCGCGCCTCGCTGCTGCTTCCTGGCTCCGGCTTTGGGCGTTCGCTCTCTCGCGACAGGGGAGAAGTGTTGCGGGAGAGTCGGTGCTTCTGGGGCCTCGCTTCCCGGGGCCCCGGTGCGGACCCTGGGCTCCCAGGGCCTCGCCGATGTCGGGAGACGCGGCCTCCTCCTTGCAGCAGCGTGTGTCGCCCGGGGTGGCCCCTCTGCGCAGACGGCCTTCTCCCGGGCTCGCCGGGGCCTGGCCTCTTCCTCTCGCGTTCAGGCCGACTCGGGAAGAGGCCCGCGTATTCCCGCGCAGAGAGGAGAGGCTCCAGGAGCACTGCGCACCGCCCGGGCCCTGGGACGGGGAGCCTGTGGGGGGACTGTCCCCGCGACTTCCCCGGCCGCCCCTGCCACCCATAACGCTGCCCCACCCTGGAGGGAGACGGGGGCCGACGGCCCGCTGCTCCAGGGAGCGGTTTCTGCGCGTTCAGGGGCTGGCGCCTGGGAGCCCCCCCAAGGCTGCCCCAGGGACTGGTGGCCGAGGCCCTGCTGTCGCCCTGGGCCTCGAAGCCCAGGACAGGCCGGCCTTCTGCCCAGACTGCTGGCTCAGACCGGGGCCCGTGCCCCTGCCCACGTCGTCCTCCCGTGTCTCCTTAGCAGGCAGGCTTCCGGCGCCGCGCCCCGTGAGTGGGTGACACTTGTCCCCACCCCCCGACCCACTCGGGCTCAGACGGCAGGCTCTCCTGCTTGGCCTCACTTGCCCCAGCGCAATGCCAACGGCTCGGCTGCCCTGCCGGGGCGGCGTGCTGCGCTCTCCCCGGACAGGCTCCTGGGGACCGAGGGGACAGGCGTGTCCCTTTTCTGAAGGCTGATACCCTTGGCGCGGCCGGGCTCCAGTCTGGGGCAGGCGGGATGTCCCGGCAAGGAGGCGTTCACTCCGGGGTAGTTTCTGCCAGAGCGCTGCAGAGCGCTCGGCTGCGGCAACCAGCAGCAACCACAGGCCCGACCCTGATTCCCCAGCGAAGGAAGAGCTTTCCCCGAGGTTTTCCGCACGAAGCGGACCGCGCCTCGCTGCTGCTTCCTCGCTCCGGCTTTGGGCGTTCGCTCTCTCGCGTCAGGGGAGAAGTGCTGCGGGAGAGTCGGTGCTTCTGGGGCCTCGCTTCCCGGGGCCCAGGTGCGGACCCTGGGCTCCCAGGGCCTCGCCGATGTCGGGAGACGCGGCCTCCTCCGTGCAGCAGCGTGTGTCGCCCGGGGTGGCCCCTCTGCGCAGACGGCCTTCTCCCGGGCTCGCCGGGGCCTGGCCTCTTCCTCTCGCGTTCAGGCCGACTCGGGAAGAGGCCCGCGTCTTCCCGCGCAGAGAGGAGAGGCTCCAGGAGCACTGCGCACCGCCCGTGCCCTGGGACGGGGAGCCTCTGGGGGGAATGTCCCCGCGCCTTCCCCGGCCGCCCCTGCCACCCAGAAAGCTGCCCCACCCTGGAGGGAGACGGGGGCCGACGGCCCGCTGCTCCAAGGAGCGGTTTCTGCGCGTTCAGGGGCTGGCGCCTGGGAGCCCCCCCAAGGCTGCCCCAGGGACTGGTGGCCGAGGCCTTGCTGTCGCCCTGGGCCTCGAGGCCCAGGACAGGCCTGCCTTCTGCCCAGACTGCTGGCTCAGACCGGAGCACGCGCCCCTGCCCTCGTCATCACCCCGTGTCTCCTTAGCAGCCAGGCTTCCGGTGCCGGGCCCCGTGAGTGGGTGACACTTGTCCCCACCCCCCGACCCACTCGGGCTCAGACGGCAGGCTCTCCTGCTTGGCCTCACTTGCCCCAGTGCAATGCCAACGGCTCGGCTGCCCTGCCGGGGCGGCGTGCTGCGCTCTCCCCAGACATGCTCCTGGGGACCGAGGGGACAGGCGTGTCCCTTTTCTGAAGGCCGGTCCCCCAGGCGCGACCGGGCTCCTGTCTGGGGCAGGCGGGATGTCCCGGCAAGGAGGCGTTCACTCCGGGGTAGTTTCTGCCAGAGCGCTGCTGAGCACTCGGCTGCGGCACCCAGCAGCAGCTCACAGACACGACCCTGATTCCCCAGCGAAGGCAGAGCTTTCGCCTAGGTTTTCCGCACGAAGCGGACCGCGCCTCGCTGCTGCTTCCTCGCTCCGGCTTTGGGCGTTCGCTCTCTCGCGACAGGGGAGAAGTGTTGCGGGAGAGTCGGTGCTTCTGGGGCCTCGCTTCCCGGGGCCCAGGTGCGGACCCTGGGCTCCCAGGGCCTCGCCGATGTCGGGAGACGCGGCCTCCTCCTTGCAGCAGCGTGTGTCGCCCGGGGTGGCCCCTCTGCGCAGACGGCCTTCTCCCGGGCTCGCCGGGGCCTGGCCTCTTCCTCTCGCGTTCAGGCCGACTCGGGAAGAGGCCTGCGGCGTCCCGCGCAGAGAGGAGAGGCTCCAGGAGCACTGCGCACCGCCCGGGCCCTGGGACGGGGAGCCTGTGGGGGGACTGTCCCCGCGCCGTCCCCGGCCGCCCCTGCCACCCAGAACGCTGCCCCACCCTGGAGGGAGACGGGGGCCGACGGCCCGCTGCTCCAGGGAGCGGTTTCTGCGCGTTCAGGCGTTGGCGCCTGGGAGCCCCCCCAAGGCTGCCCCAGGGACTGCTGGCCGAGGCCCTGCTGTCGCCCTGGGCCTCGAGGCCCAGGACGGGCCTGCCTTCTGCCCAGACTGCTGGCTCAGACCGGAGCACGCGCCCCTGCCCTCGTCGTCCCCCCGTGTCTCCTTAGCAGCCAGGCTTCCGGCGCCGGGCCCCGTGAGTGGGTGACACTTGTCCCCACCCCCCGACCCACTCGGGCTCAGACGGCAGGCTCTCCTGCTTGGCCTCACTTGCCCCAGCGCAATGCCAACGGCTCGGCTGCCCTGCCGGGGCGGCGTGCTGCGCTCTCCCCGGACAGGCTCCTCGGGACCGAGGGGACAGGCGTGTCCCTTTTCTGAAGGCTGATACCCTAGGCGCGGCCGGGCTCCAGTCTGGGGCAGGCGGGATGTCCCGGCAAGGAGGCATTCACTCCGGGGTAGTTTCTGCCAGAGCGCTGCAGAGCGCTCGGCTGCGGCAACCAGCAGCAGACCACAGGCCCGACCCTGATTCCCCAGCGAAGGAAGAGCTTTCCCCGAGGTTTTCGGCACGAAGCGGACCGCGCCTCGCTGCTGCTTCCTCGCTCCGGCTTTGGGCGTTCGCTCTCTCGCGTCAGGGGAGAAGTGCTGCGGGAGAGTCGGTGCTTCTGGGGCCTCGCTTCCCGGGGCCCAGGTGCGGACCCTGGGCTCCCAGGGCCTCGCCGATGTCGGGAGACGCGGCCTCCTCCTTGCAGCAGCGTGTGTCGCCCGGGGTGGCCCCTCTGCGCAGACGGCCTTCTCCCGGGCTCGCCGGGGCCTGGCCTCTTCCTCTCGCGTTCAGGCCGACTCGGGAAGAGGCCCGCGTCTTCCCGCGCAGAGAGGAGAGGCTCCAGGAGCACTGCGCACCGCCCGGGCCCTGGGACGGGGAGCCTCTGGGGGGAATGTCCCCGCGCCTTCCCCGGCCGCCCCTGCCACCCAGAAAGCTGCCCCACCCTGGAGGGAGACGGGGGCCGACGGCCCGCTGCTCCAAGGAGCGGTTTCTGCGCGTTCAGGGGCTGGCGCCTGGGAGCCCCCCCAAGGCTGCCCCAGGGACTGCTGGCCGAGCCCTGCTGTCGCCCTGGGCCTCGAGGCCCAGGACAGGCCTGCCTTCTGCCCAGACTGCTGGCTCAGACCGGAGCACGCGCCCCTGCCCTCGTCGTCCCCCCGTGTCTCCTTAGCAGCCAGGCTTCCGGCGCCGGGCCCCGTGAGTGGGTGACACTTGTCCCCACCGCCCGACCCACTCGGGCTCAGACAGCAGGCTCTCCTGCTTGGCCTCACTTGCCCCAGCGCAATGCCAACGGCTCGGCTGCACTGCCGGGGCGGCGTGCTGCGCTCTCCCCAGACATGCTCCTGGGGACCGAGGGGACAGGCGTGTCCCTTTTCTGAAGGCCGGTCCCCCAGGCGCGACCGGGCTCCTGTCTGGGGCAGGCGGGATGTCCCGTCAAGGAGGCGTTCACTCCGGGGTAGTTTCTGCCAGAGCGCTGCAGAGCACTCGGCTGCGGCACCCAGCAGCAGCCCACAGACCCGACCCTGATTCCCCAGCGAAGGCAGAGCTTTCGCCTAGGTTTTCCGCACGAAGCGGACCGCGCCTCGCTGCTGCTTCCTCGCTCCGGCTTTGGGCGTTCGCTCTCTCGCGACAGGGGAGAAGTGTTGCGGGAGAGTCGGTGCTTCTGGGGCCTCGCTTCCCGGGGCCCAGGTGCGAACCCTGGGCTCCCAGGGCCTCGCCGATGTCGGGAGACGCGGCCTCCTCCTTGCAGCAGCGTGTGTCGCCCGGGGTGGCCCCTCTGCGCAGACGGCCTTCTCCCGGGCTCGCCGGGGCCTGGCCTCTTCCTCTCGCGTTCCGGCCGACTCGGGAAGAGGCCTGGGGCTTCCCGCGCAGAGAGGAGAGGCTCCAGGAGCACTGCGCACCGCCCGGGCCCTGGGACGGGGAGCCTGTGGGGGGACTGTCCCCGTGCCTTCCCCGGCCGCCCCTGCCACCCAGAACGCTGCCCCACCCTGGAGGGAGACTGGGGCCGACGGCCCGCTGCTCCAGGGAGTGGTTTCTGCGCTTTCAGGGGCTGGCGCCTGGGAGCCCCCCCAAGGCTGCCCCAGGGACTGCTGGCCGAGGCCCTGCTGTCGCCCTGGGCCTCGAGGCCCAGGACGGGCCTGCCTTCCGCCCAGACTGCTGGCTCAGACCGGAGCACGCGCCCCTGCCCTCATCATCCCCCCGTGTCTCCTTGGCAGCCAGGCTTCCGGCGCCGGGCCCCGTGAGTGGGTGACACTTGTCCCCACCCCCCGACCCACTCGGGCTCAGACGGCAGGCTCTCCTGCTTGGCCTCACTTGCCCCAGCGCAATGCCAACGGCTCTGCTGCCCTGCCGGGTTGGCGTGCTGCGCTCTCCCCAGACATGCTCCTGGGGACCGAGGGGACAGGCGTGTCCCTTTTCTGAAGGCCGGTCCCCCAGGCGCGACCGGGCTCCTGTCTGGGGCAGGCGGGATGTCCCGGCAAGGAGGCGTTCACTCCGGGGTAGTTTCTGCCAGAGCGCTGCTGAGCACTCGGCTGCGGCACCCAGCAGCAGCTCACAGACACGACCCTGATTCCCCAGCGAAGGCAGAGCTTTCGCCTAGGTTTTTCGCACGAAGCGGACCGCGCCTCGCTGCTGCTTCCTCGCTCCGGCTTTGGGCGTTCGCTCTCTCGCGACAGGGGAGAAGTGTTGCGGGAGAGTCGGTGCTTCTGGGGCCTCGCTTCCCGGGGCCCCGGTGCGGACCCTGGGCTCCCAGGGCCTCGCCGATGTCGGGAGACGCGGCCTCCTCCTTGCAGCAGCGTGTGTCGCCCGGGGTGGCCCCTCTGCGCAGACGGCCTTCTCCCGGGCTCGCCGGGGCCTGGCCTCTTCCTCTCGCGTTCAGGCCGACTCGGGAAGAGGCCCGCGTATTCCCGCGCAGAGAGGAGAGGCTCCAGGAGCACTGCGCACCGCCCGGGCCCTGGGACGGGGAGCCTGTGGGGGGACTGTCCCCGCGACTTCCCCGGCCGCCCCTGCCACCCAGAACGCTGCCCCACCCTGGAGGGAGACGGGGGCCGACGGCCCGCTGCTCCAGGGAGCGGTTTCTGCGCGTTCAGGGGCTGGCGCCTGGGAGCCCCCCCAAGGCTGCCCCAGGGACTGGTGGCCGAGGCCCTGCTGTCGCCCTGGGCCTCGAAGCCCAGGACAGGCCGGCCTTCTGCCCAGACTGCTGGCTCAGACCGGGGCCCGTGCCCCTGCCCACGTCGTCCTCCCGTGTCTCCTTAGCAGGCAGGCTTCCGGCGCCGCGCCCCGTGAGTGGGTGACACTTGTCCCCACCCCCCGACCCACTCGGGCTCAGACGGCAGGCTCTCCTGCTTGGCCTCACTTGCCCCAGCGCAATGCCAACGGCTCGGCTGCCCTGCCGGGGCGGCGTGCTGCGCTCTCCCCGGACAGGCTCCTGGGGACCGAGGGGACAGGCGTGTCCCTTTTCTGAAGGCTGATACCCTAGGCGCGGCCGGGCTCCAGTCTGGGGCAGGCGGGATGTCCCGGCAAGGAGGCGTTCACTCCGGGGTAGTTTCTGCCAGAGCGCTGCAGAGCGCTCGGCTGCGGCAACCAGCAGCAAACACAGGCCCGACCCTGATTCCCCAGCGAAGGAAGAGCTTTCCCCGAGGTTTTCCGCACGAAGCGGACCGCGCCTCGCTGCTGCTTCCTCGCTCCGGCTTTGGGCGTTCGCTCTCTCGCGTCAGGGGAGAAGTGCTGCGGGAGAGTCGGTGCTTCTGGGGCCTCGCTTCCCGGGGCCCAGGTGCGGACCCTGGGCTCCCAGGGCCTCGCCGATGTCGGGAGACGCGGCCTCCTCCGTGCAGCAGCGTGTGTCGCCCGGGGTGGCCCCTCTGCGCAGACGGCCTTCTCCCGGGCTCGCCGGGGCCTGGCCTCTTCCTCTCGCGTTCAGGCCGACTCGGGAAGAGGCCCGCGTCTTCCCGCGCAGAGAGGAGAGGCTCCAGGAGCACTGCGCACCGCCCGGGCCCTGGGACGGGGAGCCTCTGGGGGGCATGTCCCCGCGCCTTCCCCGGCCGCCCCTGCCACCCAGAAAGCTGCCCCACCCTGGAGGGAGACGGGGGCCGACGGCCCGCTGCTCCAAGGAGCGGTTTCTGCACGTTCAGGGGCTGGCGCCTGGGAGCCCCCCCAAGGCTGCCCCAGGGACTGGTGGCCGAGGCCTTGCTGTCGCCCTGGGCCTCGAGGCCCAGGACAGGCCTGCCTTCTGCCCAGACTGCTGGCTCAGACCGGAGCACGCGCCCCTGCCCTCGTCGTCCCCCCGTGTCTCCTTAGCAGCCAGGCTTCCGGTGCCGGGCCCCGTGAGTGGGTGACACTTGTCCCCACCCCCCGACCCACTCGGGCTCAGACGGCAGGCTCTCCTGCTTGGCCTCACTTGCCCCAGTGCAATGCCAACGGCTCGGCTGCCCTGCCGGGGCGGCGTGCTGCGCTCTCCCCAGACATGCTCCTGGGGACCGAGGGGACAGGCGTGTCCCTTTTCTGAAGGCCGGTCCCCCAGGCGCGACCGGGCTCCTGTCTGGGGCAGGCGGGATGTCCCGGCAAGGAGGCGTTCACTCCGGGGTAGTTTCTGCCAGAGCGCTGCTGAGCACTCGGCTGCGGCACCCAGCAGCAGCTCACAGACATGACCCTGATTCCCCAGCGAAGGCAGAGCTTTCGCCTAGGTTTTTCGCACGAAGCGGACCGCGCCTCGCTGCTGCTTCCTCGCGCCGGCTTTGGGCGTTCGCTCTCTCGCTACAGGGGAGAAGTGTTGCGGGAGAGTCGGTGCTTCTGGGGCCTCGCTTCCCGGGGCCCAGGTGCGGACCCTGGGCTCCCAGGGCCTCGCCGATGTCGGGAGACGTGGCGTCCTCCGTGCAGCAGCGTGTGTCGCCCGGGGTGGCCCCTCTGCGCAGACGGCCTTCTCCCGGGCTCGCCGGGGCCTGGCCTCTTCCTTTCGCGTTCAGGCCGACTCGGGAAGAGGCCTGCGGCTTCCCGCGCAGCGAGGAGAGGCTCCAGGAGCACTGCGCACCGCCCGGGCCGTGGGACGGGGAGCCTGTGGGGGGACTGTCCCCGCGCCTTCCCCGGCCGCCCCTGCCACCCAGAACGCTGCCCCACCCTGGAGGGAGACGGGGGCCGACGGCCGGCTGCTCCAGGGAGCGGTTTCTGCGCGTTCAGGGGCTGGCGCCTGGGAGCCCCCCCAAGGCTGCCCCAGGGACTGCTGGCCGAGCCCTGCTGTCGCCCTGGGCCTCGAGGCCCAGGACAGGCCTGCCTTCTGCCCAGACTGCTGGCTCAGACCGGAGCACGCGCCCCTGCCCTCGTCGTCCCCCCGTGTCTCCTTAGCAGCCAGGCTTCCGGCGCCGGGCCCCGTGAGTGGGTGACACTTGTCCCCACCGCCCGACCCACTCGGGCTCAGACGGCAGGCTCTCCTGCTTGGCCTCACTTGCCCCAGCGCAATGCCAACGGCTCGGCTGCACTGCCGGGGCGGCGTGCTGCGCTCTCCCCAGACATGCTCCTGGGGACCGAGGGGACAGGCGTGTCCCTTTTCTGAAGGCCGGTCCCCCAGGCGCGACCGGGCTCCTGTCTGGGGCAGGCGGGATGTCCCGTCAAGGAGGCGTTCACTCCGGGGTAGTTTCTGCCAGAGCGCTGCAGAGCACTCGGCTGCGGCACCCAGCAGCAGCCCACAGACCCGACCCTGATTCCCCAGCGAAGGCAGAGCTTTCGCCTAGGTTTTCCGCACGAAGCGGACCGCGCCTCGCTGCTGCTTCCTCGCTCCGGCTTTGGGCGTTCGCTCTCTCGCGACAGGGGAGAAGTGTTGCGGGAGAGTCGGTGCTTCTGGGGCCTCGCTTCCCGGGGCCCAGGTGCGAACCCTGGGCTCCCAGGGCCTCGCCGATGTCGGGAGACGCGGCCTCCTCCTTGCAGCAGCGTGTGTCGCCCGGGGTGGCCCCTCTGCGCAGACGGCCTTCTCCCGGGCTCGCCGGGGCCTGGCCTCTTCCTCTCGCGTTCCGGCCGACTCGGGAAGAGGCCTGGGGCTTCCCGCGCAGAGAGGAGAGGCTCCAGGAGCACTGCGCACCGCCCGGGCCCTGGGACGGGGAGCCTGTGGGGGGACTGTCCCCGTGCCTTCCCCGGCCGCCCCTGCCACCCAGAACGCTGCCCCACCCTGGAGGGAGACTGGGGCCGACGGCCCGCTGCTCCAGGGAGTGGTTTCTGCGCTTTCAGGGGCTGGCGCCTGGGAGCCCCCCCAAGGCTGCCCCAGGGACTGCTGGCCGAGGCCCTGCTGTCGCCCTGGGCCTCGAGGCCCAGGACGGGCCTGCCTTCCGCCCAGACTGCTGGCTCAGACCGGAGCACGCGCCCCTGCCCTCATCATCCCCCCGTGTCTCCTTGGCAGCCAGGCTTCCGGCGCCGGGCCCCGTGAGTGGGTGACACTTGTCCCCACCCCCCGACCCACTCGGGCTCAGACGGCAGGCTCTCCTGCTTGGCCTCACTTGCCCCAGCGCAATGCCAACGGCTCTGCTGCCCTGCCGGGTTGGCGTGCTGCGCTCTCCCCAGACATGCTCCTGGGGACCGAGGGGACAGGCGTGTCCCTTTTCTGAAGGCCGGTCCCCCAGGCGCGACCGGGCTCCTGTCTGGGGCAGGCGGGATGTCCCGGCAAGGAGGCGTTCACTCCGGGGTAGTTTCTGCCAGAGCGCTGCTGAGCACTCGGCTGCGGCACCCAGCAGCAGCTCACAGACACGACCCTGATTCCCCAGCGAAGGCAGAGCTTTCGCCTAGGTTTTTCGCACGAAGCGGACCGCGCCTCGCTGCTGCTTCCTCGCTCCGGCTTTGGGCGTTCGCTCTCTCGCGACAGGGGAGAAGTGTTGCGGGAGAGTCGGTGCTTCTGGGGCCTCGCTTCCCGGGGCCCCGGTGCGGACCCTGGGCTCCCAGGGCCTCGCCGATGTCGGGAGACGCGGCCTCCTCCTTGCAGCAGCGTGTGTCGCCCGGGGTGGCCCCTCTGCGCAGACGGCCTTCTCCCGGGCTCGCCGGGGCCTGGCCTCTTCCTCTCGCGTTCAGGCCGACTCGGGAAGAGGCCCGCGTATTCCCGCGCAGAGAGGAGAGGCTCCAGGAGCACTGCGCACCGCCCGGGCCCTGGGACGGGGAGCCTGTGGGGGGACTGTCCCCGCGACTTCCCCGGCCGCCCCTGCCACCCAGAACGCTGCCCCACCCTGGAGGGAGACGGGGGCCGACGGCCCGCTGCTCCAGGGAGCGGTTTCTGCGCGTTCAGGGGCTGGCGCCTGGGAGCCCCCCCAAGGCTGCCCCAGGGACTGGTGGCCGAGGCCCTGCTGTCGCCCTGGGCCTCGAAGCCCAGGACAGGCCGGCCTTCTGCCCAGACTGCTGGCTCAGACCGGGGCCCGTGCCCCTGCCCACGTCGTCCTCCCGTGTCTCCTTAGCAGGCAGGCTTCCGGCGCCGCGCCCCGTGAGTGGGTGACACTTGTCCCCACCCCCCGACCCACTCGGGCTCAGACGGCAGGCTCTCCTGCTTGGCCTCACTTGCCCCAGCGCAATGCCAACGGCTCGGCTGCCCTGCCGGGGCGGCGTGCTGCGCTCTCCCCGGACAGGCTCCTGGGGACCGAGGGGACAGGCGTGTCCCTTTTCTGAAGGCTGATACCCTAGGCGCGGCCGGGCTCCAGTCTGGGGCAGGCGGGATGTCCCGGCAAGGAGGCGTTCACTCCGGGGTAGTTTCTGCCAGAGCGCTGCAGAGCGCTCGGCTGCGGCAACCAGCAGCAAACACAGGCCCGACCCTGATTCCCCAGCGAAGGAAGAGCTTTCCCCGAGGTTTTCCGCACGAAGCGGACCGCGCCTCGCTGCTGCTTCCTCGCTCCGGCTTTGGGCGTTCGCTCTCTCGCGTCAGGGGAGAAGTGCTGCGGGAGAGTCGGTGCTTCTGGGGCCTCGCTTCCCGGGGCCCAGGTGCGGACCCTGGGCTCCCAGGGCCTCGCCGATGTCGGGAGACGCGGCCTCCTCCGTGCAGCAGCGTGTGTCGCCCGGGGTGGCCCCTCTGCGCAGACGGCCTTCTCCCGGGCTCGCCGGGGCCTGGCCTCTTCCTCTCGCGTTCAGGCCGACTCGGGAAGAGGCCCGCGTCTTCCCGCGCAGAGAGGAGAGGCTCCAGGAGCACTGCGCACCGCCCGGGCCCTGGGACGGGGAGCCTCTGGGGGGCATGTCCCCGCGCCTTCCCCGGCCGCCCCTGCCACCCAGAAAGCTGCCCCACCCTGGAGGGAGACGGGGGCCGACGGCCCGCTGCTCCAAGGAGCGGTTTCTGCACGTTCAGGGGCTGGCGCCTGGGAGCCCCCCCAAGGCTGCCCCAGGGACTGGTGGCCGAGGCCTTGCTGTCGCCCTGGGCCTCGAGGCCCAGGACAGGCCTGCCTTCTGCCCAGACTGCTGGCTCAGACCGGAGCACGCGCCCCTGCCCTCGTCGTCCCCCCGTGTCTCCTTAGCAGCCAGGCTTCCGGTGCCGGGCCCCGTGAGTGGGTGACACTTGTCCCCACCCCCCGACCCACTCGGGCTCAGACGGCAGGCTCTCCTGCTTGGCCTCACTTGCCCCAGTGCAATGCCAACGGCTCGGCTGCCCTGCCGGGGCGGCGTGCTGCGCTCTCCCCAGACATGCTCCTGGGGACCGAGGGGACAGGCGTGTCCCTTTTCTGAAGGCCGGTCCCCCAGGCGCGACCGGGCTCCTGTCTGGGGCAGGCGGGATGTCCCGGCAAGGAGGCGTTCACTCCGGGGTAGTTTCTGCCAGAGCGCTGCTGAGCACTCGGCTGCGGCACCCAGCAGCAGCTCACAGACATGACCCTGATTCCCCAGCGAAGGCAGAGCTTTCGCCTAGGTTTTTCGCACGAAGCGGACCGCGCCTCGCTGCTGCTTCCTCGCGCCGGCTTTGGGCGTTCGCTCTCTCGCTACAGGGGAGAAGTGTTGCGGGAGAGTCGGTGCTTCTGGGGCCTCGCTTCCCGGGGCCCAGGTGCGGACCCTGGGCTCCCAGGGCCTCGCCGATGTCGGGAGACGTGGCGTCCTCCGTGCAGCAGCGTGTGTCGCCCGGGGTGGCCCCTCTGCGCAGACGGCCTTCTCCCGGGCTCGCCGGGGCCTGGCCTCTTCCTTTCGCGTTCAGGCCGACTCGGGAAGAGGCCTGCGGCTTCCCGCGCAGCGAGGAGAGGCTCCAGGAGCACTGCGCACCGCCCGGGCCGTGGGACGGGGAGCCTGTGGGGGGACTGTCCCCGCGCCTTCCCCGGCCGCCCCTGCCACCCAGAACGCTGCCCCACCCTGGAGGGAGACGGGGGCCGACGGCCGGCTGCTCCAGGGAGCGGTTTCTGCGCGTTCAGGGGCTGGCGCCTGGGAGCCCCCCCAAGGCTGCCCCAGGGACTGCTGGCCGAGCCCTGCTGTCGCCCTGGGCCTCGAGGCCCAGGACAGGCCTGCCTTCTGCCCAGACTGCTGGCTCAGACCGGAGCACGCGCCCCTGCCCTCGTCGTCCCCCCGTGTCTCCTTAGCAGCCAGGCTTCCGGCGCCGGGCCCCGTGAGTGGGTGACACTTGTCCCCACCGCCCGACCCACTCGGGCTCAGACGGCAGGCTCTCCTGCTTGGCCTCACTTGCCCCAGCGCAATGCCAACGGCTCGGCTGCACTGCCGGGGCGGCGTGCTGCGCTCTCCCCAGACATGCTCCTGGGGACCGAGGGGACAGGCGTGTCCCTTTTCTGAAGGCCGGTCCCCCAGGCGCGACCGGGCTCCTGTCTGGGGCAGGCGGGATGTCCCGTCAAGGAGGCGTTCACTCCGGGGTAGTTTCTGCCAGAGCGCTGCAGAGCACTCGGCTTCGGCACCCAGCAGCAGCCCACAGACCCCACCCTGATTCCCCAGCGAAGGCAGAGCTTTCGCCTAGGTTTTCCGCACGAAGCGGACCGCGCCTCGCTGCTGCTTCCTCGCTCCGGCTTTGGGCGTTCGCTCTCTCGCGACAGGGGAGAAGTGTTGCGGGAGAGTCGGTGCTTCTGGGGCCTCGCTTCCCGGGGCCCAGGTGCGGACCCTGGGCTCCCAGGGCCTCGCCGATGTCGGGAGACGCGGCCTCCTCCGTGCAGCAGCGTGTGTCGCCCGGGGTGGCCCCTCTGCGCAGACGGCCTTCTCCCGGGCTCGCCGGGGCCTGGCCTCTTCCTCTCGCGTTCAGGCCGACTCGGGAAGAGGCCTGGGGCTTCCCGCGCAGAGAGGAGAGGCTCCAGGAGCACTGCGCACCGCCCGGGCCCTGGGACGGGGAGCCTGTGGGGGGACTGTCCCCGCGCCTTCCCCGGCCGCCCCTGCCACCCAGAACGCTGCCCCACCCTGGAGGGAGACGGGGGCCGACGGCCCGCTGCTCCAGGGAGTGGTTTCTGCGCTTTCAGGGGCTGGCGCCTGGGAGCCCCCCCAAGGCTGCCCCAGGGACTGCTGGCCGAGGCCCTGCTGTCGCCCTGGGCCTCGAGGCCCAGGACGGGCCTGCCTTCTGCCCAGACTGCTGGCTCAGACCGGAGCACGCGCCCCTGCCCTCATCATCCCCCCGTGTCTCCTTGGCAGCCAGGCTTCCGGCGCCGGGCCCCGTGAGTGGGTGACACTTGTCCCCACCCCCCGACCCACTCGGGCTCAGACGGCAGGCTCTCCTGCTTGGCCTCACTTGCCCCAGCGCAATGCCAACGGCTCGGCTGCCCTGCCGGGTTGGCGTGCTGCGCTCTCCCCAGACATGCTCCTGGGGACCGAGGGGACAGGCGTGTCCCTTTTCTGAAGGCCGGTCCCCCAGGCGCGACCGGGCTCCTGTCTGGGGCAGGCGGGATGTCCCGGCAAGGAGGCGTTCACTCCGGGGTAGTTTCTGCCAGAGCGCTGCTGAGCACTCGGCTGCGGCACCCAGCAGCAGCTCACAGACACGACCCTGATTCCCCAGCGAAGGCAGAGCTTTCGCCTAGGTTTTTCGCACGAAGCGGACCGCGCCTCGCTGCTGCTTCCTCGCTCCGGCTTTGGGCGTTCGCTCTCTCGCGACAGGGGAGAAGTGTTGCGGGAGAGTCGGTGCTTCTGGGGCCTCGCTTCCCGGGGCCCCGGTGCGGACCCTGGGCTCCCAGGGCCTCGCCGATGTCGGGAGACGCGGCCTCCTCCTTGCAGCAGCGTGTGTCGCCCGGGGTGGCCCCTCTGCGCAGACGGCCTTCTCCCGGGCTCGCCGGGGCCTGGCCTCTTCCTCTCGCGTTCAGGCCGACTCGGGAAGAGGCCCGCGTATTCCCGCGCAGAGAGGAGAGGCTCCAGGAGCACTGCGCACCGCCCGGGCCCTGGGACGGGGAGCCTGTGGGGGGACTGTCCCCGCGCCGTCCCCGGCCGCCCCTGCCACCCAGAACGCTGCCCCACCCTGGAGGGAGACGGGGGCCGACGGCCCGCTGCTCCAGGGAGCGGTTTCTGCGCGTTCAGGCGTTGGCGCCTGGGAGCCCCCCCAAGGCTGCCCCAGGGACTGCTGGCCGAGGCCCTGCTGTCGCCCTGGGCCTCGAGGCCCAGGACGGGCCTGCCTTCTGCCCAGACTGCTGGCTCAGACCGGAGCACGCGCCCCTGCCCTCGTCGTCCCCCCGTGTCTCCTTAGCAGCCAGGCTTCCGGCGCCGGGCCCCGTGAGTGGGTGACACTTGTCCCCACCCCCCGACCCACTCGGGCTCAGACGGCAGGCTCTCCTGCTTGGCCTCACTTGCCCCAGCGCAATGCCAACGGCTCGGCTGCCCTGCCGGGGCGGCGTGCTGCGCTCTCCCCGGACAGGCTCCTGGGGACCGAGGGGACAGGCGTGTCCCTTTTCTGAAGGCTGATCCCCTAGGCGCGGCCGGGCTCCAGTCTGGGGCAGGCGGGATTTCCCGGCAAGGAGGCATTCACTCCGGGGTAGTTTCTGCCAGAGCGCTGCAGAGCGCTCGGCTGCGGCAACCAGCAGCAGACCACAGGCCCGACCCTGATTCCCCAGCGAAGGAAGAGCTTTCCCCGAGGTTTTCGTCACGAAGCGGACCGCGCCTCGCTGCTGCTTCCTCGCTCCGGCTTTGGGCGTTCGCTCTCTCGCGTCAGGGGAGAAGTGCTGCGGGAGAGTCGGTGCTTCTGGGGCCTCGCTTCCCGGGGCCCAGGTGCGGACCCTGGGCTCCCAGGGCCTCGCCGATGTCGGGAGACGCGGCCTCCTCCGTGCAGCAGCGTGTGTCGCCCGGGGTGGCCCCTCTGCGCAGACGGCCTTCTCCCGGGCTCGCCGGGGCCTGGCCTCTTCCTCTCGCGTTCAGGCCGACTCGGGAAGAGGCCCGCGTCTTCCCGCGCAGAGAGGAGAGGCTCCAGGAGCACTGCGCACCGCCCGGGCCCTGGGACGGGGAGCCTCTGGGGGGAATGTCCCCGCGCCTTCCCCGGCCGCCCCTGCCACCCAGAAAGCTGCCCAACCCTGGAGGGAGACGGGGGCCGACGGCCCGCTGCTCCAAGGAGCGGTTTCTGCACGTTCAGGGGCTGGCGCCTGGGAGCCCCCCCAAGGCTGCCCCAGGGACTGCTGGCCGAGCCCTGCTGTCGCCCTGGGCCTCGAGGCCCAGGACAGGCCTGCCTTCTGCCCAGACTGCTGGCTCAGACCGGAGCACGCGCCCCTGCCCTCGTCGTCCCCCCGTGTCTCCTTAGCAGCCAGGCTTCCGGCGCCGGGCCCCGTGAGTGGGTGACACTTGTCCCCACCCCCCGACCCACTCGGGCTCAGACGGCAGGCTCTCCTGCTTGGCCTCACTTGCCCCAGCGCAATGCCAACGGCTCGGCTGCCCTGCCGGGGCGGCGTGCTGCGCTCTCCCCGGACAGGCTCCTGGGGACCGAGGGGACAGGCGTGTCCCTTTTCTGAAGGCTGATCCCCTAGGCGCGGCCGGGCTCCAGTCTGGGGCAGGCGGGATTTCCCGGCAAGGAGGCATTCACTCCGGGGTAGTTTCTGCCAGAGCGCTGCAGAGCGCTCGGCTGCGGCAACCAGCAGCAGACCACAGGCCCGACCCTGATTCCCCAGCGAAGGAAGAGCTTTCCCCGAGGTTTTCGTCACGAAGCGGACCGCGCCTCGCTGCTGCTTCCTCGCTCCGGCTTTGGGCGTTCGCTCTCTCGCGTCAGGGGAGAAGTGCTGCGGGAGAGTCGGTGCTTCTGGGGCCTCGCTTCCCGGGGCCCAGGTGCGGACCCTGGGCTCCCAGGGCCTCGCCGATGTCGGGAGACGCGGCCTCCTCCGTGCAGCAGCGTGTGTCGCCCGGGGTGGCCCCTCTGCGCAGACGGCCTTCTCCCGGGCTCGCCGGGGCCTGGCCTCTTCCTCTCGCGTTCAGGCCGACTCGGGAAGAGGCCCGCGTCTTCCCGCGCAGAGAGGAGAGGCTCCAGGAGCACTGCGCACCGCCCGGGCCCTGGGACGGGGAGCCTCTGGGGGGAATGTCCCCGCGCCTTCCCCGGCCGCCCCTGCCACCCAGAAAGCTGCCCAACCCTGGAGGGAGACGGGGGCCGACGGCCCGCTGCTCCAAGGAGCGGTTTCTGCACGTTCAGGGGCTGGCGCCTGGGAGCCCCCCCAAGGCTGCCCCAGGGACTGCTGGCCGAGCCCTGCTGTCGCCCTGGGCCTCGAGGCCCAGGACAGGCCTGCCTTCTGCCCAGACTGCTGGCTCAGACCGGAGCACGCGCCCCTGCCCTCGTCGTCCCCCCGTGTCTCCTTAGCAGCCAGGCTTCCGGCGCCGGGCCCCGTGAGTGGGTGACACTTGTCCCCACCGCCCGACCCACTCGGGCTCAGACGGCAGGCTCTCCTGCTTGGCCTCACTTGCCCCAGCGCAATGCCAACGGCTCGGCTGCACTGCCGGGGCGGCGTGCTGCGCTCTCCCCAGACATGCTCCTGGGGACCGAGGGGACAGGCGTGTCCCTTTTCTGAAGGCCGGTCCCCCAGGCGCGACCGGGCTCCTGTCTGGGGCAGGCGGGATGTCCCGTCAAGGAGGCGTTCACTCCGGGGTAGTTTCTGCCAGAGCGCTGCAGAGCACTCGGCTGCGGCACCCAGCAGCAGCCCACAGACCCGACCCTGATTCCCCAGCGAAGGCAGAGCTTTCGCCTAGGTTTTCGGCACGAAGCGGACCGCGCCTCGCTGCTGCTTCCTCGCTCCGGCTTTGGGCGTTCGCTCTCTCGCGTCAGGGGAGAAGTGTTGCGGGAGAGTCGGTGCTTCTGGGGCCTCGCTTCCCGGGGCCCCGGTGCGGACCCTGGGCTCCCAGGGCCTCGCCGATGTCGGGAGACGCGGCCTCCTCCTTGCAGCAGCGTGTGTCGCCCGGGGTGGCCCCACTGCGCAGACGGCCTTCTCCCGGGCTCGCCGGGGCCTGGCCTCTTCCTCTCGCGTTCAGGCCGACTCGGGAAGAGGCCCGCGTCTTCCCGCGCAGAGAGGAGAGGCTCCAGGAGCACTGCGCACCGCCCGGGCCCTGGGACGGGGAGCGTGTGGGGGGACTGTCCCCGCGCCTTCCCCGGCCGCCCCTGCCACCCAGAAAGCTGCCCCACCCTGGAGGGAGACGGGGGCCGATGGCCCGCTGCTCCAGGGAGCGGTTTCTGCGCGTTCAGGTGCTGGCGCCTGGGAGCCCCCCCAAGGCTGCCCCAGGGACTGGTGGCCGAGGCCCTGCTGTCGCCCTGGGCCTCGAAGCCCAGGACAGGCCGGCCTTCTGCCCAGCCTGCTGGCTCAGACCGGGGCCCCTTGCCCCTGCCCACGTCGTCCTCCCGTGTCTCCTTAGCAGGCAGGCTTCCGGCGCCGCGCCCCGTGAGTGGGTGACACTTGTCCCCACCCCCCGACCCACTCGGGCTCAGACGGCAGGCTCTCCTGCTTGGCCTCACTTGCCCCAGCGCAATGCCAACGGCTCGGCTGCCCTGCCGGGGCGGCGTGCTGCGCTCTCCCCGGACAGGCTCCTGGGGACCGAGGGGACAGGCGTGTCCCGTTTCTGAAGGCTGATCCCCTAGGCGTGCCGGGCTCCAGTCTGGGGCAGGCGGGATGTCCCGGCAAGGAGGCGTTCACTCCGGGGTAGTTTCTGCCAGAGCGCTGCAGAGCGCTCGGCTGCGGCAACCAGCAGCAGACCACAGGCCCGACCCTGATTCCCCAGCGAAGGAAGAGCTTTCCCGGAGGTTTTCCGCACGAAGCGGACCGCGCCTCGCTGCTGCTTCCTCGCTCCGGCTTTGGGCGTTCGCTCTCTCGCGTCAGGGGAGAAGTGTTGCGGGAGAGTCGGTGCTTCTGGGGCCTCGCTTCCCGGGGCCCAGGTGCGGACCCTGGGCTCCCAGGGCCTCGCCGATATCGGGAGACGCGGCCTCCTCCGTGCAGCAGCGTGTGTCGCCCGGGGTGGCCCCTCTGAGCAGACGGCCTTCTCCCGGGCTCGCCGGGGCCTGGCCTCTTCCTCTCGCGTTCAGGCCGACTCGGGAAGAGGCCCGCGTCTTCCCGTGCAGAGAGGAGAGGCTCCAGGAGCACTGCGCACCGCCCGGGCCCTGGGACGGGGATCCTGTGGGGGGACTGTCCCCGCGCCTTCCCCGGCCGCCCCTGCCACCCAGAAAGCTGCCCCACCCTGGAGGGACACGGGGGCCGACGGCCCGCTGCTCAAAGGAGCGGTTTCTGCGCGTTCAGGGGCTGGCGCCTGGGAGCCCCCGCAAGGCTCCCCCAGGGACTGGTGGCCGAGGCCCTGCTGTCGCCCTGGGCCTCGAGGCCCAGGACAGACCTGCCTTCTGCCCAGACTGCTGGCTCAGACCGGAGCACGCGCCCCTGCCCTCGTCGTCCCCCCGTGTCTCCTTAGCAGCCAGGCTTCCGGCGCCGGGCCCCGTGAGTGGGTGACACTTGTCCCCACCCCCCGACCCACTCGGGCTCAGACGGCAGGCTCTCCTGCTTGGCTTCACTTGCCCCAGCGCCATGCCAACGGCTCGGCTGCCCTGCCGGGGCAAGGTGCTGCGCTCTACCCAGACAGGCTCCTGGGGACCAAGGGGACAGGCGTGTCCCTTTTCTGCAGGCTGGTCCCCCAGGCGCGACCGGGCTCCAGTCTGGGGGAGGCGGGATGTCCCGGCAAGGAGGCGTTCACTCCGGGGTAGTTTCTGCCAGAGCGCTGCAGAGCGCTCGGCTGCGGCAACCAGCAGCAGACCACAGGCCCGACCCTGATTCCCCAGTGAAGGCAGAGCTTTCCCCGAGGTTTTCGGCACGAAGCGGACCGCGCCTCGCTGCTGTTTCCTCGCTCTGACTTTGGGCGTTCGCTCTCTCGCGTCAGGGGAGAAGTGCTGCGGGAGAGTCGGTGCTTCTGGGGCCTCGCTTCCCGGGGCCCAGGTGCGGACCCTGGGCTCCCAGGGCCTCGCCATGTCGGGAGACGCGGCCTCCCCCGTGCAGCAGCGTGTGTCGCCCGGGGTGGCCCCTCTGCGCAGACGGCCTTCTCCCAGGCTCGCCGGGGCCTGGCCTCTTCCTCTCGCGTTCAGGCCGACTCGGGAAGAGGCCCGCGTCTTCCCCTGCAGAGAGGAGAGGCTCCAGGAGCACTGCGCACCGCCCGGGCCCTGGGACGGGGAGCCTGTGGGGGGACTGTCCCCGTGTCTTCCCCGGCCGCCCCTGCCACCCAGAATGCTGCCCCACCCTGGAGGGAGACAGGGGCCGACGGCCCGCTGCTCCAAGGAGCGGTTTCTGCGCGTTCAGGGGCTGGCGCCTGGGAGCCCCCCCAAGGCTGCCCCAGGGACTGGTGGCCGAGGCCCTGCTGTCGTCCTGGGCCTCGAGGCCCAGGACAGGCCTGCCTTCTTCCCAGACTGCTGGCTCAGACCGGGGCCCGCGCCCCTGCCCACGTCGTCCTCCCGTGTCTCCTTAGCAGCCAGGCTTCTGGCGCCGGGCCCCGTGAGTGGGTGACACTTGTCCCCACCCCCCGACCCACTCGGGCTCAGACGGCAGGCTCTCCTGCTTGGCCTCACTTGCCCCAGTGCAATGCCAACGGCTCGGCTGCCCTGCCGGGGCGGCGTGCTGCGCTCTCCCCAGACATGCTCCTGGGGACCGAGGGGACAGGCGTGTCCCTTTTCTGAAGGCCGGTCCCCCAGGCGCGACCGGGCTCCTGTCTGGGGCAGGCGGGATGTCCCGGCAAGGAGGCGTTCACTCCGGGGTAGTTTCTGCCAGAGCGCTGCAGAGCGCTCGGCTGCGGCAACCAGCAGCAGCCCACAGACCCGACCCTGATTCCCCAGCGAAGGCATAGCTTTCGCCTAGGTTTTCCGCACGAAGCGGACCGCGCCTCGCTGCTGCTTCCTCGCTCCGGCTTTGGGCGTTCGCTCTCTCGCGTCAGGGGAGATGTGTGGCGGGAGAGTCGGTGCTTCTGGGTCCTCGCTTCCCGGGGCCCCGGTGCGGACCCTGGGCTCCCAGGGCCTCGCCGATGTCGGGAGACGCGGCCTCCTCCTTGCAGCAGCGTGTGTCGCCCGGGGTGGCCCCTCTGCGCAGACGGCCTTCTCCCGGGCTCGCCGGGGCCTGGCCTCTTCCTCTCGCGTTCAGGCCGACTCGGGAAGAGGCCTGCGGCTTCCCGCGCAGCGAGGAGAGGCTCCAGGAGCACTGCGCACCGCCCGGGCCCTGGGACGGGGAGCCTGTGGGGGGACTGTCCCCGCGCCGTCCCCGGCCACGCCTGCCACCCAGAACGCTGCCCCACCCTGGAGGGAGACGGGGGCCGACGGCCGGCTGCTCCAGGGAGCGGTTTCTGCGCGTTCAGGGGCTGGCGCCTGGGAGCCCCCCCAAGGCTGCCCCAGGGACTGGTGGCCGAGGCCCTGCTGTCGCCCTGGGCCTCGAGGCCCAGGACGGGCCTGCCTTCTGCCCAGACTGCTGGCTCAGACCGGAGCACGCGCCCCTGCCCTCGTCGTCCCCCCGTGTCTCCTTAGCAGCCAGGCTTCTGGCGCCGGGCCCCGTGAGTGGGTGACACTTGTCCCCACCCCCCGACCCACTCGGGCTCAGACGGCAGGCTCTCCTGCTTGGCCTCACTTGCCCCAGCGCAATGCCAACGGCTCGGCTGCCCTGCCGGGGCGGCGTGCTGCGCTCTCCCCAGACATGCTCCTGGGGACCGAGGGGACAGGCGTGTCCCTTTTCTGAAGGCCGGTCCCCCAGGCGCGACCGGGCTCCTGTCTGGGGCAGGCGGGATGTCCCGGCAAGGAGGCGTTCACTCCGGGGTAGTTTCTGCCAGAGCGCTGCTGAGCACTCGGCTGCGGCACCCAGCAGCAGCTCACAGACACGACCCTGATTCCCCAGCGAAGGCAGAGCTTTCGCCTAGGTTTTCCGCACGAAGCGGACCGCGCCTCGCTGCTGCTTCCTCGCTCCGGCTTTGGGCGTTCGCTCTCTCGCGACAGGGGAGAAGTGTTGCGGGAGAGTCGGTGCTTCTGGGGCCTCGCTTCCCGGGGCCCAGGTGCGGACCCTGGGCTCCCAGGGCCTCGCCGATGTCGGGAGACGCGGCCTCCTCCTTGCAGCAGCGTGTGTCGCCCGGGGTGGCCCCACTGCGCAGACGGCCTTCTCCCGGGCTCGCCGGGGCCTGGCCTCTTCCTCTCGCGTTCAGGCCGACTCGGGAAGAGGCCCGCGTCTTCCCGCGCAGAGAGGAGAGGCTCCAGGAGCACTGCGCACCGCCCGGGCCCTGGGACGGGGAGCGTGTGGGGGGACTGTCCCCGCGCCTTCCCCGGCCGCCCCTGCCACCCAGAAAGCTGCCCCACCCTGGAGGGAGACGGGGGCCGACGGCCCGCTGCTCCAGGGAGCGGTTTCTGCGCGTTCAGGTGCTGGCGCCTGGGAGCCCCCCCAAGGCTGCCCCAGGGACTGGTGGCCGAGGCCCTGCTGTCGCCCTGGGCCTCGAAGCCCAGGACAGGCCGGCCTTCTGCCCAGCCTGCTGGCTCAGACCGGGGCCCGCGCCCCTGCCCACGTCGTCCTCCCGTGTCTCCTTAGCAGGCAGGCTTCCGGCGCCGCGCCCCGTGAGTGGGTGACACTTGTCCCCACCCCCCGACCCACTCGGGCTCAGACGGCAGGCTCTCCTGCTTGGCCTCACTTGCCCCAGCGCAATGCCAACGGCTCGGCTGCACTGCCGGGGCGGCGTGCTGCGCTCTCCCCAGACATGCTCCTGGGGACCGAGGGGACAGGCGTGTCCCTTTTCTGAAGGCCGGTCCCCCAGGCGCGACCGGGCTCCTGTCTGGGGCAGGCGGGATGTCCCGTCAAGGAGGCGTTCACTCCGGGGTAGTTTCTGCCAGAGCGCTGCTGAGCACTCGGCTGCGGCACCCAGCAGCAGCCCACAGACCCGACCCTGATTCCCCAGCGAAGGCAGAGCTTTCGCCTAGGTTTTCCGCACGAAGCGGACCGCGCCTCGCTGCTGCTTCCTCGCTCCGGCTTTGGGCGTTCGCTCTCTCGCGACAGGGGAGAAGTGTTGCGGGAGAGTCGGTGCTTCTGGGGCCTCGCTTCCCGGGGCCCAGGTGCGGACCCTGGGCTCCCAGGGCCTCGCCGATGTCGGGAGACGCGGCCTCCTCCTTGCAGCAGCGTGTGTCGCCCGGGGTGGCCCCTCTGCGCAGACGGCCTTCTCCCGGGCTCGCCGGGGCCTGGCCTCTTCCTCTCGCGTTCCGGCCGACTCGGGAAGAGGCCTGGGGCTTCCCGCGCAGAGAGGAGAGGCTCCAGGAGCACTGCGCACCGCCCGGGCCCTGGGACGGGGAGCCTGTGGGGGGACTGTCCCCGTGCCTTCCCCGGCCGCCCCTGCCACCCAGAACGCTGCCCCACCCTGGAGGGAGACTGGGGCCGACGGCCCGCTGCTCCAGGGAGTGGTTTCTGCGCTTTCAGGGGCTGGCGCCTGGGAGCCCCCCCAAGGCTGCCCCAGGGACTGCTGGCCGAGGCCCTGCTGTCGCCCTGGGCCTCGAGGCCCAGGACGGGCCTGCCTTCCGCCCAGACTGCTGGCTCAGACCGGAGCACGCGCCCCTGCCCTCATCATCCCCCCGTGTCTCCTTGGCAGCCAGGCTTCCGGCGCCGGGCCCCGTGAGTGGGTGACACTTGTCCCCACCCCCCGACCCACTCGGGCTCAGACGGCAGGCTCTCCTGCTTGGCCTCACTTGCCCCAGCGCAATGCCAACGGCTCTGCTGCCCTGCCGGGTTGGCGTGCTGCGCTCTCCCCAGACATGCTCCTGGGGACCGAGGGGACAGGCGTGTCCCTTTTCTGAAGGCCGGTCCCCCAGGCGCGACCGGGCTCCTGTCTGGGGCAGGCGGGATGTCCCGGCAAGGAGGCGTTCACTCCGGGGTAGTTTCTGCCAGAGCGCTGCTGAGCACTCGGCTGCGGCACCCAGCAGCAGCTCACAGACACGACCCTGATTCCCCAGCGAAGGCAGAGCTTTCGCCTAGGTTTTTCGCACGAAGCGGACCGCGCCTCGCTGCTGCTTCCTCGCTCCGGCTTTGGGCGTTCGCTCTCTCGCGACAGGGGAGAAGTGTTGCGGGAGAGTCGGTGCTTCTGGGGCCTCGCTTCCCGGGGCCCCGGTGCGGACCCTGGGCTCCCAGGGCCTCGCCGATGTCGGGAGACGCGGCCTCCTCCTTGCAGCAGCGTGTGTCGCCCGGGGTGGCCCCTCTGCGCAGACGGCCTTCTCCCGGGCTCGCCGGGGCCTGGCCTCTTCCTCTCGCGTTCAGGCCGACTCGGGAAGAGGCCCGCGTATTCCCGCGCAGAGAGGAGAGGCTCCAGGAGCACTGCGCACCGCCCGGGCCCTGGGACGGGGAGCCTGTGGGGGGACTGTCCCCGCGACTTCCCCGGCCGCCCCTGCCACCCAGAACGCTGCCCCACCCTGGAGGGAGACGGGGGCCGACGGCCCGCTGCTCCAGGGAGCGGTTTCTGCGCGTTCAGGGGCTGGCGCCTGGGAGCCCCCCCAAGGCTGCCCCAGGGACTGGTGGCCGAGGCCCTGCTGTCGCCCTGGGCCTCGAAGCCCAGGACAGGCCGGCCTTCTGCCCAGACTGCTGGCTCAGACCGGGGCCCGTGCCCCTGCCCACGTCGTCCTCCCGTGTCTCCTTAGCAGGCAGGCTTCCGGCGCCGCGCCCCGTGAGTGGGTGACACTTGTCCCCACCCCCCGACCCACTCGGGCTCAGACGGCAGGCTCTCCTGCTTGGCCTCACTTGCCCCAGCGCAATGCCAACGGCTCGGCTGCCCTGCCGGGGCGGCGTGCTGCGCTCTCCCCGGACAGGCTCCTGGGGACCGAGGGGACAGGCGTGTCCCTTTTCTGAAGGCTGATACCCTAGGCGCGGCCGGGCTCCAGTCTGGGGCAGGCGGGATGTCCCGGCAAGGAGGCGTTCACTCCGGGGTAGTTTCTGCCAGAGCGCTGCAGAGCGCTCGGCTGCGGCAACCAGCAGCAAACACAGGCCCGACCCTGATTCCCCAGCGAAGGAAGAGCTTTCCCCGAGGTTTTCCGCACGAAGCGGACCGCGCCTCGCTGCTGCTTCCTCGCTCCGGCTTTGGGCGTTCGCTCTCTCGCGTCAGGGGAGAAGTGCTGCGGGAGAGTCGGTGCTTCTGGGGCCTCGCTTCCCGGGGCCCAGGTGCGGACCCTGGGCTCCCAGGGCCTCGCCGATGTCGGGAGACGCGGCCTCCTCCGTGCAGCAGCGTGTGTCGCCCGGGGTGGCCCCTCTGCGCAGACGGCCTTCTCCCGGGCTCGCCGGGGCCTGGCCTCTTCCTCTCGCGTTCAGGCCGACTCGGGAAGAGGCCCGCGTCTTCCCGCGCAGAGAGGAGAGGCTCCAGGAGCACTGCGCACCGCCCGGGCCCTGGGACGGGGAGCCTCTGGGGGGCATGTCCCCGCGCCTTCCCCGGCCGCCCCTGCCACCCAGAAAGCTGCCCCACCCTGGAGGGAGACGGGGGCCGACGGCCCGCTGCTCCAAGGAGCGGTTTCTGCACGTTCAGGGGCTGGCGCCTGGGAGCCCCCCCAAGGCTGCCCCAGGGACTGGTGGCCGAGGCCTTGCTGTCGCCCTGGGCCTCGAGGCCCAGGACAGGCCTGCCTTCTGCCCAGACTGCTGGCTCAGACCGGAGCACGCGCCCCTGCCCTCGTCGTCCCCCCGTGTCTCCTTAGCAGCCAGGCTTCCGGCGCCGGGCCCCGTGAGTGGGTGACACTTGTCCCCACCCCCCGACCCACTCGGGCTCAGACGGCAGGCTCTCCTGCTTGGCCTCACTTGCCCCAGTGCAATGCCAACGGCTCGGCTGCCCTGCCGGGGCGGCGTGCTGCGCTCTCCCCAGACATGCTCCTGGGGACCGAGGGGACAGGCGTGTCCCTTTTCTGAAGGCCGGTCCCCCAGGCGCGACCGGGCTCCTGTCTGGGGCAGGCGGGATGTCCCGGCAAGGAGGCGTTCACTCCGGGGTAGTTTCTGCCAGAGCGCTGCTGAGCACTCGGCTGCGGCACCCAGCAGCAGCTCACAGACATGACCCTGATTCCCCAGCGAAGGCAGAGCTTTCGCCTAGGTTTTTCGCACGAAGCGGACCGCGCCTCGCTGCTGCTTCCTCGCGCCGGCTTTGGGCGTTCGCTCTCTCGCTACAGGGGAGAAGTGTTGCGGGAGAGTCGGTGCTTCTGGGGCCTCGCTTCCCGGGGCCCAGGTGCGGACCCTGGGCTCCCAGGGCCTCGCCGATGTCGGGAGACGTGGCGTCCTCCGTGCAGCAGCGTGTGTCGCCCGGGGTGGCCCCTCTGCGCAGACGGCCTTCTCCCGGGCTCGCCGGGGCCTGGCCTCTTCCTTTCGCGTTCAGGCCGACTCGGGAAGAGGCCTGCGGCTTCCCGCGCAGCGAGGAGAGGCTCCAGGAGCACTGCGCACCGCCCGGGCCGTGGGACGGGGAGCCTGTGGGGGGACTGTCCCCGCGCCTTCCCCGGCCGCCCCTGCCACCCAGAACGCTGCCCCACCCTGGAGGGAGACGGGGGCCGACGGCCGGCTGCTCCAGGGAGCGGTTTCTGCGCGTTCAGGGGCTGGCGCCTGGGAGCCCCCCCAAGGCTGCCCCAGGGACTGCTGGCCGAGCCCTGCTGTCGCCCTGGGCCTCGAGGCCCAGGACAGGCCTGCCTTCTGCCCAGACTGCTGGCTCAGACCGGAGCACGCGCCCCTGCCCTCGTCGTCCCCCCGTGTCTCCTTAGCAGCCAGGCTTCCGGCGCCGGGCCCCGTGAGTGGGTGACACTTGTCCCCACCGCCCGACCCACTCGGGCTCAGACGGCAGGCTCTCCTGCTTGGCCTCACTTGCCCCAGCGCAATGCCAACGGCTCGGCTGCACTGCCGGGGCGGCGTGCTGCGCTCTCCCCAGACATGCTCCTGGGGACCGAGGGGACAGGCGTGTCCCTTTTCTGAAGGCCGGTCCCCCAGGCGCGACCGGGCTCCTGTCTGGGGCAGGCGGGATGTCCCGTCAAGGAGGCGTTCACTCCGGGGTAGTTTCTGCCAGAGCGCTGCAGAGCACTCGGCTGCGGCACCCAGCAGCAGCCCACAGACCCGACCCTGATTCCCCAGCGAAGGCAGAGCTTTCGCCTAGGTTTTCCGCACGAAGCGGACCGCGCCTCGCTGCTGCTTCCTCGCTCCGGCTTTGGGCGTTCGCTCTCTCGCGACAGGGGAGAAGTGTTGCGGGAGAGTCGGTGCTTCTGGGGCCTCGCTTCCCGGGGCCCAGGTGCGAACCCTGGGCTCCCAGGGCCTCGCCGATGTCGGGAGACGCGGCCTCCTCCTTGCAGCAGCGTGTGTCGCCCGGGGTGGCCCCTCTGCGCAGACGGCCTTCTCCCGGGCTCGCCGGGGCCTGGCCTCTTCCTCTCGCGTTCCGGCCGACTCGGGAAGAGGCCTGGGGCTTCCCGCGCAGAGAGGAGAGGCTCCAGGAGCACTGCGCACCGCCCGGGCCCTGGGACGGGGAGCCTGTGGGGGGACTGTCCCCGTGCCTTCCCCGGCCGCCCCTGCCACCCAGAACGCTGCCCCACCCTGGAGGGAGACTGGGGCCGACGGCCCGCTGCTCCAGGGAGTGGTTTCTGCGCTTTCAGGGGCTGGCGCCTGGGAGCCCCCCCAAGGCTGCCCCAGGGACTGCTGGCCGAGGCCCTGCTGTCGCCCTGGGCCTCGAGGCCCAGGACGGGCCTGCCTTCCGCCCAGACTGCTGGCTCAGACCGGAGCACGCGCCCCTGCCCTCATCATCCCCCCGTGTCTCCTTGGCAGCCAGGCTTCCGGCGCCGGGCCCCGTGAGTGGGTGACACTTGTCCCCACCCCCCGACCCACTCGGGCTCAGACGGCAGGCTCTCCTGCTTGGCCTCACTTGCCCCAGCGCAATGCCAACGGCTCTGCTGCCCTGCCGGGTTGGCGTGCTGCGCTCTCCCCAGACATGCTCCTGGGGACCGAGGGGACAGGCGTGTCCCTTTTCTGAAGGCCGGTCCCCCAGGCGCGACCGGGCTCCTGTCTGGGGCAGGCGGGATGTCCCGGCAAGGAGGCGTTCACTCCGGGGTAGTTTCTGCCAGAGCGCTGCTGAGCACTCGGCTGCGGCACCCAGCAGCAGCTCACAGACACGACCCTGATTCCCCAGCGAAGGCAGAGCTTTCGCCTAGGTTTTTCGCACGAAGCGGACCGCGCCTCGCTGCTGCTTCCTCGCTCCGGCTTTGGGCGTTCGCTCTCTCGCGACAGGGGAGAAGTGTTGCGGGAGAGTCGGTGCTTCTGGGGCCTCGCTTCCCGGGGCCCCGGTGCGGACCCTGGGCTCCCAGGGCCTCGCCGATGTCGGGAGACGCGGCCTCCTCCTTGCAGCAGCGTGTGTCGCCCGGGGTGGCCCCTCTGCGCAGACGGCCTTCTCCCGGGCTCGCCGGGGCCTGGCCTCTTCCTCTCGCGTTCAGGCCGACTCGGGAAGAGGCCCGCGTATTCCCGCGCAGAGAGGAGAGGCTCCAGGAGCACTGCGCACCGCCCGGGCCCTGGGACGGGGAGCCTGTGGGGGGACTGTCCCCGCGACTTCCCCGGCCGCCCCTGCCACCCAGAACGCTGCCCCACCCTGGAGGGAGACGGGGGCCGACGGCCCGCTGCTCCAGGGAGCGGTTTCTGCGCGTTCAGGGGCTGGCGCCTGGGAGCCCCCCCAAGGCTGCCCCAGGGACTGGTGGCCGAGGCCCTGCTGTCGCCCTGGGCCTCGAAGCCCAGGACAGGCCGGCCTTCTGCCCAGACTGCTGGCTCAGACCGGGGCCCGTGCCCCTGCCCACGTCGTCCTCCCGTGTCTCCTTAGCAGGCAGGCTTCCGGCGCCGCGCCCCGTGAGTGGGTGACACTTGTCCCCACCCCCCGACCCACTCGGGCTCAGACGGCAGGCTCTCCTGCTTGGCCTCACTTGCCCCAGCGCAATGCCAACGGCTCGGCTGCCCTGCCGGGGCGGCGTGCTGCGCTCTCCCCGGACAGGCTCCTGGGGACCGAGGGGACAGGCGTGTCCCTTTTCTGAAGGCTGATACCCTAGGCGCGGCCGGGCTCCAGTCTGGGGCAGGCGGGATGTCCCGGCAAGGAGGCGTTCACTCCGGGGTAGTTTCTGCCAGAGCGCTGCAGAGCGCTCGGCTGCGGCAACCAGCAGCAAACACAGGCCCGACCCTGATTCCCCAGCGAAGGAAGAGCTTTCCCCGAGGTTTTCCGCACGAAGCGGACCGCGCCTCGCTGCTGCTTCCTCGCTCCGGCTTTGGGCGTTCGCTCTCTCGCGTCAGGGGAGAAGTGCTGCGGGAGAGTCGGTGCTTCTGGGGCCTCGCTTCCCGGGGCCCAGGTGCGGACCCTGGGCTCCCAGGGCCTCGCCGATGTCGGGAGACGCGGCCTCCTCCGTGCAGCAGCGTGTGTCGCCCGGGGTGGCCCCTCTGCGCAGACGGCCTTCTCCCGGGCTCGCCGGGGCCTGGCCTCTTCCTCTCGCGTTCAGGCCGACTCGGGAAGAGGCCCGCGTCTTCCCGCGCAGAGAGGAGAGGCTCCAGGAGCACTGCGCACCGCCCGGGCCCTGGGACGGGGAGCCTCTGGGGGGCATGTCCCCGCGCCTTCCCCGGCCGCCCCTGCCACCCAGAAAGCTGCCCCACCCTGGAGGGAGACGGGGGCCGACGGCCCGCTGCTCCAAGGAGCGGTTTCTGCACGTTCAGGGGCTGGCGCCTGGGAGCCCCCCCAAGGCTGCCCCAGGGACTGGTGGCCGAGGCCTTGCTGTCGCCCTGGGCCTCGAGGCCCAGGACAGGCCTGCCTTCTGCCCAGACTGCTGGCTCAGACCGGAGCACGCGCCCCTGCCCTCGTCGTCCCCCCGTGTCTCCTTAGCAGCCAGGCTTCCGGTGCCGGGCCCCGTGAGTGGGTGACACTTGTCCCCACCCCCCGACCCACTCGGGCTCAGACGGCAGGCTCTCCTGCTTGGCCTCACTTGCCCCAGTGCAATGCCAACGGCTCGGCTGCCCTGCCGGGGCGGCGTGCTGCGCTCTCCCCAGACATGCTCCTGGGGACCGAGGGGACAGGCGTGTCCCTTTTCTGAAGGCCGGTCCCCCAGGCGCGACCGGGCTCCTGTCTGGGGCAGGCGGGATGTCCCGGCAAGGAGGCGTTCACTCCGGGGTAGTTTCTGCCAGAGCGCTGCTGAGCACTCGGCTGCGGCACCCAGCAGCAGCTCACAGACATGACCCTGATTCCCCAGCGAAGGCAGAGCTTTCGCCTAGGTTTTTCGCACGAAGCGGACCGCGCCTCGCTGCTGCTTCCTCGCGCCGGCTTTGGGCGTTCGCTCTCTCGCTACAGGGGAGAAGTGTTGCGGGAGAGTCGGTGCTTCTGGGGCCTCGCTTCCCGGGGCCCAGGTGCGGACCCTGGGCTCCCAGGGCCTCGCCGATGTCGGGAGACGTGGCGTCCTCCGTGCAGCAGCGTGTGTCGCCCGGGGTGGCCCCTCTGCGCAGACGGCCTTCTCCCGGGCTCGCCGGGGCCTGGCCTCTTCCTTTCGCGTTCAGGCCGACTCGGGAAGAGGCCTGCGGCTTCCCGCGCAGCGAGGAGAGGCTCCAGGAGCACTGCGCACCGCCCGGGCCGTGGGACGGGGAGCCTGTGGGGGGACTGTCCCCGCGCCTTCCCCGGCCGCCCCTGCCACCCAGAACGCTGCCCCACCCTGGAGGGAGACGGGGGCCGACGGCCGGCTGCTCCAGGGAGCGGTTTCTGCGCGTTCAGGGGCTGGCGCCTGGGAGCCCCCCCAAGGCTGCCCCAGGGACTGCTGGCCGAGCCCTGCTGTCGCCCTGGGCCTCGAGGCCCAGGACAGGCCTGCCTTCTGCCCAGACTGCTGGCTCAGACCGGAGCACGCGCCCCTGCCCTCATCATCCCCCCGTGTCTCCTTGGCAGCCAGGCTTCCGGCGCCGGGCCCCGTGAGTGGGTGACACTTGTCCCCACCCCCCGACCCACTCGGGCTCAGACGGCAGGCTCTCCTGCTTGGCCTCACTTGCCCCAGCGCAATGCCAACGGCTCGGCTGCCCTGCCGGGTTGGCGTGCTGCGCTCTCCCCAGACATGCTCCTGGGGACCGAGGGGACAGGCGTGTCCCTTTTCTGAAGGCCGGTCCCCCAGGCGCGACCGGGCTCCTGTCTGGGGCAGGCGGGATGTCCCGGCAAGGAGGCGTTCACTCCGGGGTAGTTTCTGCCAGAGCGCTGCTGAGCACTCGGCTGCGGCACCCAGCAGCAGCTCACAGACACGACCCTGATTCCCCAGCGAAGGCAGAGCTTTCGCCTAGGTTTTTCGCACGAAGCGGACCGCGCCTCGCTGCTGCTTCCTCGCTCCGGCTTTGGGCGTTCGCTCTCTCGCGACAGGGGAGAAGTGTTGCGGGAGAGTCGGTGCTTCTGGGGCCTCGCTTCCCGGGGCCCCGGTGCGGACCCTGGGCTCCCAGGGCCTCGCCGATGTCGGGAGACGCGGCCTCCTCCTTGCAGCAGCGTGTGTCGCCCGGGGTGGCCCCTCTGCGCAGACGGCCTTCTCCCGGGCTCGCCGGGGCCTGGCCTCTTCCTCTCGCGTTCAGGCCGACTCGGGAAGAGGCCCGCGTATTCCCGCGCAGAGAGGAGAGGCTCCAGGAGCACTGCGCACCGCCCGGGCCCTGGGACGGGGAGCCTGTGGGGGGACTGTCCCCGCGCCGTCCCCGGCCGCCCCTGCCACCCAGTACGCTGCCCCACCCTGGAGGGAGACGGGGGCCGACGGCCCGCTGCTCCAGGGAGCGGTTTCTGCGCGTTCAGGCGTTGGCGCCTGGGAGCCCCCCCAAGGCTGCCCCAGGGACTGCTGGCCGAGGCCCTGCTGTCGCCCTGGGCCTCGAGGCCCAGGACGGGCCTGCCTTCTGCCCAGACTGCTGGCTCAGACCGGAGCACGCGCCCCTGCCCTCGTCGTCCCCCCGTGTCTCCTTAGCAGCCAGGCTTCCGGCGCCGGGCCCCGTGAGTGGGTGACACTTGTCCCCACCCCCCGACCCACTCGGGCTCAGACGGCAGGCTCTCCTGCTTGGCCTCACTTGCCCCAGCGCAATGCCAACGGCTCGGCTGCCCTGCCGGGGCGGCGTGCTGCGCTCTCCCCGGACAGGCTCCTGGGGACCGAGGGGACAGGCGTGTCCCTTTTCTGAAGGCTGATCCCCTAGGCGCGGCCGGGCTCCAGTCTGGGGCAGGCGGGATTTCCCGGCAAGGAGGCATTCACTCCGGGGTAGTTTCTGCCAGAGCGCTGCAGAGCGCTCGGCTGCGGCAACCAGCAGCAGACCACAGGCCCGACCCTGATTCCCCAGCGAAGGAAGAGCTTTCCCCGAGGTTTTCGTCACGAAGCGGACCGCGCCTCGCTGCTGCTTCCTCGCTCCGGCTTTGGGCGTTCGCTCTCTCGCGTCAGGGGAGAAGTGCTGCGGGAGAGTCGGTGCTTCTGGGGCCTCGCTTCCCGGGGCCCAGGTGCGGACCCTGGGCTCCCAGGGCCTCGCCGATGTCGGGAGACGCGGCCTCCTCCGTGCAGCAGCGTGTGTCGCCCGGGGTGGCCCCTCTGCGCAGACGGCCTTCTCCCGGGCTCGCCGGGGCCTGGCCTCTTCCTCTCGCGTTCAGGCCGACTCGGGAAGAGGCCCGCGTCTTCCCGCGCAGAGAGGAGAGGCTCCAGGAGCACTGCGCACCGCCCGAGCCCTGGGACGGGGAGCCTCTGGGGGGAATGTCCCCGCGCCTTCCCCGGCCGCCCCTGCCACCCAGAAAGCTGCCCAACCCTGGAGGGAGACGGGGGCCGACGGCCCGCTGCTCCAAGGAGCGGTTTCTGCACGTTCAGGGGCTGGCGCCTGGGAGCCCCCCCAAGGCTGCCCCAGGGACTGCTGGCCGAGCCCTGCTGTCGCCCTGGGCCTCGAGGCCCAGGACAGGCCTGCCTTCTGCCCAGACTGCTGGCTCAGACCGGAGCACGCGCCCCTGCCCTCGTCGTCCCCCCGTGTCTCCTTAGCAGCCAGGCTTCCGGCGCCGGGCCCCGTGAGTGGGTGACACTTGTCCCCACCGCCCGACCCACTCGGGCTCAGACGGCAGGCTCTCCTGCTTGGCCTCACTTGCCCCAGCGCAATGCCAACGGCTCGGCTGCACTGCCGGGGCGGCGTGCTGCGCTCTCCCCAGACATGCTCCTGGGGACCGAGGGGACAGGCGTGTCCCTTTTCTGAAGGCCGGTCCCCCAGGCGCGACCGGGCTCCTGTCTGGGGCAGGCGGGATGTCCCGTCAAGGAGGCGTTCACTCCGGGGTAGTTTCTGCCAGAGCGCTGCAGAGCACTCGGCTGCGGCACCCAGCAGCAGCCCACAGACCCGACCCTGATTCCCCAGCGAAGGCAGAGCTTTCGCCTAGGTTTTCGGCACGAAGCGGACCGCGCCTCGCTGCTGCTTCCTCGCTCCGGCTTTGGGCGTTCGCTCTCTCGCGTCAGGGGAGAAGTGTTGCGGGAGAGTCGGTGCTTCTGGGGCCTCGCTTCCCGGGGCCCCGGTGCGGACCCTGGGCTCCCAGGGCCTCGCCGATGTCGGGAGACGCGGCCTCCTCCTTGCAGCAGCGTGTGTCGCCCGGGGTGGCCCCACTGCGCAGACGGCCTTCTCCCGGGCTCGCCGGGGCCTGGCCTCTTCCTCTCGCGTTCAGGCCGACTCGGGAAGAGGCCCGCGTCTTCCCGCGCAGAGAGGAGAGGCTCCAGGAGCACTGCGCACCGCCCGGGCCCTGGGACGGGGAGCGTGTGGGGGGACTGTCCCCGCGCCTTCCCCGGCCGCCCCTGCCACCCAGAAAGCTGCCCCACCCTGGAGGGAGACGGGGGCCGATGGCCCGCTGCTCCAGGGAGCGGTTTCTGCGCGTTCAGGTGCTGGCGCCTGGGAGCCCCCCCAAGGCTGCCCCAGGGACTGGTGGCCGAGGCCCTGCTGTCGCCCTGGGCCTCGAAGCCCAGGACAGGCCGGCCTTCTGCCCAGCCTGCTGGCTCAGACCGGGGCCCCTTGCCCCTGCCCACGTCGTCCTCCCGTGTCTCCTTAGCAGGCAGGCTTCCGGCGCCGCGCCCCGTGAGTGGGTGACACTTGTCCCCACCCCCCGACCCACTCGGGCTCAGACGGCAGGCTCTCCTGCTTGGCCTCACTTGCCCCAGCGCAATGCCAACGGCTCGGCTGCCCTGCCGGGGCGGCGTGCTGCGCTCTCCCCGGACAGGCTCCTGGGGACCGAGGGGACAGGCGTGTCCCGTTTCTGAAGGCTGATCCCCTAGGCGTGCCGGGCTCCAGTCTGGGGCAGGCGGGATGTCCCGGCAAGGAGGCGTTCACTCCGGGGTAGTTTCTGCCAGAGCGCTGCAGAGCGCTCGGCTGCGGCAACCAGCAGCAGACCACAGGCCCGACCCTGATTCCCCAGCGAAGGAAGAGCTTTCCCGGAGGTTTTCCGCACGAAGCGGACCGCGCCTCGCTGCTGCTTCCTCGCTCCGGCTTTGGGCGTTCGCTCTCTCGCGTCAGGGGAGAAGTGTTGCGGGAGAGTCGGTGCTTCTGGGGCCTCGCTTCCCGGGGCCCAGGTGCGGACCCTGGGCTCCCAGGGCCTCGCCGATATCGGGAGACGCGGCCTCCTCCGTGCAGCAGCGTGTGTCGCCCGGGGTGGCCCCTCTGAGCAGACGGCCTTCTCCCGGGCTCGCCGGGGCCTGGCCTCTTCCTCTCGCGTTCAGGCCGACTCGGGAAGAGGCCCGCGTCTTCCCGTGCAGAGAGGAGAGGCTCCAGGAGCACTGCGCACCGCCCGGGCCCTGGGACGGGGATCCTGTGGGGGGACTGTCCCCGCGCCTTCCCCGGCCGCCCCTGCCACCCAGAAAGCTGCCCCACCCTGGAGGGACACGGGGGCCGACGGCCCGCTGCTCAAAGGAGCGGTTTCTGCGCGTTCAGGGGCTGGCGCCTGGGAGCCCCCGCAAGGCTCCCCCAGGGACTGGTGGCCGAGGCCCTGCTGTCGCCCTGGGCCTCGAGGCCCAGGACAGACCTGCCTTCTGCCCAGACTGCTGGCTCAGACCGGAGCACGCGCCCCTGCCCTCGTCGTCCCCCCGTGTCTCCTTAGCAGCCAGGCTTCCGGCGCCGGGCCCCGTGAGTGGGTGACACTTGTCCCCACCCCCCGACCCACTCGGGCTCAGACGGCAGGCTCTCCTGCTTGGCTTCACTTGCCCCAGCGCCATGCCAACGGCTCGGCTGCCCTGCCGGGGCAAGGTGCTGCGCTCTACCCAGACAGGCTCCTGGGGACCAAGGGGACAGGCGTGTCCCTTTTCTGCAGGCTGGTCCCCCAGGCGCGACCGGGCTCCAGTCTGGGGGAGGCGGGATGTCCCGGCAAGGAGGCGTTCACTCCGGGGTAGTTTCTGCCAGAGCGCTGCAGAGCGCTCGGCTGCGGCAACCAGCAGCAGACCACAGGCCCGACCCTGATTCCCCAGTGAAGGCAGAGCTTTCCCCGAGGTTTTCGGCACGAAGCGGACCGCGCCTCGCTGCTGTTTCCTCGCTCTGACTTTGGGCGTTCGCTCTCTCGCGTCAGGGGAGAAGTGCTGCGGGAGAGTCGGTGCTTCTGGGGCCTCGCTTCCCGGGGCCCAGGTGCGGACCCTGGGCTCCCAGGGCCTCGCCATGTCGGGAGACGCGGCCTCCCCCGTGCAGCAGCGTGTGTCGCCCGGGGTGGCCCCTCTGCGCAGACGGCCTTCTCCCAGGCTCGCCGGGGCCTGGCCTCTTCCTCTCGCGTTCAGGCCGACTCGGGAAGAGGCCCGCGTCTTCCCCTGCAGAGAGGAGAGGCTCCAGGAGCACTGCGCACCGCCCGGGCCCTGGGACGGGGAGCCTGTGGGGGGACTGTCCCCGTGTCTTCCCCGGCCGCCCCTGCCACCCAGAATGCTGCCCCACCCTGGAGGGAGACAGGGGCCGACGGCCCGCTGCTCCAAGGAGCGGTTTCTGCGCGTTCAGGGGCTGGCGCCTGGGAGCCCCCCCAAGGCTGCCCCAGGGACTGGTGGCCGAGGCCCTGCTGTCGTCCTGGGCCTCGAGGCCCAGGACAGGCCTGCCTTCTTCCCAGACTGCTGGCTCAGACCGGGGCCCGCGCCCCTGCCCACGTCGTCCTCCCGTGTCTCCTTAGCAGCCAGGCTTCTGGCGCCGGGCCCCGTGAGTGGGTGACACTTGTCCCCACCCCCCGACCCACTCGGGCTCAGACGGCAGGCTCTCCTGCTTGGCCTCACTTGCCCCAGTGCAATGCCAACGGCTCGGCTGCCCTGCCGGGGCGGCGTGCTGCGCTCTCCCCAGACATGCTCCTGGGGACCGAGGGGACAGGCGTGTCCCTTTTCTGAAGGCCGGTCCCCCAGGCGCGACCGGGCTCCTGTCTGGGGCAGGCGGGATGTCCCGGCAAGGAGGCGTTCACTCCGGGGTAGTTTCTGCCAGAGCGCTGCAGAGCGCTCGGCTGCGGCAACCAGCAGCAGCCCACAGACCCGACCCTGATTCCCCAGCGAAGGCATAGCTTTCGCCTAGGTTTTCCGCACGAAGCGGACCGCGCCTCGCTGCTGCTTCCTCGCTCCGGCTTTGGGCGTTCGCTCTCTCGCGTCAGGGGAGATGTGTGGCGGGAGAGTCGGTGCTTCTGGGTCCTCGCTTCCCGGGGCCCCGGTGCGGACCCTGGGCTCCCAGGGCCTCGCCGATGTCGGGAGACGCGGCCTCCTCCTTGCAGCAGCGTGTGTCGCCCGGGGTGGCCCCTCTGCGCAGACGGCCTTCTCCCGGGCTCGCCGGGGCCTGGCCTCTTCCTCTCGCGTTCAGGCCGACTCGGGAAGAGGCCTGCGGCTTCCCGCGCAGCGAGGAGAGGCTCCAGGAGCACTGCGCACCGCCCGGGCCCTGGGACGGGGAGCCTGTGGGGGGACTGTCCCCGCGCCGTCCCCGGCCACGCCTGCCACCCAGAACGCTGCCCCACCCTGGAGGGAGACGGGGGCCGACGGCCGGCTGCTCCAGGGAGCGGTTTCTGCGCGTTCAGGGGCTGGCGCCTGGGAGCCCCCCCAAGGCTGCCCCAGGGACTGGTGGCCGAGGCCCTGCTGTCGCCCTGGGCCTCGAGGCCCAGGACGGGCCTGCCTTCTGCCCAGACTGCTGGCTCAGACCGGAGCACGCGCCCCTGCCCTCGTCGTCCCCCCGTGTCTCCTTAGCAGCCAGGCTTCTGGCGCCGGGCCCCGTGAGTGGGTGACACTTGTCCCCACCCCCCGACCCACTCGGGCTCAGACGGCAGGCTCTCCTGCTTGGCCTCACTTGCCCCAGCGCAATGCCAACGGCTCGGCTGCCCTGCCGGGGCGGCGTGCTGCGCTCTCCCCAGACATGCTCCTGGGGACCGAGGGGACAGGCGTGTCCCTTTTCTGAAGGCCGGTCCCCCAGGCGCGACCGGGCTCCTGTCTGGGGCAGGCGGGATGTCCCGGCAAGGAGGCGTTCACTCCGGGGTAGTTTCTGCCAGAGCGCTGCTGAGCACTCGGCTGCGGCACCCAGCAGCAGCTCACAGACACGACCCTGATTCCCCAGCGAAGGCAGAGCTTTCGCCTAGGTTTTCCGCACGAAGCGGACCGCGCCTCGCTGCTGCTTCCTCGCTCCGGCTTTGGGCGTTCGCTCTCTCGCGACAGGGGAGAAGTGTTGCGGGAGAGTCGGTGCTTCTGGGGCCTCGCTTCCCGGGGCCCAGGTGCGGACCCTGGGCTCCCAGGGCCTCGCCGATGTCGGGAGACGCGGCCTCCTCCTTGCAGCAGCGTGTGTCGCCCGGGGTGGCCCCACTGCGCAGACGGCCTTCTCCCGGGCTCGCCGGGGCCTGGCCTCTTCCTCTCGCGTTCAGGCCGACTCGGGAAGAGGCCCGCGTCTTCCCGCGCAGAGAGGAGAGGCTCCAGGAGCACTGCGCACCGCCCGGGCCCTGGGACGGGGAGCGTGTGGGGGGACTGTCCCCGCGCCTTCCCCGGCCGCCCCTGCCACCCAGAAAGCTGCCCCACCCTGGAGGGAGACGGGGGCCGACGGCCCGCTGCTCCAGGGAGCGGTTTCTGCGCGTTCAGGTGCTGGCGCCTGGGAGCCCCCCCAAGGCTGCCCCAGGGACTGGTGGCCGAGGCCCTGCTGTCGCCCTGGGCCTCGAAGCCCAGGACAGGCCGGCCTTCTGCCCAGCCTGCTGGCTCAGACCGGGGCCCGCGCCCCTGCCCACGTCGTCCTCCCGTGTCTCCTTAGCAGGCAGGCTTCCGGCGCCGCGCCCCGTGAGTGGGTGACACTTGTCCCCACCCCCCGACCCACTCGGGCTCAGACGGCAGGCTCTCCTGCTTGGCCTCACTTGCCCCAGCGCAATGCCAACGGCTCGGCTGCCCTGCCGGGGCGGCGTGCTGCGCTCTCCCCGGACAGGCTCCTGGGGACCGAGGGGACAGGCGTGTCCCGTTTCTGAAGGCTGATCCCCTAGGCGTGCCGGGCTCCAGTCTGGGGCAGGCGGGATGTCCCGGCAAGGAGGCGTTCACTCCGGGGTAGTTTCTGCCAGAGCGCTGCAGAGCGCTCGGCTGCGGCAACCAGCAGCAGACCACAGGCCCGACCCTGATTCCCCAGCGAAGGAAGAGCTTTCCCGGAGGTTTTCCGCACGAAGCGGACCGCGCCTCGCTGCTGCTTCCTCGCTCCGGCTTTGGGCGTTCGCTCTCTCGCGTCAGGGGAGAAGTGTTGCGGGAGAGTCGGTGCTTCTGGGGCCTCGCTTCCCGGGGCCCAGGTGCGGACCCTGGGCTCCCAGGGCCTCGCCGATATCGGGAGACGCGGCCTCCTCCGTGCAGCAGCGTGTGTCGCCCGGGGTGGCCCCTCTGAGCAGACGGCCTTCTCCCGGGCTCGCCGGGGCCTGGCCTCTTCCTCTCGCGTTCAGGCCGACTCGGGAAGAGGCCCGCGTCTTCCCGTGCAGAGAGGAGAGGCTCCAGGAGCACTGCGCACCGCCCGGGCCCTGGGACGGGGATCCTGTGGGGGGACTGTCCCCGCGCCTTCCCCGGCCGCCCCTGCCACCCAGAAAGCTGCCCCACCCTGGAGGGACACGGGGGCCGACGGCCCGCTGCTCAAAGGAGCGGTTTCTGCGCGTTCAGGGGCTGGCGCCTGGGAGCCCCCGCAAGGCTCCCCCAGGGACTGGTGGCCGAGGCCCTGCTGTCGCCCTGGGCCTCGAGGCCCAGGACAGACCTGCCTTCTGCCCAGACTGCTGGCTCAGACCGGAGCACGCGCCCCTGCCCTCGTCGTCCCCCCGTGTCTCCTTAGCAGCCAGGCTTCCGGCGCCGGGCCCCGTGAGTGGGTGACACTTGTCCCCACCCCCCGACCCACTCGGGCTCAGACGGCAGGCTCTCCTGCTTGGCTTCACTTGCCCCAGCGCCATGCCAACGGCTCGGCTGCCCTGCCGGGGCAAGGTGCTGCGCTCTACCCAGACAGGCTCCTGGGGACCAAGGGGACAGGCGTGTCCCTTTTCTGCAGGCTGGTCCCCCAGGCGCGACCGGGCTCCAGTCTGGGGGAGGCGGGATGTCCCGGCAAGGAGGCGTTCACTCCGGGGTAGTTTCTGCCAGAGCGCTGCAGAGCGCTCGGCTGCGGCAACCAGCAGCAGACCACAGGCCCGACCCTGATTCCCCAGTGAAGGCAGAGCTTTCCCCGAGGTTTTCGGCACGAAGCGGACCGCGCCTCGCTGCTGTTTCCTCGCTCTGACTTTGGGCGTTCGCTCTCTCGCGTCAGGGGAGAAGTGCTGCGGGAGAGTCGGTGCTTCTGGGGCCTCGCTTCCCGGGGCCCAGGTGCGGACCCGGGGCTCCCAGGGCCTCGCCATGTCGGGAGACGCGGCCTCCCCCGTGCAGCAGCGTGTGTCGCCCGGGGTGGCCCCTCTGCGCAGACGGCCTTCTCCCAGGCTCGCCGGGGCCTGGCCTCTTCCTCTCGCGTTCAGGCCGACTCGGGAAGAGGCCCGCGTCTTCCCGCGCAGAGAGGAGAGGCTCCAGGAGCACTGCGCACCGCCCGGGCCCTGGGACGGGGAGCCTGTGGGGGGACTGTCCCCGTGTCTTCCCCGGCCGCCCCTGCCACCCAGAATGCTGCCCCACCCTGGAGGGAGACAGGGGCCGACGGCCCGCTGCTCCAAGGAGCGGTTTCTGCGCGTTCAGGGGCTGGCGCCTGGGAGCCCCCCCAAGGCTGCCCCAGGGACTGGTGGCCGAGGCCCTGCTGTCGTCCTGGGCCTCGAGGCCCAGGACAGGCCTGCCTTCTTCCCAGACTGCTGGCTCAGACCGGGGCCCGCGCCCCTGCCCACGTCGTCCTCCCGTGTCTCCTTAGCAGCCAGGCTTCTGGCGCCGGGCCCCGTGAGTGGGTGACACTTGTCCCCACCCCCCGACCCACTCGGGCTCAGACGGCAGGCTCTCCTGCTTGGCCTCACTTGCCCCAGCGCAATGCCAACGGCTCGGCTGCCCTGCCGGGGCGGCGTGCTGCGCTCTCCCCAGACATGCTCCTGGGGACCGAGGGGACAGGCGTGTCCCTTTTCTGAAGGCCGGTCCCCCAGGCGCGACCGGGCTCCTGTCTGGGGCAGGCGGGATGTCCCGGCAAGGAGGCGTTCACTCCGGGGTAGTTTCTGCCAGAGCGCTGCAGAGCGCTCGGCTGCGGCAACCAGCAGCAGCCCACAGACCCGACCCTGATTCCCCAGCGAAGGCATAGCTTTCGCCTAGGTTTTCCGCACGAAGCGGACCGCGCCTCGCTGCTGCTTCCTCGCTCCGGCTTTGGGCGTTCGCTCTCTCGCGTCAGGGGAGATGTGTGGCGGGAGAGTCGGTGCTTCTGGGGCCTCGCTTCCCGGGGCCCCGGTGCGGACCCTGGGCTCCCAGGGCCTCGCCGATGTCGGGAGACGCGGCCTCCTCCTTGCAGCAGCGTGTGTCGCCCGGGGTGGCCCCTCTGCGCAGACGGCCTTCTCCCGGGCTCGCCGGGGCCTGGCCTCTTCCTCTCGCGTTCAGGCCGACTCGGGAAGAGGCCTGCGGCTTCCCGCGCAGCGAGGAGAGGCTCCAGGAGCACTGCGCACCGCCCGGGCCCTGGGACGGGGAGCCTGTGGGGGGACTGTCCCCGCGCCGTCCCCGGCCACGCCTGCCACCCAGAACGCTGCCCCACCCTGGAGGGAGACGGGGGCCGACGGCCGGCTGCTCCAGGGAGCGGTTTCTGCGCGTTCAGGGGCTGGCGCCTTGGAGCCCCCCCAAGGCTGCCCCAGGGACTGGTGGCCGAGGCCCTGCTGTCGCCCTGGGCCTCGAGGCCCAGGACGGGCCTGCCTTCTGCCCAGACTGCTGGCTCAGACCGGAGCACGCGCCCCTGCCCTCGTCGTCCCCCCGTGTCTCCTTAGCAGCCAGGCTTCTGGCGCCGGGCCCCGTGAGTGGGTGACACTTGTCCCCACCCCCCGACCCACTCGGGCTCAGACGGCAGGCTCTCCTGCTTGGCCTCACTTGCCCCAGCGCAATGCCAACGGCTCGGCTGCCCTGCCGGGGCGGCGTGCTGCGCTCTCCCCAGACATGCTCCTGGGGACCGAGGGGACAGGCGTGTCCCTTTTCTGAAGGCCGGTCCCCCAGGCGCGACCGGGCTCCTGTCTGGGGCAGGCGGGATGTCCCGGCAAGGAGGCGTTCACTCCGGGGTAGTTTCTGCCAGAGCGCTGCTGAGCACTCGGCTGCGGCACCCAGCAGCAGCTCACAGACACGACCCTGATTCCCCAGCGAAGGCAGAGCTTTCGCCTAGGTTTTCCGCACGAAGCGGACCGCGCCTCGCTGCTGCTTCCTCGCTCCGGCTTTGGGCGTTCGCTCTCTCGCGACAGGGGAGAAGTGTTGCGGGAGAGTCGGTGCTTCTGGGGCCTCGCTTCCCGGGGCCCAGGTGCGGACCCTGGGCTCCCAGGGCCTCGCCGATGTCGGGAGACGCGGCCTCCTCCTTGCAGCAGCGTGTGTCGCCCGGGGTGGCCCCACTGCGCAGACGGCCTTCTCCCGGGCTCGCCGGGGCCTGGCCTCTTCCTCTCGCGTTCAGGCCGACTCGGGAAGAGGCCCGCGTCTTCCCGCGCAGAGAGGAGAGGCTCCAGGAGCACTGCGCACCGCCCGGGCCCTGGGACGGGGAGCGTGTGGGGGGACTGTCCCCGCGCCTTCCCCGGCCGCCCCTGCCACCCAGAAAGCTGCCCCACCCTGGAGGGAGACGGGGGCCGACGGCCCGCTGCTCCAGGGAGCGGTTTCTGCGCGTTCAGGTGCTGGCGCCTGGGAGCCCCCCCAAGGCTGCCCCAGGGACTGGTGGCCGAGGCCCTGCTGTCGCCCTGGGCCTCGAAGCCCAGGACAGGCCGGCCTTCTGCCCAGCCTGCTGGCTCAGACCGGGGCCCGCGCCCCTGCCCACGTCGTCCTCCCGTGTCTCCTTAGCAGGCAGGCTTCCGGCACCGCGCCCCGTGAGTGGGTGACACTTGTCCCCACCCCCCGACCCACTCGGGCTCAGACGGCAGGCTCTCCTGCTTGGCCTCACTTGCCCCAGCGCAATGCCAACGGCTCGGCTGCCCTGCCGGGGCGGCGTGCTGCGCTCTCCCCGGACAGGCTCCTGGGGACCGAGGGGACAGGCGTGTCCCGTTTCTGAAGGCTGATCCCCTAGGCGTGCCGGGCTCCAGTCTGGGGCAGGCGGGATGTCCCGGCAAGGAGGCGTTCACTCCGGGGTAGTTTCTGCCAGAGCGCTGCAGAGCGCTCGGCTGCGGCAACCAGCAGCAGACCACAGGCCCGACCCTGATTCCCCAGCGAAGGAAGAGCTTTCCCGGAGGTTTTCCGCACGAAGCGGACCGCGCCTCGCTGCTGCTTCCTCGCTCCGGCTTTGGGCGTTCGCTCTCTCGCGTCAGGGGAGAAGTGTTGCGGGAGAGTCGGTGCTTCTGGGGCCTCGCTTCCCGGGGCCCAGGTGCGGACCCTGGGCTCCCAGGGCCTCGCCGATATCGGGAGACGCGGCCTCCTCCGTGCAGCAGCGTGTGTCGCCCGGGGTGGCCCCTCTGAGCAGACGGCCTTCTCCCGGGCTCGCCGGGGCCTGGCCTCTTCCTCTCGCGTTCAGGCCGACTCGGGAAGAGGCCTGCGGCGTCCCGCGCAGAGAGGAGAGGCTCCAGGAGCACTGCGCACCGCCCGGGCCCTGGGACGGGGAGCCTGTGGGGGGACTGTCCCCGCGCCGTCCCCGGCCGCCCCTGCCACCCAGAACGCTGCCCCACCCTGGAGGGAGACGGGGGCCGACGGCCCGCTGCTCCAGGGAGCGGTTTCTGCGCGTTCAGGCGTTGGCGCCTGGGAGCCCCCCCAAGGCTGCCCCAGGGACTGCTGGCCGAGGCCCTGCTGTCGCCCTGGGCCTCGAGGCCCAGGACGGGCCTGCCTTCTGCCCAGACTGCTGGCTCAGACCGGAGCACGCGCCCCTGCCCTCGTCGTCCCCCCGTGTCTCCTTAGCAGCCAGGCTTCCGGCGCCGGGCCCCGTGAGTGGGTGACACTTGTCCCCACCCCCCGACCCACTCGGGCTCAGACGGCAGGCTCTCCTGCTTGGCCTCACTTGCCCCAGCGCAATGCCAACGGCTCGGCTGCCCTGCCGGGGCGGCGTGCTGCGCTCTCCCCGGACAGGCTCCTGGGGACCGAGGGGACAGGCGTGTCCCTTTTCTGAAGGCCGGTCCCCCAGGCGCGACCGGGCTCCTGTCTGGGGCAGGCGGGATGTCCCGTCAAGGAGGCGTTCACTCCGGGGTAGTTTCTGCCAGAGCGCTGCAGAGCACTCGGCTGCGGCACCCAGCAGCAGCCCACAGACCCGACCCTGATTCCCCAGCGAAGGCAGAGCTTTCGCCTAGGTTTTCCGCACGAAGCGGACCGCGCCTCGCTGCTGCTTCCTCGCTCCGGGTTTGGGCGTTCGCTCTCTCGCGACAGGGGAGAAGTGTTGCGGGAGAGTCGGTGCTTCTGGGGCCTCGCTTCCCGGGGCCCAGGTGCGGACCCTGGGCTCCCAGGGCCTCGCCGATGTCGGAAGACGTTGCCTCCTCCGTGCAGCAGCGTGTGTCAAACCGGGGTGGCCCCTCTGCGGAGACGGCCTTCTCCCGGGCTCGCCGGGGCCTGGCCTCTTCCTCTCGCGTTCAGGCCGACTCGGGAAGAGGCCTGCGGCTTCCCGCGCAGCGAGGAGAGGCTCCAGGAGCACTGCGCACCGCCCGGGCCCTGGGACGGGGAGCCTGTGGGGGGACTGTCCCCGCGCCTTCCCCGGCCGCCCCTGCCACCCAGAACGCTGCCCCACCCTGGAGGGAGACGGGGGCCGACGGCCCGCTGCTCCAAGGAGCGGTTTCTGCGCGTTCAGGGGCTGGCGCCTGGGAGCCCCCCCAAGGCTGCCCCAGGGACTTGTGGCCGAGGCCCTGCTGTCGCCCTGGGCCTCGAGGCCCAGGACAGGCCTGCCTTCTTCCCAGACTGCTGGCTCAGACCGGGGCCCGCGCCCCTGCCCACGTCGTCCTCCCGTGTCTCCTTAGCAGCCAGGCTTCCGGCGCCGGGCCCCGTGAGTGGGTGACACTTGTCCCCACCCCCCGACCCACTCGGGCTCAGACGGCAGGCTCTCCTGCTTGGCCTCACTTGCCCCAGCGCAATGCCAACGGCTCGGCTGCCCTGCCGGGGCGGCGTGCTGCGCTCTCCCCAGACAGGCTCCTGGGGACCGAGGGGACAGGCGTGTCCCTTTTCTGAAGGCTGATCCCCTAGGCGCGGCCGGGCTCCAGTCTGGGGCAGGCGGGATGTCCCGGCAAGGAGGCGTTCACTCCGGGATAGTTTCTGCCAGAGCGCTGCAGAGCGCTCGGCTGCGGCAACCAGCAGCAGCCCACAGGCCCGACCCTGATTCCCCAGCGAAGGCAGAGCTTTCGCTGAGGTTTTCGGCACGAAGCGGACCGCGCCTCGCTGCTGCTTCCTCGCTCCGGCTTTGGGCGTTCGCTCTCTCGCGTCAGGGGAGAAGTGTTGCGGGAGAGTCGGTGCTTCTGGGGCCTCGCTTCCCGGGGCCCCGGTGCGGACCCTGGGCTCCCAGGGCCTCGCCGATGTCGGGAGACGCGGCCTCCTCCTTGCAGCAGCGTGTGTCGCCCGGGGTGGCCCCACTGCGCAGACGGCCTTCTCCCGGGCTCGCCGGGGCCTGGCCTCTTCCTCTCGCGTTCAGGCCGACTCGGGAAGAGGCCCGCGTCTTCCCGCGCAGAGAGGAGAGGCTCCAGGAGCACTGCGCACCGCCCGGGCCCTGGGACGGGGAGCGTGTGGGGGGACTGTCCCCGCGCCTTCCCCGGCCGCCCCTGCCACCCAGAAAGCTGCCCCACCCTGGAGGGAGACGGGGGCCGACGGCCCGCTGCTCCAGGGAGCGGTTTCTGCGCGTTCAGGTGCTGGCGCCTGGGAGCCCCCCCAAGGCTGCCCCAGGGACTGGTGGCCGAGGCCCTGCTGTCGCCCTGGGCCTCGAAGCCCAGGACAGGCCGGCCTTCTGCCCAGCCTGCTGGCTCAGACCGGGGCCCGCGCCCCTGCCCACGTCGTCCTCCCGTGTCTCCTTAGCAGGCAGGCTTCCGGCGCCGCGCCCCGTGAGTGGGTGACACTTGTCCCCACCCCCCGACCCACTCGGGCTCAGACGGCAGGCTCTCCTGCTTGGCCTCACTTGCCCCAGCGCAATGCCAACGGCTCGGCTGCCCTGCCGGGGCAAGGTGCTGCGCTCTACCCAGACAGGCTCCTGGGGACCAAGGGGACAGGCGTGTCCCTTTTCTGCAGGCTGGTCCCCCAGGCGCGACCGGGCTCCAGTCTGGGGGAGGCGGGATGTCCCGGCAAGGAGGCGTTCACTCCGGGGTAGTTTCTGCCAGAGCGCTGCAGAGCGCTCGGCTGCGGCAACCAGCAGCAGACCACAGGCCCGACCCTGATTCCCCAGTGAAGGCAGAGCTTTCCCCGAGGTTTTCGGCACGAAGCGGACCGCGCCTCGCTGCTGTTTCCTCGCTCTGACTTTGGGCGTTCGCTCTCTCGCGTCAGGGGAGAAGTGCTGCGGGAGAGTCGGTGCTTCTGGGGCCTCGCTTCCCGGGGCCCAGGTGCGGACCCGGGGCTCCCAGGGCCTCGCCATGTCGGGAGACGCGGCCTCCCCCGTGCAGCAGCGTGTGTCGCCCGGGGTGGCCCCTCTGCGCAGACGGCCTTCTACCAGGCTCGCCGGGGCCTGGCCTCTTCCTCTCGCGTTCAGGCCGACTCGGGAAGAGGCCCGCGTCTTCCCGCGCAGAGAGGAGAGGCTCCAGGAGCACTGCGCACCGCCCGGGCCCTGGGACGGGGAGCCTGTGGGGGGACTGTCCCCGTGTCTTCCCCGGCCGCCCCTGCCACCCAGAATGCTGCCCCACCCTGGAGGGAGACAGGGGCCGACGGCCCGCTGCTCCAAGGAGCGGTTTCTGCGCGTTCAGGGGCTGGCGCCTGGGAGCCCCCCCAAGGCTGCCCCAGGGACTGGTGGCCGAGGCCCTGCTGTCGTCCTGGGCCTCGAGGCCCAGGACAGGCCTGCCTTCTTACCAGACTGCTGGCTCAGACCGGGGCCCGCGCCCCTGCCCACGTCGTCCTCCCGTGTCTCCTTAGCAGCCAGGCTTCTGGCGCCGGGCCCCGTGAGTGGGTGACACTTGTCCCCACCCCCCGACCCACTCGGGCTCAGACGGCAGGCTCTCCTGCTTGGCCTCACTTGCCCCAGCGCAATGCCAACGGCTCGGCTGCCCTGCCGGGGCGGCGTGCTGCGCTCTCCCCAGACATGCTCCTGGGGACCGAGGGGACAGGCGTGTCCCTTTTCTGAAGGCCGGTCCCCCAGGCGCGACCGGGCTCCTGTCTGGGGCAGGCGGGATGTCCCGGCAAGGAGGCGTTCACTCCGGGGTAGTTTCTGCCAGAGCGCTGCAGAGCGCTCGGCTGCGGCAACCAGCAGCAGCCCACAGACCCGACCCTGATTCCCCAGCGAAGGCATAGCTTTCGCCTAGGTTTTCCGCACGAAGCGGACCGCGCCTCGCTGCTGCTTCCTCGCTCCGGCTTTGGGCGTTCGCTCTCTCGCGTCAGGGGAGATGTGTGGCGGGAGAGTCGGTGCTTCTGGGGCCTCGCTTCCCGGGGCCCCGGTGCGGACCCTGGGCTCCCAGGGCCTCGCCGATGTCGGGAGACGCGGCCTCCTCCTTGCAGCAGCGTGTGTCGCCCGGGGTGGCCCCTCTGCGCAGACGGCCTTCTCCCGGGCTCGCCGGGGCCTGGCCTCTTCCTCTCGCGTTCAGGCCGACTCGGGAAGAGGCCTGCGGCTTCCCGCGCAGCGAGGAGAGGCTCCAGGAGCACTGCGCACCGCCCGGGCCCTGGGACGGGGAGCCTGTGGGGGGACTGTCCCCGCGCCGTCCCCGGCCACGCCTGCCACCCAGAACGCTGCCCCACCCTGGAGGGAGACGGGGGCCGACGGCCGGCTGCTCCAGGGAGCGGTTTCTGCGCGTTCAGGGGCTGGCGCCTGGGAGCCCCCCCAAGGCTGCCCCAGGGACTGGTGGCCGAGGCCCTGCTGTCGCCCTGGGCCTCGAGGCCCAGGACGGGCCTGCCTTCTGCCCAGACTGCTGGCTCAGACCGGAGCACGCGCCCCTGCCCTCGTCGTCCCCCCGTGTCTCCTTAGCAGCCAGGCTTCTGGCGCCGGGCCCCGTGAGTGGGTGACACTTGTCCCCACCCCCCGACCCACTCGGGCTCAGACGGCAGGCTCTCCTGCTTGGCCTCACTTGCCCCAGCGCAATGCCAACGGCTCGGCTGCCCTGCCGGGGCGGCGTGCTGCGCTCTCCCCAGACATGCTCCTGGGGACCGAGGGGACAGGCGTGTCCCTTTTCTGAAGGCCGGTCCCCCAGGCGCGACCGGGCTCCTGTCTGGGGCAGGCGGGATGTCCCGGCAAGGAGGCGTTCACTCCGGGGTAGTTTCTGCCAGAGCGCTGCTGAGCACTCGGCTGCGGCACCCAGCAGCAGCTCACAGACACGACCCTGATTCCCCAGCGAAGGCAGAGCTTTCGCCTAGGTTTTCCGCACGAAGCGGACCGCGCCTCGCTGCTGCTTCCTCGCTCCGGCTTTGGGCGTTCGCTCTCTCGCGACAGGGGAGAAGTGTTGCGGGAGAGTCGGTGCTTCTGGGGCCTCGCTTCCCGGGGCCCAGGTGCGGACCCTGGGCTCCCAGGGCCTCGCCGATGTCGGGAGACGCGGCCTCCTCCTTGCAGCAGCGTGTGTCGCCCGGGGTGGCCCCTCTGCGCAGACGGCCTTCTCCCGGGCTCGCCGGGGCCTGGCCTCTTCCTCTCGCGTTCAGGCCGACTCGGGAAGAGGCCTGCGGCGTCCCGCGCAGAGAGGAGAGGCTCCAGGAGCACTGCGCACCGCCCGGGCCCTGGGACGGGGAGCCTGTGGGGGGACTGTCCCCGCGCCGTCCCCGGCCGCCCCTGCCACCCAGAACGCTGCCCCACCCTGGAGGGAGACGGGGGCCGACGGCCCGCTGCTCCAGGGAGCGGTTTCTGCGCGTTCAGGCGTTGGCGCCTGGGAGCCCCCCCAAGGCTGCCCCAGGGACTGCTGGCCGAGGCCCTGCTGTCGCCCTGGGCCTCGAGGCCCAGGACGGGCCTGCCTTCTGCCCAGACTGCTGGCTCAGACCGGAGCACGCGCCCCTGCCCTCGTCGTCCCCCCGTGTCTCCTTAGCAGCCAGGCTTCCGGCGCCGGGCCCCGTGAGTGGGTGACACTTGTCCCCACCCCCCGACCCACTCGGGCTCAGACGGCAGGCTCTCCTGCTTGGCCTCACTTGCCCCAGCGCAATGCCAACGGCTCGGCTGCCCTGCCGGGGCGGCGTGCTGCGCTCTCCCCGGACAGGCTCCTGGGGACCGAGGGGACAGGCGTGTCCCTTTTCTGAAGGCTGATACCCTAGGCGCGGCCGGGCTCCAGTCTGGGGCAGGCGGGATGTCCTGGCAAGGAGGCATTCACTCCGGGGTAGTTTCTGCCAGAGCGCTGCAGAGCGCTCGGCTGCGGCAACCAGCAGCAGACCACAGGCCCGACCCTGATTCCCCAGCGAAGGAAGAGCTTTCCCCGAGGTTTTCGGCACGAAGCGGACCGCGCCTCGCTGCTGCTTCCTCGCTCCGGCTTTGGGCGTTCGCTCTCTCGCGTCAGGGGAGAAGTGCTGCGGGAGAGTCGGTGCTTCTGGGGCCTCGCTTCCCGGGGCCCAGGTGCGGACCCTGGGCTCCCAGGGCCTCGCCGATGTCGGGAGACGCGGCCTCCTCCGTGCAGCAGCGTGTGTCGCCCGGGGTGGCCCCTCTGCGCAGACGGCCTTCTCCCGGGCTCGCCGGGGCCTGGCCTCTTCCTCTCGCGTTCAGGCCGACTCGGGAAGAGGCCCGCGTCTTCCCGCGCAGAGAGGAGAGGCTCCAGGAGCACTGCGCACCGCCCGGGCCCTGGGACGGGGAGCCTGTGGGGGGACTGTCCCCGCGCCTTCCCCGGCCGCCCCTGCCACCCAGAAAGCTGCCCCACCCTGGAGGGAGACGGGGGCCGACGGCCCGCTGCTCCAAGGAGCGGTTTCTGCGCGTTCAGGGGCTGGCGCCTGGGAGCCCCCCCAAGGCTGCCCCAGGGACTGCTGGCCGAGCCCTGCTGTCGCCCTGGGCCTCGAGGCCCAGGACAGGCCTGCCTTCTGCCCAGACTGCTGGCTCAGACCGGAGCACGCGCCCCTGCCCTCGTCGTCCCCCCGTGTCTCCTTAGCAGCCAGGCTTCCGGCGCCGGGCCCCGTGAGTGGGTGACACTTGTCCCCACCCCCCGACCCACTCGGGCTCAGACGGCAGGCTCTCCTGCTTGGCCTCACTTGCCCCAGTGCAATGCCAACGGCTCGGCTGCCCTGCCGGGGCGGCGTGCTGCGCTCTCCCCAGACATGCTCCTGGGGACCGAGGGGACAGGCGTGTCCCTTTTCTGAAGGCCGGTCCCCCAGGCGCGACCGGGCTCCTGTCTGGGGCAGGCGGGATGTCCCGGCAAGGAGGCGTTCACTCCGGGGTAGTTTCTGCCAGAGCGCTGCAGAGCGCTCGGCTGCGGCAACCAGCAGCAGCCCACAGACCCGACCCTGATTCCCCAGCGAAGGCATAGCTTTCGCCTAGGTTTTCCGCACGAAGCGGACCGCGCCTCGCTGCTGCTTCCTCGCTCCGGCTTTGGGCGTTCGCTCTCTCGCGTCAGGGGAGATGTGTGGCGGGAGAGTCGGTGCTTCTGGGGCCTCGCTTCCCGGGGCCCCGGTGCGGACCCTGGGCTCCCAGGGCCTCGCCGATGTCGGGAGACGCGGCCTCCTCCTTGCAGCAGCGTGTGTCGCCCGGGGTGGCCCCTCTGCGCAGACGGCCTTCTCCCGGGCTCGCCGGGGCCTGGCCTCTTCCTCTCGCGTTCAGGCCGACTCGGGAAGAGGCCTGCGGCTTCCCGCGCAGCGAGGAGAGGCTCCAGGAGCACTGCGCACCGCCCGGGCCCTGGGACGGGGAGCCTGTGGGGGGACTGTCCCCGCGCCGTCCCCGGCCACGCCTGCCACCCAGAACGCTGCCCCACCCTGGAGGGAGACGGGGGCCGACGGCCGGCTGCTCCAGGGAGCGGTTTCTGCGCGTTCAGGGGCTGGCGCCTGGGAGCCCCCCCAAGGCTGCCCCAGGGACTGGTGGCCGAGGCCCTGCTGTCGCCCTGGGCCTCGAGGCCCAGGACGGGCCTGCCTTCTGCCCAGACTGCTGGCTCAGACCGGAGCACGCGCCCCTGCCCTCGTCGTCCCCCCGTGTCTCCTTAGCAGCCAGGCTTCTGGCGCCGGGCCCCGTGAGTGGGTGACACTTGTCCCCACCCCCCGACCCACTCGGGCTCAGACGGCAGGCTCTCCTGCTTGGCCTCACTTGCCCCAGCGCAATGCCAACGGCTCGGCTGCCCTGCCGGGGCGGCGTGCTGCGCTCTCCCCAGACATGCTCCTGGGGACCGAGGGGACAGGCGTGTCCCTTTTCTGAAGGCCGGTCCCCCAGGCGCGACCGGGCTCCTGTCTGGGGCAGGCGGGATGTCCCGGCAAGGAGGCGTTCACTCCGGGGTAGTTTCTGCCAGAGCGCTGCTGAGCACTCGGCTGCGGCACCCAGCAGCAGCTCACAGACACGACCCTGATTCCCCAGCGAAGGCAGAGCTTTCGCCTAGGTTTTCCGCACGAAGCGGACCGCGCCTCGCTGCTGCTTCCTCGCTCCGGCTTTGGGCGTTCGCTCTCTCGCGACAGGGGAGAAGTGTTGCGGGAGAGTCGGTGCTTCTGGGGCCTCGCTTCCCGGGGCCCAGGTGCGGACCCTGGGCTCCCAGGGCCTCGCCGATGTCGGGAGACGCGGCCTCCTCCTTGCAGCAGCGTGTGTCGCCCGGGGTGGCCCCTCTGCGCAGACGGCCTTCTCCCGGGCTCGCCGGGGCCTGGCCTCTTCCTCTCGCGTTCAGGCCGACTCGGGAAGAGGCCTGCGGCGTCCCGCGCAGAGAGGAGAGGCTCCAGGAGCACTGCGCACCGCCCGGGCCCTGGGACGGGGAGCCTGTGGGGGGACTGTCCCCGCGCCGTCCCCGGCCGCCCCTGCCACCCAGAACGCTGCCCCACCCTGGAGGGAGACGGGGGCCGACGGCCCGCTGCTCCAGGGAGCGGTTTCTGCGCGTTCAGGCGTTGGCGCCTGGGAGCCCCCCCAAGGCTGCCCCAGGGACTGCTGGCCGAGGCCCTGCTGTCGCCCTGGGCCTCGAGGCCCAGGACGGGCCTGCCTTCTGCCCAGACTGCTGGCTCAGACCGGAGCACGCGCCCCTGCCCTCGTCGTCCCCCCGTGTCTCCTTAGCAGCCAGGCTTCCGGCGCCGGGCCCCGTGAGTGGGTGACACTTGTCCCCACCCCCCGACCCACTCGGGCTCAGACGGCAGGCTCTCCTGCTTGGCCTCACTTGCCCCAGCGCAATGCCAACGGCTCGGCTGCCCTGCCGGGGCGGCGTGCTGCGCTCTCCCCGGACAGGCTCCTGGGGACCGAGGGGACAGGCGTGTCCCTTTTCTGAAGGCTGATACCCTAGGCGCGGCCGGGCTCCAGTCTGGGGCAGGCGGGATGTCCCGGCAAGGAGGCATTCACTCCGGGGTAGTTTCTGCCAGAGCGCTGCAGAGCGCTCGGCTGCGGCAACCAGCAGCAGACCACAGGCCCGACCCTGATTCCCCAGCGAAGGAAGAGCTTTCCCCGAGGTTTTCGGCACGAAGCGGACCGCGCCTCGCTGCTGCTTCCTCGCTCCGGCTTTGGGCGTTCGCTCTCTCGCGTCAGGGGAGAAGTGCTGCGGGAGAGTCGGTGCTTCTGGGGCCTCGCTTCCCGGGGCCCAGGTGCGGACCCTGGGCTCCCAGGGCCTCGCCGATGTCGGGAGACGCGGCCTCCTCCGTGCAGCAGCGTGTGTCGCCCGGGGTGGCCCCTCTGCGCAGACGGCCTTCTCCCGGGCTCGCCGGGGCCTGGCCTCTTCCTCTCGCGTTCAGGCCGACTCGGGAAGAGGCCCGCGTCTTCCCGCGCAGAGAGGAGAGGCTCCAGGAGCACTGCGCACCGCCCGGGCCCTGGGACGGGGAGCCTGTGGGGGGACTGTCCCCGCGCCTTCCCCGGCCGCCCCTGCCACCCAGAAAGCTGCCCCACCCTGGAGGGAGACGGGGGCCGACGGCCCGCTGCTCCAAGGAGCGGTTTCTGCGCGTTCAGGGGCTGGCGCCTGGGAGCCCCCCCAAGGCTGCCCCAGGGACTGCTGGCCGAGCCCTGCTGTCGCCCTGGGCCTCGAGGCCCAGGACAGGCCTGCCTTCTGCCCAGACTGCTGGCTCAGACCGGAGCACGCGCCCCTGCCCTCGTCGTCCCCCCGTGTCTCCTTAGCAGCCAGGCTTCCGGCGCCGGGCCCCGTGAGTGGGTGACACTTGTCCCCACCGCCCGACCCACTCGGGCTCAGACGGCAGGCTCTCCTGCTTGGCCTCACTTGCCCCAGCGCAATGCCAACGGCTCGGCTGCACTGCCGGGGCGGCGTGCTGCGCTCTCCCCAGACATGCTCCTGGGGACCGAGGGGACAGGCGTGTCCCTTTTCTGAAGGCCGGTCCCCCAGGCGCGACCGGGCTCCTGTCTGGGGCAGGCGGGATGTCCCGGCAAGGAGGCGTTCACTCCGGGGTAGTTTCTGCCAGAGCGCTGCAGAGCACTCGGCTGCGGCACCCAGCAGCAGCCCACAGACCCGACCCTGATTCCCCAGCGAAGGCAGAGCTTTCGCCTAGGTTTTCCGCACGAAGCGGACCGCGCCTCGCTGCTGCTTCCTCGCTCCGGCTTTGGGCGTTCGCTCTCTCGCGACAGGGGAGAAGTGTTGCGGGAGAGTCGGTGCTTCTGGGGCCTCGCTTCCCGGGGCCCAGGTGCGGACCCTGGGCTCCCAGGGCCTCGCCGATGTCGGGAGACGCGGCCTCCTCCTTGCAGCAGCGTGTGTCGCCCGGGGTGGCCCCTCTGCGCAGACGGCCTTCTCCCGGGCTCGCCGGGGCCTGGCCTCTTCCTCTCGCGTTCCGGCCGACTCGGGAAGAGGCCTGGGGCTTCCCGCGCAGAGAGGAGAGGCTCCAGGAGCACTGCGCACCGCCCGGGCCCTGGGACGGGGAGCCTGTGGGGGGACTGTCCCCGCGCCTTCCCCGGCCGCCCCTGCCACCCAGAACGCTGCCCCACCCTGGAGGGAGACGGGGGCCGACGGCCCGCTGCTCCAGGGAGTGGTTTCTGCGCTTTCAGGGGCTGGCGCCTGGGAGCCCCCCCAAGGCTGCCCCAGGGACTGCTGGCCGAGGCCCTGCTGTCGCCCTGGGCCTCGAGGCCCAGGACGGGCCTGCCTTCTGCCCAGACTGCTGGCTCAGACCGGAGCACGCGCCCCTGCCCTCATCATCCCCCCGTGTCTCCTTGGCAGCCAGGCTTCCGGCGCCGGGCCCCGTGAGTGGGTGACACTTGTCCCCACCCCCCGACCCACTCGGGCTCAGACGGCAGGCTCTCCTGCTTGGCCTCACTTGCCCCAGCGCAATGCCAACGGCTCTGCTGCCCTGCCGGGTTGGCGTGCTGCGCTCTCCCCAGACATGCTCCTGGGGACCGAGGGGACAGGCGTGTCCCTTTTCTGAAGGCCGGTCCCCCAGGCGCGACCGGGCTCCTGTCTGGGGCAGGCGGGATGTCCCGGCAAGGAGGCGTTCACTCCGGGGTAGTTTCTGCCAGAGCGCTGCTGAGCACTCGGCTGCGGCACCCAGCAGCAGCTCACAGACACGACCCTGATTCCCCAGCGAAGGCAGAGCTTTCGCCTAGGTTTTTCGCACGAAGCGGACCGCGCCTCGCTGCTGCTTCCTGGCTCCGGCTTTGGGCGTTCGCTCTCTCGCGACAGGGGAGAAGTGTTGCGGGAGAGTCGGTGCTTCTGGGGCCTCGCTTCCCGGGGCCCAGGTGCGGACCCTGGGCTCCCAGGGCCTCGCCGATGTCGGGAGACGCGGCCTCCTCCTTGCAGCAGCGTGTGTCGCCCGGGGTGGCCCCTCTGCGCAGACGGCCTTCTCCCGGGCTCGCCGGGGCCTGGCCTCTTCCTCTCGCGTTCAGGCCGACTCGGGAAGAGGCCCGCGTATTCCCGCGCAGAGAGGAGAGGCTCCAGGAGCACTGCGCACCGCCCGGGCCCTGGGACGGGGAGCCTGTGGGGGGACTGTCCCCGCGACTTCCCCGGCCGCCCCTGCCACCCATAACGCTGCCCCACCCTGGAGGGAGACGGGGGCCGACGGCCCGCTGCTCCAGGGAGCGGTTTCTGCGCGTTCAGGGGCTGGCGCCTGGGAGCCCCCCCAAGGCTGCCCCAGGGACTGGTGGCCGAGGCCCTGCTGTCGCCCTGGGCCTCGAAGCCCAGGACAGGCCGGCCTTCTGCCCAGACTGCTGGCTCAGACCGGGGCCCGTGCCCCTGCCCACGTCGTCCTCCCGTGTCTCCTTAGCAGGCAGGCTTCCGGCGCCGCGCCCCGTGAGTGGGTGACACTTGTCCCCACCCCCCGACCCACTCGGGCTCAGACGGCAGGCTCTCCTGCTTGGCCTCACTTGCCCCAGCGCAATGCCAACGGCTCGGCTGCCCTGCCGGGGCGGCGTGCTGCGCTCTCCCCGGACAGGCTCCTGGGGACCGAGGGGACAGGCGTGTCCCTTTTCTGAAGGCTGATACCCTAGGCGCGGCCGGGCTCCAGTCTGGGGCAGGCGGGATGTCCCGGCAAGGAGGCGTTCACTCCGGGGTAGTTTCTGCCAGAGCGCTGCAGAGCGCTCGGCTGCGGCAACCAGCAGCAACCACAGGCCCGACCCTGATTCCCCAGCGAAGGAAGAGCTTTCCCCGAGGTTTTCCGCACGAAGCGGACCGCGCCTCGCTGCTGCTTCCTCGCTCCGGCTTTGGGCGTTCGCTCTCTCGCGTCAGGGGAGAAGTGCTGCGGGAGAGTCGGTGCTTCTGGGGCCTCGCTTCCCGGGGCCCAGGTGCGGACCCTGGGCTCCCAGGGCCTCGCCGATGTCGGGAGACGCGGCCTCCTCCGTGCAGCAGCGTGTGTCGCCCGGGGTGGCCCCTCTGCGCAGACGGCCTTCTCCCGGGCTCGCCGGGGCCTGGCCTCTTCCTCTCGCGTTCAGGCCGACTCGGGAAGAGGCCCGCGTCTTCCCGCGCAGAGAGGAGAGGCTCCAGGAGCACTGCGCACCGCCCGGGCCCTGGGACGGGGAGCCTCTGGGGGGAATGTCCCCGCGCCTTCCCCGGCCGCCCCTGCCACCCAGAAAGCTGCCCCACCCTGGAGGGAGACGGGGGCCGACGGCCCGCTGCTCCAAGGAGCGGTATCTGCGCGTTCAGGGGCTGGCGCCTGGGAGCCCCCCCAAGGCTGCCCCAGGGACTGGTGGCCGAGGCCTTGCTGTCGCCCTGGGCCTCGAGGCCCAGGACAGGCCTGCCTTCTGCCCAGACTGCTGGCTCAGACCGGAGCACGCGCCCCTGCCCTCGTCGTCCCCCCGTGTCTCCTTAGCAGCCAGGCTTCCGGTGCCGGGCCCCGTGAGTGGGTGACACTTGTCCCCACCCCCCGACCCACTCGGGCTCAGACGGCAGGCTCTCCTGCTTGGCTTCACTTGCCCCAGCGCCATGCCAACGGCTCGGCTGCCCTGCCGGGGCAAGGTGCTGCGCTCTACCCAGACAGGCTCCTGGGGACCAAGGGGACAGGCGTGTCCCTTTTCTGCAGGCTGGTCCCCCAGGCGCGACCGGGCTCCAGTCTGGGGGAGGCGGGATGTCCCGGCAAGGAGGCGTTCACTCCGGGGTAGTTTCTGCCAGAGCGCTGCAGAGCGCTCGGCTGCGGCAACCAGCAGCAGACCACAGGCCCGACCCTGATTCCCCAGTGAAGGCAGAGCTTTCCCCGAGGTTTTCGGCACGAAGCGGACCGCGCCTCGCTGCTGTTTCCTCGCTCTGACTTTGGGCGTTCGCTCTCTCGCGTCAGGGGAGAAGTGCTGCGGGAGAGTCGGTGCTTCTGGGGCCTCGCTTCCCGGGGCCCAGGTGCGGACCCTGGGCTCCCAGGGCCTCGCCATGTCGGGAGACGCGGCCTCCCCCGTGCAGCAGCGTGTGTCGCCCGGGGTGGCCCCTCTGCGCAGACGGCCTTCTCCCAGGCTCGCCGGGGCCTGGCCTCTTCCTCTCGCGTTCAGGCCGACTCGGGAAGAGGCCCGCGTCTTCCCCTGCAGAGAGGAGAGGCTCCAGGAGCACTGCGCACCGCCCGGGCCCTGGGACGGGGAGCCTGTGGGGGGACTGTCCCCGTGTCTTCCCCGGCCGCCCCTGCCACCCAGAATGCTGCCCCACCCTGGAGGGAGACAGGGGCCGACGGCCCGCTGCTCCAAGGAGCGGTTTCTGCGCGTTCAGGGGCTGGCGCCTGGGAGCCCCCCCAAGGCTGCCCCAGGGACTGGTGGCCGAGGCCCTGCTGTCGTCCTGGGCCTCGAGGCCCAGGACAGGCCTGCCTTCTTCCCAGACTGCTGGCTCAGACCGGGGCCCGCGCCCCTGCCCACGTCGTCCTCCCGTGTCTCCTTAGCAGCCAGGCTTCTGGCGCCGGGCCCCGTGAGTGGGTGACACTTGTCCCCACCCCCCGACCCACTCGGGCTCAGACGGCAGGCTCTCCTGCTTGGCCTCACTTGCCCCAGTGCAATGCCAACGGCTCGGCTGCCCTGCCGGGGCGGCGTGCTGCGCTCTCCCCAGACATGCTCCTGGGGACCGAGGGGACAGGCGTGTCCCTTTTCTGAAGGCCGGTCCCCCAGGCGCGACCGGGCTCCTGTCTGGGGCAGGCGGGATGTCCCGGCAAGGAGGCGTTCACTCCGGGGTAGTTTCTGCCAGAGCGCTGCAGAGCGCTCGGCTGCGGCAACCAGCAGCAGCCCACAGACCCGACCCTGATTCCCCAGCGAAGGCATAGCTTTCGCCTAGGTTTTCCGCACGAAGCGGACCGCGCCTCGCTGCTGCTTCCTCGCTCCGGCTTTGGGCGTTCGCTCTCTCGCGTCAGGGGAGATGTGTGGCGGGAGAGTCGGTGCTTCTGGGTCCTCGCTTCCCGGGGCCCCGGTGCGGACCCTGGGCTCCCAGGGCCTCGCCGATGTCGGGAGACGCGGCCTCCTCCTTGCAGCAGCGTGTGTCGCCCGGGGTGGCCCCTCTGCGCAGACGGCCTTCTCCCGGGCTCGCCGGGGCCTGGCCTCTTCCTCTCGCGTTCAGGCCGACTCGGGAAGAGGCCTGCGGCTTCCCGCGCAGCGAGGAGAGGCTCCAGGAGCACTGCGCACCGCCCGGGCCCTGGGACGGGGAGCCTGTGGGGGGACTGTCCCCGCGCCGTCCCCGGCCACGCCTGCCACCCAGAACGCTGCCCCACCCTGGAGGGAGACGGGGGCCGACGGCCGGCTGCTCCAGGGAGCGGTTTCTGCGCGTTCAGGGGCTGGCGCCTGGGAGCCCCCCCAAGGCTGCCCCAGGGACTGGTGGCCGAGGCCCTGCTGTCGCCCTGGGCCTCGAGGCCCAGGACGGGCCTGCCTTCTGCCCAGACTGCTGGCTCAGACCGGAGCACGCGCCCCTGCCCTCGTCGTCCCCCCGTGTCTCCTTAGCAGCCAGGCTTCTGGCGCCGGGCCCCGTGAGTGGGTGACACTTGTCCCCACCCCCCGACCCACTCGGGCTCAGACGGCAGGCTCTCCTGCTTGGCCTCACTTGCCCCAGCGCAATGCCAACGGCTCGGCTGCCCTGCCGGGGCGGCGTGCTGCGCTCTCCCCAGACATGCTCCTGGGGACCGAGGGGACAGGCGTGTCCCTTTTCTGAAGGCCGGTCCCCCAGGCGCGACCGGGCTCCTGTCTGGGGCAGGCGGGATGTCCCGGCAAGGAGGCGTTCACTCCGGGGTAGTTTCTGCCAGAGCGCTGCTGAGCACTCGGCTGCGGCACCCAGCAGCAGCTCACAGACACGACCCTGATTCCCCAGCGAAGGCAGAGCTTTCGCCTAGGTTTTCCGCACGAAGCGGACCGCGCCTCGCTGCTGCTTCCTCGCTCCGGCTTTGGGCGTTCGCTCTCTCGCGACAGGGGAGAAGTGTTGCGGGAGAGTCGGTGCTTCTGGGGCCTCGCTTCCCGGGGCCCAGGTGCGGACCCTGGGCTCCCAGGGCCTCGCCGATGTCGGGAGACGCGGCCTCCTCCTTGCAGCAGCGTGTGTCGCCCGGGGTGGCCCCACTGCGCAGACGGCCTTCTCCCGGGCTCGCCGGGGCCTGGCCTCTTCCTCTCGCGTTCAGGCCGACTCGGGAAGAGGCCCGCGTCTTCCCGCGCAGAGAGGAGAGGCTCCAGGAGCACTGCGCACCGCCCGGGCCCTGGGACGGGGAGCGTGTGGGGGGACTGTCCCCGCGCCTTCCCCGGCCGCCCCTGCCACCCAGAAAGCTGCCCCACCCTGGAGGGAGACGGGGGCCGACGGCCCGCTGCTCCAGGGAGCGGTTTCTGCGCGTTCAGGTGCTGGCGCCTGGGAGCCCCCCCAAGGCTGCCCCAGGGACTGGTGGCCGAGGCCCTGCTGTCGCCCTGGGCCTCGAAGCCCAGGACAGGCCGGCCTTCTGCCCAGCCTGCTGGCTCAGACCGGGGCCCGCGCCCCTGCCCACGTCGTCCTCCCGTGTCTCCTTAGCAGCCAGGCTTCCGGCGCCGCGCCCCGTGAGTGGGTGACACTTGTCCCCACCCCCCGACCCACTCGGGCTCAGACGGCAGGCTCTCCTGCTTGGCCTCACTTGCCCCAGCGCAATGCCAACGGCTCGGCTGCCCTGCCGGGGCGGCGTGCTGCGCTCTCCCCGGACAGGCTCCTGGGGACCGAGGGGACAGGCGTGTCCCGTTTCTGAAGGCTGATCCCCTAGGCGTGCCGGGCTCCAGTCTGGGGCAGGCGGGATGTCCCGGCAAGGAGGCGTTCACTCCGGGGTAGTTTCTGCCAGAGCGCTGCAGAGCGCTCGGCTGCGGCAACCAGCAGCAGACCACAGGCCCGACCCTGATTCCCCAGCGAAGGAAGAGCTTTCCCGGAGGTTTTCCGCACGAAGCGGACCGCGCCTCGCTGCTGCTTCCTCGCTCCGGCTTTGGGCGTTCGCTCTCTCGCGTCAGGGGAGAAGTGTTGCGGGAGAGTCGGTGCTTCTGGGGCCTCGCTTCCCGGGGCCCAGGTGCGGACCCTGGGCTCCCAGGGCCTCGCCGATATCGGGAGACGCGGCCTCCTCCGTGCAGCAGCGTGTGTCGCCCGGGGTGGCCCCTCTGAGCAGACGGCCTTCTCCCGGGCTCGCCGGGGCCTGGCCTCTTCCTCTCGCGTTCAGGCCGACTCGGGAAGAGGCCCGCGTCTTCCCGTGCAGAGAGGAGAGGCTCCAGGAGCACTGCGCACCGCCCGGGCCCTGGGACGGGGATCCTGTGGGGGGACTGTCCCCGCGCCTTCCCCGGCCGCCCCTGCCACCCAGAAAGCTGCCCCACCCTGGAGGGACACGGGGGCCGACGGCCCGCTGCTCAAAGGAGCGGTTTCTGCGCGTTCAGGGGCTGGCGCCTGGGAGCCCCCGCAAGGCTCCCCCAGGGACTGGTGGCCGAGGCCCTGCTGTCGCCCTGGGCCTCGAGGCCCAGGACAGACCTGCCTTCTGCCCAGACTGCTGGCTCAGACCGGAGCACGCGCCCCTGCCCTCGTCGTCCCCCCGTGTCTCCTTAGCAGCCAGGCTTCCGGCGCCGGGCCCCGTGAGTGGGTGACACTTGTCCCCACCCCCCGACCCACTCGGGCTCAGACGGCAGGCTCTCCTGCTTGGCTTCACTTGCCCCAGCGCCATGCCAACGGCTCGGCTGCCCTGCCGGGGCAAGGTGCTGCGCTCTACCCAGACAGGCTCCTGGGGACCAAGGGGACAGGCGTGTCCCTTTTCTGCAGGCTGGTCCCCCAGGCGCGACCGGGCTCCAGTCTGGGGGAGGCGGGATGTCCCGGCAAGGAGGCGTTCACTCCGGGGTAGTTTCTGCCAGAGCGCTGCAGAGCGCTCGGCTGCGGCAACCAGCAGCAGACCACAGGCCCGACCCTGATTCCCCAGTGAAGGCAGAGCTTTCCCCGAGGTTTTCGGCACGAAGCGGACCGCGCCTCGCTGCTGTTTCCTCGCTCTGACTTTGGGCGTTCGCTCTCTCGCGTCAGGGGAGAAGTGCTGCGGGAGAGTCGGTGCTTCTGGGGCCTCGCTTCCCGGGGCCCAGGTGCGGACCCGGGGCTCCCAGGGCCTCGCCATGTCGGGAGACGCGGCCTCCCCCGTGCAGCAGCGTGTGTCGCCCGGGGTGGCCCCTCTGCGCAGACGGCCTTCTCCCAGGCTCGCCGGGGCCTGGCCTCTTCCTCTCGCGTTCAGGCCGACTCGGGAAGAGGCCCGCGTCTTCCCGCGCAGAGAGGAGAGGCTCCAGGAGCACTGCGCACCGCCCGGGCCCTGGGACGGGGAGCCTGTGGGGGGACTGTCCCCGTGTCTTCCCCGGCCGCCCCTGCCACCCAGAATGCTGCCCCACCCTGGAGGGAGACAGGGGCCGACGGCCCGCTGCTCCAAGGAGCGGTTTCTGCGCGTTCAGGGGCTGGCGCCTGGGAGCCCCCCCAAGGCTGCCCCAGGGACTGGTGGCCGAGGCCCTGCTGTCGTCCTGGGCCTCGAGGCCCAGGACAGGCCTGCCTTCTTCCCAGACTGCTGGCTCAGACCGGGGCCCGCGCCCCTGCCCACGTCGTCCTCCCGTGTCTCCTTAGCAGCCAGGCTTCTGGCGCCGGGCCCCGTGAGTGGGTGACACTTGTCCCCACCCCCCGACCCACTCGGGCTCAGACGGCAGGCTCTCCTGCTTGGCCTCACTTGCCCCAGCGCAATGCCAACGGCTCGGCTGCCCTGCCGGGGCGGCGTGCTGCGCTCTCCCCAGACATGCTCCTGGGGACCGAGGGGACAGGCGTGTCCCTTTTCTGAAGGCCGGTCCCCCAGGCGCGACCGGGCTCCTGTCTGGGGCAGGCGGGATGTCCCGGCAAGGAGGCGTTCACTCCGGGGTAGTTTCTGCCAGAGCGCTGCAGAGCGCTCGGCTGCGGCAACCAGCAGCAGCCCACAGACCCGACCCTGATTCCCCAGCGAAGGCATAGCTTTCGCCTAGGTTTTCCGCACGAAGCGGACCGCGCCTCGCTGCTGCTTCCTCGCTCCGGCTTTGGGCGTTCGCTCTCTCGCGTCAGGGGAGATGTGTGGCGGGAGAGTCGGTGCTTCTGGGGCCTCGCTTCCCGGGGCCCCGGTGCGGACCCTGGGCTCCCAGGGCCTCGCCGATGTCGGGAGACGCGGCCTCCTCCTTGCAGCAGCGTGTGTCGCCCGGGGTGGCCCCTCTGCGCAGACGGCCTTCTCCCGGGCTCGCCGGGGCCTGGCCTCTTCCTCTCGCGTTCAGGCCGACTCGGGAAGAGGCCTGCGGCTTCCCGCGCAGCGAGGAGAGGCTCCAGGAGCACTGCGCACCGCCCGGGCCCTGGGACGGGGAGCCTGTGGGGGGACTGTCCCCGCGCCGTCCCCGGCCACGCCTGCCACCCAGAACGCTGCCCCACCCTGGAGGGAGACGGGGGCCGACGGCCGGCTGCTCCAGGGAGCGGTTTCTGCGCGTTCAGGGGCTGGCGCCTTGGAGCCCCCCCAAGGCTGCCCCAGGGACTGGTGGCCGAGGCCCTGCTGTCGCCCTGGGCCTCGAGGCCCAGGACGGGCCTGCCTTCTGCCCAGACTGCTGGCTCAGACCGGAGCACGCGCCCCTGCCCTCGTCGTCCCCCCGTGTCTCCTTAGCAGCCAGGCTTCTGGCGCCGGGCCCCGTGAGTGGGTGACACTTGTCCCCACCCCCCGACCCACTCGGGCTCAGACGGCAGGCTCTCCTGCTTGGCCTCACTTGCCCCAGCGCAATGCCAACGGCTCGGCTGCCCTGCCGGGGCGGCGTGCTGCGCTCTCCCCAGACATGCTCCTGGGGACCGAGGGGACAGGCGTGTCCCTTTTCTGAAGGCCGGTCCCCCAGGCGCGACCGGGCTCCTGTCTGGGGCAGGCGGGATGTCCCGGCAAGGAGGCGTTCACTCCGGGGTAGTTTCTGCCAGAGCGCTGCTGAGCACTCGGCTGCGGCACCCAGCAGCAGCTCACAGACACGACCCTGATTCCCCAGCGAAGGCAGAGCTTTCGCCTAGGTTTTCCGCACGAAGCGGACCGCGCCTCGCTGCTGCTTCCTCGCTCCGGCTTTGGGCGTTCGCTCTCTCGCGACAGGGGAGAAGTGTTGCGGGAGAGTCGGTGCTTCTGGGGCCTCGCTTCCCGGGGCCCAGGTGCGGACCCTGGGCTCCCAGGGCCTCGCCGATGTCGGGAGACGCGGCCTCCTCCTTGCAGCAGCGTGTGTCGCCCGGGGTGGCCCCACTGCGCAGACGGCCTTCTCCCGGGCTCGCCGGGGCCTGGCCTCTTCCTCTCGCGTTCAGGCCGACTCGGGAAGAGGCCCGCGTCTTCCCGCGCAGAGAGGAGAGGCTCCAGGAGCACTGCGCACCGCCCGGGCCCTGGGACGGGGAGCGTGTGGGGGGACTGTCCCCGCGCCTTCCCCGGCCGCCCCTGCCACCCAGAAAGCTGCCCCACCCTGGAGGGAGACGGGGGCCGACGGCCCGCTGCTCCAGGGAGCGGTTTCTGCGCGTTCAGGTGCTGGCGCCTGGGAGCCCCCCCAAGGCTGCCCCAGGGACTGGTGGCCGAGGCCCTGCTGTCGCCCTGGGCCTCGAAGCCCAGGACAGGCCGGCCTTCTGCCCAGCCTGCTGGCTCAGACCGGGGCCCGCGCCCCTGCCCACGTCGTCCTCCCGTGTCTCCTTAGCAGGCAGGCTTCCGGCACCGCGCCCCGTGAGTGGGTGACACTTGTCCCCACCCCCCGACCCACTCGGGCTCAGACGGCAGGCTCTCCTGCTTGGCCTCACTTGCCCCAGCGCAATGCCAACGGCTCGGCTGCCCTGCCGGGGCGGCGTGCTGCGCTCTCCCCGGACAGGCTCCTGGGGACCGAGGGGACAGGCGTGTCCCGTTTCTGAAGGCTGATCCCCTAGGCGTGCCGGGCTCCAGTCTGGGGCAGGCGGGATGTCCCGGCAAGGAGGCGTTCACTCCGGGGTAGTTTCTGCCAGAGCGCTGCAGAGCGCTCGGCTGCGGCAACCAGCAGCAGACCACAGGCCCGACCCTGATTCCCCAGCGAAGGAAGAGCTTTCCCGGAGGTTTTCCGCACGAAGCGGACCGCGCCTCGCTGCTGCTTCCTCGCTCCGGCTTTGGGCGTTCGCTCTCTCGCGTCAGGGGAGAAGTGTTGCGGGAGAGTCGGTGCTTCTGGGGCCTCGCTTCCCGGGGCCCAGGTGCGGACCCTGGGCTCCCAGGGCCTCGCCGATATCGGGAGACGCGGCCTCCTCCGTGCAGCAGCGTGTGTCGCCCGGGGTGGCCCCTCTGAGCAGACGGCCTTCTCCCGGGCTCGCCGGGGCCTGGCCTCTTCCTCTCGCGTTCAGGCCGACTCGGGAAGAGGCCTGCGGCGTCCCGCGCAGAGAGGAGAGGCTCCAGGAGCACTGCGCACCGCCCGGGCCCTGGGACGGGGAGCCTGTGGGGGGACTGTCCCCGCGCCGTCCCCGGCCGCCCCTGCCACCCAGAACGCTGCCCCACCCTGGAGGGAGACGGGGGCCGACGGCCCGCTGCTCCAGGGAGCGGTTTCTGCGCGTTCAGGCGTTGGCGCCTGGGAGCCCCCCCAAGGCTGCCCCAGGGACTGCTGGCCGAGGCCCTGCTGTCGCCCTGGGCCTCGAGGCCCAGGACGGGCCTGCCTTCTGCCCAGACTGCTGGCTCAGACCGGAGCACGCGCCCCTGCCCTCGTCGTCCCCCCGTGTCTCCTTAGCAGCCAGGCTTCCGGCGCCGGGCCCCGTGAGTGGGTGACACTTGTCCCCACCCCCCGACCCACTCGGGCTCAGACGGCAGGCTCTCCTGCTTGGCCTCACTTGCCCCAGCGCAATGCCAACGGCTCGGCTGCCCTGCCGGGGCGGCGTGCTGCGCTCTCCCCGGACAGGCTCCTGGGGACCGAGGGGACAGGCGTGTCCCTTTTCTGAAGGCCGGTCCCCCAGGCGCGACCGGGCTCCTGTCTGGGGCAGGCGGGATGTCCCGTCAAGGAGGCGTTCACTCCGGGGTAGTTTCTGCCAGAGCGCTGCAGAGCACTCGGCTGCGGCACCCAGCAGCAGCCCACAGACCCGACCCTGATTCCCCAGCGAAGGCAGAGCTTTCGCCTAGGTTTTCCGCACGAAGCGGACCGCGCCTCGCTGCTGCTTCCTCGCTCCGGGTTTGGGCGTTCGCTCTCTCGCGACAGGGGAGAAGTGTTGCGGGAGAGTCGGTGCTTCTGGGGCCTCGCTTCCCGGGGCCCAGGTGCGGACCCTGGGCTCCCAGGGCCTCGCCGATGTCGGAAGACGTTGCCTCCTCCGTGCAGCAGCGTGTGTCAAACCGGGGTGGCCCCTCTGCGGAGACGGCCTTCTCCCGGGCTCGCCGGGGCCTGGCCTCTTCCTCTCGCGTTCAGGCCGACTCGGGAAGAGGCCTGCGGCTTCCCGCGCAGCGAGGAGAGGCTCCAGGAGCACTGCGCACCGCCCGGGCCCTGGGACGGGGAGCCTGTGGGGGGACTGTCCCCGCGCCTTCCCCGGCCGCCCCTGCCACCCAGAACGCTGCCCCACCCTGGAGGGAGACGGGGGCCGACGGCCCGCTGCTCCAAGGAGCGGTTTCTGCGCGTTCAGGGGCTGGCGCCTGGGAGCCCCCCCAAGGCTGCCCCAGGGACTTGTGGCCGAGGCCCTGCTGTCGCCCTGGGCCTCGAGGCCCAGGACAGGCCTGCCTTCTTCCCAGACTGCTGGCTCAGACCGGGGCCCGCGCCCCTGCCCACGTCGTCCTCCCGTGTCTCCTTAGCAGCCAGGCTTCCGGCGCCGGGCCCCGTGAGTGGGTGACACTTGTCCCCACCCCCCGACCCACTCGGGCTCAGACGGCAGGCTCTCCTGCTTGGCCTCACTTGCCCCAGCGCAATGCCAACGGCTCGGCTGCCCTGCCGGGGCGGCGTGCTGCGCTCTCCCCAGACAGGCTCCTGGGGACCGAGGGGACAGGCGTGTCCCTTTTCTGAAGGCTGATCCCCTAGGCGCGGCCGGGCTCCAGTCTGGGGCAGGCGGGATGTCCCGGCAAGGAGGCGTTCACTCCGGGATAGTTTCTGCCAGAGCGCTGCAGAGCGCTCGGCTGCGGCAACCAGCAGCAGCCCACAGGCCCGACCCTGATTCCCCAGCGAAGGCAGAGCTTTCGCTGAGGTTTTCGGCACGAAGCGGACCGCGCCTCGCTGCTGCTTCCTCGCTCCGGCTTTGGGCGTTCGCTCTCTCGCGTCAGGGGAGAAGTGTTGCGGGAGAGTCGGTGCTTCTGGGGCCTCGCTTCCCGGGGCCCCGGTGCGGACCCTGGGCTCCCAGGGCCTCGCCGATGTCGGGAGACGCGGCCTCCTCCTTGCAGCAGCGTGTGTCGCCCGGGGTGGCCCCACTGCGCAGACGGCCTTCTCCCGGGCTCGCCGGGGCCTGGCCTCTTCCTCTCGCGTTCAGGCCGACTCGGGAAGAGGCCCGCGTCTTCCCGCGCAGAGAGGAGAGGCTCCAGGAGCACTGCGCACCGCCCGGGCCCTGGGACGGGGAGCGTGTGGGGGGACTGTCCCCGCGCCTTCCCCGGCCGCCCCTGCCACCCAGAAAGCTGCCCCACCCTGGAGGGAGACGGGGGCCGACGGCCCGCTGCTCCAGGGAGCGGTTTCTGCGCGTTCAGGTGCTGGCGCCTGGGAGCCCCCCCAAGGCTGCCCCAGGGACTGGTGGCCGAGGCCCTGCTGTCGCCCTGGGCCTCGAAGCCCAGGACAGGCCGGCCTTCTGCCCAGCCTGCTGGCTCAGACCGGGGCCCGCGCCCCTGCCCACGTCGTCCTCCCGTGTCTCCTTAGCAGGCAGGCTTCCGGCGCCGCGCCCCGTGAGTGGGTGACACTTGTCCCCACCCCCCGACCCACTCGGGCTCAGACGGCAGGCTCTCCTGCTTGGCCTCACTTGCCCCAGCGCAATGCCAACGGCTCGGCTGCCCTGCCGGGGCGGCGTGCTGCGCTCTCCCCGGACAGGCTCCTGGGGACCGAGGGGACAGGCGTGTCCCGTTTCTGAAGGCTGATCCCCTAGGCGTGCCGGGCTCCAGTCTGGGGCAGGCGGGATGTCCCGGCAAGGAGGCGTTCACTCCGGGGTAGTTTCTGCCAGAGCGCTGCAGAGCGCTCGGCTGCGGCAACCAGCAGCAGACCACAGGCCCGACCCTGATTCCCCAGCGAAGGAAGAGCTTTCCCGGAGGTTTTCCGCACGAAGCGGACCGCGCCTCGCTGCTGCTTCCTCGCTCCGGCTTTGGGCGTTCGCTCTCTCGCGTCAGGGGAGAAGTGTTGCGGGAGAGTCGGTGCTTCTGGGGCCTCGCTTCCCGGGGCCCAGGTGCGGACCCTGGGCTCCCAGGGCCTCGCCGATATCGGGAGACGCGGCCTCCTCCGTGCAGCAGCGTGTGTCGCCCGGGGTGGCCCCTCTGAGCAGACGGCCTTCTCCCGGGCTCGCCGGGGCCTGGCCTCTTCCTCTCGCGTTCAGGCCGACTCGGGAAGAGGCCCGCGTCTTCCCGTGCAGAGAGGAGAGGCTCCAGGAGCACTGCGCACCGCCCGGGCCCTGGGACGGGGAGCCTGTGGGGGGACTGTCCCCGCGCCTTCCCCGGCCGCCCCTGCCACCCAGAAAGCTGCCCCACCCTGGAGGGACACGGGGGCCGACGGCCCGCTGCTCAAAGGAGCGGTTTCTGCGCGTTCAGGGGCTGGCGCCTGGGAGCCCCCGCAAGGCTCCCCCAGGGACTGGTGGCCGAGGCCCTGCTGTCGCCCTGGGCCTCGAGGCCCAGGACAGACCTGCCTTCTGCCCAGACTGCTGGCTCAGACCGGAGCACGCGCCCCTGCCCTCGTCGTCCCCCCGTGTCTCCTTAGCAGCCAGGCTTCCGGCGCCGGGCCCCGTGAGTGGGTGACACTTGTCCCCACCCCCCGACCCACTCGGGCTCAGACGGCAGGCTCTCCTGCTTGGCTTCACTTGCCCCAGCGCCATGCCAACGGCTCGGCTGCCCTGCCGGGGCAAGGTGCTGCGCTCTACCCAGACAGGCTCCTGGGGACCAAGGGGACAGGCGTGTCCCTTTTCTGCAGGCTGGTCCCCCAGGCGCGACCGGGCTCCAGTCTGGGGGAGGCGGGATGTCCCGGCAAGGAGGCGTTCACTCCGGGGTAGTTTCTGCCAGAGCGCTGCAGAGCGCTCGGCTGCGGCAACCAGCAGCAGACCACAGGCCCGACCCTGATTCCCCAGTGAAGGCAGAGCTTTCCCCGAGGTTTTCGGCACGAAGCGGACCGCGCCTCGCTGCTGTTTCCTCGCTCTGACTTTGGGCGTTCGCTCTCTCGCGTCAGGGGAGAAGTGCTGCGGGAGAGTCGGTGCTTCTGGGGCCTCGCTTCCCGGGGCCCAGGTGCGGACCCGGGGCTCCCAGGGCCTCGCCATGTCGGGAGACGCGGCCTCCCCCGTGCAGCAGCGTGTGTCGCCCGGGGTGGCCCCTCTGCGCAGACGGCCTTCTACCAGGCTCGCCGGGGCCTGGCCTCTTCCTCTCGCGTTCAGGCCGACTCGGGAAGAGGCCCGCGTCTTCCCGCGCAGAGAGGAGAGGCTCCAGGAGCACTGCGCACCGCCCGGGCCCTGGGACGGGGAGCCTGTGGGGGGACTGTCCCCGTGTCTTCCCCGGCCGCCCCTGCCACCCAGAATGCTGCCCCACCCTGGAGGGAGACAGGGGCCGACGGCCCGCTGCTCCAAGGAGCGGTTTCTGCGCGTTCAGGGGCTGGCGCCTGGGAGCCCCCCCAAGGCTGCCCCAGGGACTGGTGGCCGAGGCCCTGCTGTCGTCCTGGGCCTCGAGGCCCAGGACAGGCCTGCCTTCTTCCCAGACTGCTGGCTCAGACCGGGGCCCGCGCCCCTGCCCACGTCGTCCTCCCGTGTCTCCTTAGCAGCCAGGCTTCTGGCGCCGGGCCCCGTGAGTGGGTGACACTTGTCCCCACCCCCCGACCCACTCGGGCTCAGACGGCAGGCTCTCCTGCTTGGCCTCACTTGCCCCAGCGCAATGCCAACGGCTCGGCTGCCCTGCCGGGGCGGCGTGCTGCGCTCTCCCCAGACATGCTCCTGGGGACCGAGGGGACAGGCGTGTCCCTTTTCTGAAGGCCGGTCCCCCAGGCGCGACCGGGCTCCTGTCTGGGGCAGGCGGGATGTCCCGGCAAGGAGGCGTTCACTCCGGGGTAGTTTCTGCCAGAGCGCTGCAGAGCGCTCGGCTGCGGCAACCAGCAGCAGCCCACAGACCCGACCCTGATTCCCCAGCGAAGGCATAGCTTTCGCCTAGGTTTTCCGCACGAAGCGGACCGCGCCTCGCTGCTGCTTCCTCGCTCCGGCTTTGGGCGTTCGCTCTCTCGCGTCAGGGGAGATGTGTGGCGGGAGAGTCGGTGCTTCTGGGGCCTCGCTTCCCGGGGCCCCGGTGCGGACCCTGGGCTCCCAGGGCCTCGCCGATGTCGGGAGACGCGGCCTCCTCCTTGCAGCAGCGTGTGTCGCCCGGGGTGGCCCCTCTGCGCAGACGGCCTTCTCCCGGGCTCGCCGGGGCCTGGCCTCTTCCTCTCGCGTTCAGGCCGACTCGGGAAGAGGCCTGCGGCTTCCCGCGCAGCGAGGAGAGGCTCCAGGAGCACTGCGCACCGCCCGGGCCCTGGGACGGGGAGCCTGTGGGGGGACTGTCCCCGCGCCGTCCCCGGCCACGCCTGCCACCCAGAACGCTGCCCCACCCTGGAGGGAGACGGGGGCCGACGGCCGGCTGCTCCAGGGAGCGGTTTCTGCGCGTTCAGGGGCTGGCGCCTGGGAGCCCCCCCAAGGCTGCCCCAGGGACTGGTGGCCGAGGCCCTGCTGTCGCCCTGGGCCTCGAGGCCCAGGACGGGCCTGCCTTCTGCCCAGACTGCTGGCTCAGACCGGAGCACGCGCCCCTGCCCTCGTCGTCCCCCCGTGTCTCCTTAGCAGCCAGGCTTCTGGCGCCGGGCCCCGTGAGTGGGTGACACTTGTCCCCACCCCCCGACCCACTCGGGCTCAGACGGCAGGCTCTCCTGCTTGGCCTCACTTGCCCCAGCGCAATGCCAACGGCTCGGCTGCCCTGCCGGGGCGGCGTGCTGCGCTCTCCCCAGACATGCTCCTGGGGACCGAGGGGACAGGCGTGTCCCTTTTCTGAAGGCCGGTCCCCCAGGCGCGACCGGGCTCCTGTCTGGGGCAGGCGGGATGTCCCGGCAAGGAGGCGTTCACTCCGGGGTAGTTTCTGCCAGAGCGCTGCTGAGCACTCGGCTGCGGCACCCAGCAGCAGCTCACAGACACGACCCTGATTCCCCAGCGAAGGCAGAGCTTTCGCCTAGGTTTTCCGCACGAAGCGGACCGCGCCTCGCTGCTGCTTCCTCGCTCCGGCTTTGGGCGTTCGCTCTCTCGCGACAGGGGAGAAGTGTTGCGGGAGAGTCGGTGCTTCTGGGGCCTCGCTTCCCGGGGCCCAGGTGCGGACCCTGGGCTCCCAGGGCCTCGCCGATGTCGGGAGACGCGGCCTCCTCCTTGCAGCAGCGTGTGTCGCCCGGGGTGGCCCCTCTGCGCAGACGGCCTTCTCCCGGGCTCGCCGGGGCCTGGCCTCTTCCTCTCGCGTTCAGGCCGACTCGGGAAGAGGCCTGCGGCGTCCCGCGCAGAGAGGAGAGGCTCCAGGAGCACTGCGCACCGCCCGGGCCCTGGGACGGGGAGCCTGTGGGGGGACTGTCCCCGCGCCGTCCCCGGCCGCCCCTGCCACCCAGAACGCTGCCCCACCCTGGAGGGAGACGGGGGCCGACGGCCCGCTGCTCCAGGGAGCGGTTTCTGCGCGTTCAGGCGTTGGCGCCTGGGAGCCCCCCCAAGGCTGCCCCAGGGACTGCTGGCCGAGGCCCTGCTGTCGCCCTGGGCCTCGAGGCCCAGGACGGGCCTGCCTTCTGCCCAGACTGCTGGCTCAGACCGGAGCACGCGCCCCTGCCCTCGTCGTCCCCCCGTGTCTCCTTAGCAGCCAGGCTTCCGGCGCCGGGCCCCGTGAGTGGGTGACACTTGTCCCCACCCCCCGACCCACTCGGGCTCAGACGGCAGGCTCTCCTGCTTGGCCTCACTTGCCCCAGCGCAATGCCAACGGCTCGGCTGCCCTGCCGGGGCGGCGTGCTGCGCTCTCCCCGGACAGGCTCCTGGGGACCGAGGGGACAGGCGTGTCCCTTTTCTGAAGGCTGATACCCTAGGCGCGGCCGGGCTCCAGTCTGGGGCAGGCGGGATGTCCCGGCAAGGAGGCATTCACTCCGGGGTAGTTTCTGCCAGAGCGCTGCAGAGCGCTCGGCTGCGGCAACCAGCAGCAGACCACAGGCCCGACCCTGATTCCCCAGCGAAGGAAGAGCTTTCCCCGAGGTTTTCGGCACGAAGCGGACCGCGCCTCGCTGCTGCTTCCTCGCTCCGGCTTTGGGCGTTCGCTCTCTCGCGTCAGGGGAGAAGTGCTGCGGGAGAGTCGGTGCTTCTGGGGCCTCGCTTCCCGGGGCCCAGGTGCGGACCCTGGGCTCCCAGGGCCTCGCCGATGTCGGGAGACGCGGCCTCCTCCGTGCAGCAGCGTGTGTCGCCCGGGGTGGCCCCTCTGCGCAGACGGCCTTCTCCCGGGCTCGCCGGGGCCTGGCCTCTTCCTCTCGCGTTCAGGCCGACTCGGGAAGAGGCCCGCGTCTTCCCGCGCAGAGAGGAGAGGCTCCAGGAGCACTGCGCACCGCCCGGGCCCTGGGACGGGGAGCCTGTGGGGGGACTGTCCCCGCGCCTTCCCCGGCCGCCCCTGCCACCCAGAAAGCTGCCCCACCCTGGAGGGAGACGGGGGCCGACGGCCCGCTGCTCCAAGGAGCGGTTTCTGCGCGTTCAGGGGCTGGCGCCTGGGAGCCCCCCCAAGGCTGCCCCAGGGACTGCTGGCCGAGCCCTGCTGTCGCCCTGGGCCTCGAGGCCCAGGACAGGCCTGCCTTCTGCCCAGACTGCTGGCTCAGACCGGAGCACGCGCCCCTGCCCTCGTCGTCCCCCCGTGTCTCCTTAGCAGCCAGGCTTCCGGCGCCGGGCCCCGTGAGTGGGTGACACTTGTCCCCACCCCCCGACCCACTCGGGCTCAGACGGCAGGCTCTCCTGCTTGGCCTCACTTGCCCCAGTGCAATGCCAACGGCTCGGCTGCCCTGCCGGGGCGGCGTGCTGCGCTCTCCCCAGACATGCTCCTGGGGACCGAGGGGACAGGCGTGTCCCTTTTCTGAAGGCCGGTCCCCCAGGCGCGACCGGGCTCCTGTCTGGGGCAGGCGGGATGTCCCGGCAAGGAGGCGTTCACTCCGGGGTAGTTTCTGCCAGAGCGCTGCAGAGCGCTCGGCTGCGGCAACCAGCAGCAGCCCACAGACCCGACCCTGATTCCCCAGCGAAGGCATAGCTTTCGCCTAGGTTTTCCGCACGAAGCGGACCGCGCCTCGCTGCTGCTTCCTCGCTCCGGCTTTGGGCGTTCGCTCTCTCGCGTCAGGGGAGATGTGTGGCGGGAGAGTCGGTGCTTCTGGGGCCTCGCTTCCCGGGGCCCCGGTGCGGACCCTGGGCTCCCAGGGCCTCGCCGATGTCGGGAGACGCGGCCTCCTCCTTGCAGCAGCGTGTGTCGCCCGGGGTGGCCCCTCTGCGCAGACGGCCTTCTCCCGGGCTCGCCGGGGCCTGGCCTCTTCCTCTCGCGTTCAGGCCGACTCGGGAAGAGGCCTGCGGCTTCCCGCGCAGCGAGGAGAGGCTCCAGGAGCACTGCGCACCGCCCGGGCCCTGGGACGGGGAGCCTGTGGGGGGACTGTCCCCGCGCCGTCCCCGGCCACGCCTGCCACCCAGAACGCTGCCCCACCCTGGAGGGAGACGGGGGCCGACGGCCGGCTGCTCCAGGGAGCGGTTTCTGCGCGTTCAGGGGCTGGCGCCTGGGAGCCCCCCCAAGGCTGCCCCAGGGACTGGTGGCCGAGGCCCTGCTGTCGCCCTGGGCCTCGAGGCCCAGGACGGGCCTGCCTTCTGCCCAGACTGCTGGCTCAGACCGGAGCACGCGCCCCTGCCCTCGTCGTCCCCCCGTGTCTCCTTAGCAGCCAGGCTTCTGGCGCCGGGCCCCGTGAGTGGGTGACACTTGTCCCCACCCCCCGACCCACTCGGGCTCAGACGGCAGGCTCTCCTGCTTGGCCTCACTTGCCCCAGCGCAATGCCAACGGCTCGGCTGCCCTGCCGGGGCGGCGTGCTGCGCTCTCCCCAGACATGCTCCTGGGGACCGAGGGGACAGGCGTGTCCCTTTTCTGAAGGCCGGTCCCCCAGGCGCGACCGGGCTCCTGTCTGGGGCAGGCGGGATGTCCCGGCAAGGAGGCGTTCACTCCGGGGTAGTTTCTGCCAGAGCGCTGCTGAGCACTCGGCTGCGGCACCCAGCAGCAGCTCACAGACACGACCCTGATTCCCCAGCGAAGGCAGAGCTTTCGCCTAGGTTTTCCGCACGAAGCGGACCGCGCCTCGCTGCTGCTTCCTCGCTCCGGCTTTGGGCGTTCGCTCTCTCGCGACAGGGGAGAAGTGTTGCGGGAGAGTCGGTGCTTCTGGGGCCTCGCTTCCCGGGGCCCAGGTGCGGACCCTGGGCTCCCAGGGCCTCGCCGATGTCGGGAGACGCGGCCTCCTCCTTGCAGCAGCGTGTGTCGCCCGGGGTGGCCCCTCTGCGCAGACGGCCTTCTCCCGGGCTCGCCGGGGCCTGGCCTCTTCCTCTCGCGTTCAGGCCGACTCGGGAAGAGGCCTGCGGCGTCCCGCGCAGAGAGGAGAGGCTCCAGGAGCACTGCGCACCGCCCGGGCCCTGGGACGGGGAGCCTGTGGGGGGACTGTCCCCGCGCCGTCCCCGGCCGCCCCTGCCACCCAGAACGCTGCCCCACCCTGGAGGGAGACGGGGGCCGACGGCCCGCTGCTCCAGGGAGCGGTTTCTGCGCGTTCAGGCGTTGGCGCCTGGGAGCCCCCCCAAGGCTGCCCCAGGGACTGCTGGCCGAGGCCCTGCTGTCGCCCTGGGCCTCGAGGCCCAGGACGGGCCTGCCTTCTGCCCAGACTGCTGGCTCAGACCGGAGCACGCGCCCCTGCCCTCGTCGTCCCCCCGTGTCTCCTTAGCAGCCAGGCTTCCGGCGCCGGGCCCCGTGAGTGGGTGACACTTGTCCCCACCCCCCGACCCACTCGGGCTCAGACGGCAGGCTCTCCTGCTTGGCCTCACTTGCCCCAGCGCAATGCCAACGGCTCGGCTGCCCTGCCGGGGCGGCGTGCTGCGCTCTCCCCGGACAGGCTCCTGGGGACCGAGGGGACAGGCGTGTCCCTTTTCTGAAGGCTGATACCCTAGGCGCGGCCGGGCTCCAGTCTGGGGCAGGCGGGATGTCCCGGCAAGGAGGCATTCACTCCGGGGTAGTTTCTGCCAGAGCGCTGCAGAGCGCTCGGCTGCGGCAACCAGCAGCAGACCACAGGCCCGACCCTGATTCCCCAGCGAAGGAAGAGCTTTCCCCGAGGTTTTCGGCACGAAGCGGACCGCGCCTCGCTGCTGCTTCCTCGCTCCGGCTTTGGGCGTTCGCTCTCTCGCGTCAGGGGAGAAGTGCTGCGGGAGAGTCGGTGCTTCTGGGGCCTCGCTTCCCGGGGCCCAGGTGCGGACCCTGGGCTCCCAGGGCCTCGCCGATGTCGGGAGACGCGGCCTCCTCCGTGCAGCAGCGTGTGTCGCCCGGGGTGGCCCCTCTGCGCAGACGGCCTTCTCCCGGGCTCGCCGGGGCCTGGCCTCTTCCTCTCGCGTTCAGGCCGACTCGGGAAGAGGCCCGCGTCTTCCCGCGCAGAGAGGAGAGGCTCCAGGAGCACTGCGCACCGCCCGGGCCCTGGGACGGGGAGCCTGTGGGGGGACTGTCCCCGCGCCTTCCCCGGCCGCCCCTGCCACCCAGAAAGCTGCCCCACCCTGGAGGGAGACGGGGGCCGACGGCCCGCTGCTCCAAGGAGCGGTTTCTGCGCGTTCAGGGGCTGGCGCCTGGGAGCCCCCCCAAGGCTGCCCCAGGGACTGCTGGCCGAGCCCTGCTGTCGCCCTGGGCCTCGAGGCCCAGGACAGGCCTGCCTTCTGCCCAGACTGCTGGCTCAGACCGGAGCACGCGCCCCTGCCCTCGTCGTCCCCCCGTGTCTCCTTAGCAGCCAGGCTTCCGGCGCCGGGCCCCGTGAGTGGGTGACACTTGTCCCCACCGCCCGACCCACTCGGGCTCAGACGGCAGGCTCTCCTGCTTGGCCTCACTTGCCCCAGCGCAATGCCAACGGCTCGGCTGCACTGCCGGGGCGGCGTGCTGCGCTCTCCCCAGACATGCTCCTGGGGACCGAGGGGACAGGCGTGTCCCTTTTCTGAAGGCCGGTCCCCCAGGCGCGACCGGGCTCCTGTCTGGGGCAGGCGGGATGTCCCGGCAAGGAGGCGTTCACTCCGGGGTAGTTTCTGCCAGAGCGCTGCAGAGCACTCGGCTGCGGCACCCAGCAGCAGCCCACAGACCCGACCCTGATTCCCCAGCGAAGGCAGAGCTTTCGCCTAGGTTTTCCGCACGAAGCGGACCGCGCCTCGCTGCTGCTTCCTCGCTCCGGCTTTGGGCGTTCGCTCTCTCGCGACAGGGGAGAAGTGTTGCGGGAGAGTCGGTGCTTCTGGGGCCTCGCTTCCCGGGGCCCAGGTGCGGACCCTGGGCTCCCAGGGCCTCGCCGATGTCGGGAGACGCGGCCTCCTCCTTGCAGCAGCGTGTGTCGCCCGGGGTGGCCCCTCTGCGCAGACGGCCTTCTCCCGGGCTCGCCGGGGCCTGGCCTCTTCCTCTCGCGTTCCGGCCGACTCGGGAAGAGGCCTGGGGCTTCCCGCGCAGAGAGGAGAGGCTCCAGGAGCACTGCGCACCGCCCGGGCCCTGGGACGGGGAGCCTGTGGGGGGACTGTCCCCGCGCCTTCCCCGGCCGCCCCTGCCACCCAGAACGCTGCCCCACCCTGGAGGGAGACGGGGGCCGACGGCCCGCTGCTCCAGGGAGTGGTTTCTGCGCTTTCAGGGGCTGGCGCCTGGGAGCCCCCCCAAGGCTGCCCCAGGGACTGCTGGCCGAGGCCCTGCTGTCGCCCTGGGCCTCGAGGCCCAGGACGGGCCTGCCTTCTGCCCAGACTGCTGGCTCAGACCGGAGCACGCGCCCCTGCCCTCATCATCCCCCCGTGTCTCCTTGGCAGCCAGGCTTCCGGCGCCGGGCCCCGTGAGTGGGTGACACTTGTCCCCACCCCCCGACCCACTCGGGCTCAGACGGCAGGCTCTCCTGCTTGGCCTCACTTGCCCCAGCGCAATGCCAACGGCTCTGCTGCCCTGCCGGGTTGGCGTGCTGCGCTCTCCCCAGACATGCTCCTGGGGACCGAGGGGACAGGCGTGTCCCTTTTCTGAAGGCCGGTCCCCCAGGCGCGACCGGGCTCCTGTCTGGGGCAGGCGGGATGTCCCGGCAAGGAGGCGTTCACTCCGGGGTAGTTTCTGCCAGAGCGCTGCTGAGCACTCGGCTGCGGCACCCAGCAGCAGCTCACAGACACGACCCTGATTCCCCAGCGAAGGCAGAGCTTTCGCCTAGGTTTTTCGCACGAAGCGGACCGCGCCTCGCTGCTGCTTCCTGGCTCCGGCTTTGGGCGTTCGCTCTCTCGCGACAGGGGAGAAGTGTTGCGGGAGAGTCGGTGCTTCTGGGGCCTCGCTTCCCGGGGCCCAGGTGCGGACCCTGGGCTCCCAGGGCCTCGCCGATGTCGGGAGACGCGGCCTCCTCCTTGCAGCAGCGTGTGTCGCCCGGGGTGGCCCCTCTGCGCAGACGGCCTTCTCCCGGGCTCGCCGGGGCCTGGCCTCTTCCTCTCGCGTTCAGGCCGACTCGGGAAGAGGCCCGCGTATTCCCGCGCAGAGAGGAGAGGCTCCAGGAGCACTGCGCACCGCCCGGGCCCTGGGACGGGGAGCCTGTGGGGGGACTGTCCCCGCGACTTCCCCGGCCGCCCCTGCCACCCATAACGCTGCCCCACCCTGGAGGGAGACGGGGGCCGACGGCCCGCTGCTCCAGGGAGCGGTTTCTGCGCGTTCAGGGGCTGGCGCCTGGGAGCCCCCCCAAGGCTGCCCCAGGGACTGGTGGCCGAGGCCCTGCTGTCGCCCTGGGCCTCGAAGCCCAGGACAGGCCGGCCTTCTGCCCAGACTGCTGGCTCAGACCGGGGCCCGTGCCCCTGCCCACGTCGTCCTCCCGTGTCTCCTTAGCAGGCAGGCTTCCGGCGCCGCGCCCCGTGAGTGGGTGACACTTGTCCCCACCCCCCGACCCACTCGGGCTCAGACGGCAGGCTCTCCTGCTTGGCCTCACTTGCCCCAGCGCAATGCCAACGGCTCGGCTGCCCTGCCGGGGCGGCGTGCTGCGCTCTCCCCGGACAGGCTCCTGGGGACCGAGGGGACAGGCGTGTCCCTTTTCTGAAGGCTGATACCCTAGGCGCGGCCGGGCTCCAGTCTGGGGCAGGCGGGATGTCCCGGCAAGGAGGCGTTCACTCCGGGGTAGTTTCTGCCAGAGCGCTGCAGAGCGCTCGGCTGCGGCAACCAGCAGCAACCACAGGCCCGACCCTGATTCCCCAGCGAAGGAAGAGCTTTCCCCGAGGTTTTCCGCACGAAGCGGACCGCGCCTCGCTGCTGCTTCCTCGCTCCGGCTTTGGGCGTTCGCTCTCTCGCGTCAGGGGAGAAGTGCTGCGGGAGAGTCGGTGCTTCTGGGGCCTCGCTTCCCGGGGCCCAGGTGCGGACCCTGGGCTCCCAGGGCCTCGCCGATGTCGGGAGACGCGGCCTCCTCCGTGCAGCAGCGTGTGTCGCCCGGGGTGGCCCCTCTGCGCAGACGGCCTTCTCCCGGGCTCGCCGGGGCCTGGCCTCTTCCTCTCGCGTTCAGGCCGACTCGGGAAGAGGCCCGCGTCTTCCCGCGCAGAGAGGAGAGGCTCCAGGAGCACTGCGCACCGCCCGGGCCCTGGGACGGGGAGCCTCTGGGGGGAATGTCCCCGCGCCTTCCCCGGCCGCCCCTGCCACCCAGAAAGCTGCCCCACCCTGGAGGGAGACGGGGGCCGACGGCCCGCTGCTCCAAGGAGCGGTTTCTGCGCGTTCAGGGGCTGGCGCCTGGGAGCCCCCCCAAGGCTGCCCCAGGGACTGGTGGCCGAGGCCTTGCTGTCGCCCTGGGCCTCGAGGCCCAGGACAGGCCTGCCTTCTGCCCAGACTGCTGGCTCAGACCGGAGCACGCGCCCCTGCCCTCGTCGTCCCCCCGTGTCTCCTTAGCAGCCAGGCTTCCGGTGCCGGGCCCCGTGAGTGGGTGACACTTGTCCCCACCCCCCGACCCACTCGGGCTCAGACGGCAGGCTCTCCTGCTTGGCCTCACTTGCCCCAGTGCAATGCCAACGGCTCGGCTGCCCTGCCGGGGCGGCGTGCTGCGCTCTCCCCAGACATGCTCCTGGGGACCGAGGGGACAGGCGTGTCCCTTTTCTGAAGGCCGGTCCCCCAGGCGCGACCGGGCTCCTGTCTGGGGCAGGCGGGATGTCCCGGCAAGGAGGCGTTCACTCCGGGGTAGTTTCTGCCAGAGCGCTGCTGAGCACTCGGCTGCGGCACCCAGCAGCAGCTCACAGACACGACCCTGATTCCCCAGCGAAGGCAGAGCTTTCGCCTAGGTTTTCCGCACGAAGCGGACCGCGCCTCGCTGCTGCTTCCTCGCTCCGGCTTTGGGCGTTCGCTCTCTCGCGACAGGGGAGAAGTGTTGCGGGAGAGTCGGTGCTTCTGGGGCCTCGCTTCCCGGGGCCCAGGTGCGGACCCTGGGCTCCCAGGGCCTCGCCGATGTCGGGAGACGCGGCCTCCTCCTTGCAGCAGCGTGTGTCGCCCGGGGTGGCCCCTCTGCGCAGACGGCCTTCTCCCGGGCTCGCCGGGGCCTGGCCTCTTCCTCTCGCGTTCAGGCCGACTCGGGAAGAGGCCTGCGGCGTCCCGCGCAGAGAGGAGAGGCTCCAGGAGCACTGCGCACCGCCCGGGCCCTGGGACGGGGAGCCTGTGGGGGGACTGTCCCCGCGCCGTCCCCGGCCGCCCCTGCCACCCAGAACGCTGCCCCACCCTGGAGGGAGACGGGGGCCGACGGCCCGCTGCTCCAGGGAGCGGTTTCTGCGCGTTCAGGCGTTGGCGCCTGGGAGCCCCCCCAAGGCTGCCCCAGGGACTGCTGGCCGAGGCCCTGCTGTCGCCCTGGGCCTCGAGGCCCAGGACGGGCCTGCCTTCTGCCCAGACTGCTGGCTCAGACCGGAGCACGCGCCCCTGCCCTCGTCGTCCCCCCGTGTCTCCTTAGCAGCCAGGCTTCCGGCGCCGGGCCCCGTGAGTGGGTGACACTTGTCCCCACCCCCCGACCCACTCGGGCTCAGACGGCAGGCTCTCCTGCTTGGCCTCACTTGCCCCAGCGCAATGCCAACGGCTCGGCTGCCCTGCCGGGGCGGCGTGCTGCGCTCTCCCCGGACAGGCTCCTGGGGACCGAGGGGACAGGCGTGTCCCTTTTCTGAAGGCTGATACCCTAGGCGCGGCCGGGCTCCAGTCTGGGGCAGGCGGGATGTCCCGGCAAGGAGGCATTCACTCCGGGGTAGTTTCTGCCAGAGCGCTGCAGAGCGCTCGGCTGCGGCAACCAGCAGCAGACCACAGGCCCGACCCTGATTCCCCAGCGAAGGAAGAGCTTTCCCCGAGGTTTTCGGCACGAAGCGGACCGCGCCTCGCTGCTGCTTCCTCGCTCGGGCTTTGGGCGTTCGCTCTCTCGCGTCAGGGGAGAAGTGCTGCGGGAGAGTCGGTGCTTCTGGGGCCTCGCTTCCCGGGGCCCAGGTGCGGACCCTGGGCTCCCAGGGCCTCGCCGATGTCGGGAGACGCGGCCTCCTCCGTGCAGCAGCGTGTGTCGCCCGGGGTGGCCCCTCTGCGCAGACGGCCTTCTCCCGGGCTCGCCGGGGCCTGGCCTCTTCCTCTCGCGTTCAGGCCGACTCGGGAAGAGGCCCGCGTCTTCCCGCGCAGAGAGGAGAGGCTCCAGGAGCACTGCGCACCGCCCGGGCCCTGGGACGGGGAGCCTCTGGGGGGAATGTCCCCGCGCCTTCCCCGGCCGCCCCTGCCACCCAGAAAGCTGCCCCACCCTGGAGGGAGACGGGGGCCGACGGCCCGCTGCTCCAAGGAGCGGTTTCTGCGCGTTCAGGGGCTGGCGCCTGGGAGCCCCCCCAAGGCTGCCCCAGGGACTGCTGGCCGAGCCCTGCTGTCGCCCTGGGCCTCGAGGCCCAGGACAGGCCTGCCTTCTGCCCAGACTGCTGGCTCAGACCGGAGCACGCGCCCCTGCCCTCGTCGTCCCCCCGTGTCTCCTTAGCAGCCAGGCTTCCGGCGCCGGGCCCCGTGAGTGGGTGACACTTGTCCCCACCGCCCGACCCACTCGGGCTCAGACAGCAGGCTCTCCTGCTTGGCCTCACTTGCCCCAGCGCAATGCCAACGGCTCGGCTGCACTGCCGGGGCGGCGTGCTGCGCTCTCCCCAGACATGCTCCTGGGGACCGAGGGGACAGGCGTGTCCCTTTTCTGAAGGCCGGTCCCCCAGGCGCGACCGGGCTCCTGTCTGGGGCAGGCGGGATGTCCCGTCAAGGAGGCGTTCACTCCGGGGTAGTTTCTGCCAGAGCGCTGCAGAGCACTCGGCTGCGGCACCCAGCAGCAGCCCACAGACCCGACCCTGATTCCCCAGCGAAGGCAGAGCTTTCGCCTAGGTTTTCCGCACGAAGCGGACCGCGCCTCGCTGCTGCTTCCTCGCTCCGGCTTTGGGCGTTCGCTCTCTCGCGACAGGGGAGAAGTGTTGCGGGAGAGTCGGTGCTTCTGGGGCCTCGCTTCCCGGGGCCCAGGTGCGAACCCTGGGCTCCCAGGGCCTCGCCGATGTCGGGAGACGCGGCCTCCTCCTTGCAGCAGCGTGTGTCGCCCGGGGTGGCCCCTCTGCGCAGACGGCCTTCTCCCGGGCTCGCCGGGGCCTGGCCTCTTCCTCTCGCGTTCCGGCCGACTCGGGAAGAGGCCTGGGGCTTCCCGCGCAGAGAGGAGAGGCTCCAGGAGCACTGCGCACCGCCCGGGCCCTGGGACGGGGAGCCTGTGGGGGGACTGTCCCCGTGCCTTCCCCGGCCGCCCCTGCCACCCAGAACGCTGCCCCACCCTGGAGGGAGACGGGGGCCGACGGCCCGCTGCTCCAGGGAGTGGTTTCTGCGCTTTCAGGGGCTGGCGCCTGGGAGCCCCCCCAAGGCTGCCCCAGGGACTGCTGGCCGAGGCCCTGCTGTCGCCCTGGGCCTCGAGGCCCAGGACGGGCCTGCCTTCTGCCCAGACTGCTGGCTCAGACCGGAGCACGCGCCCCTGCCCTCATCATCCCCCCGTGTCTCCTTGGCAGCCAGGCTTCCGGCGCCGGGCCCCGTGAGTGGGTGACACTTGTCCCCACCCCCCGACCCACTCGGGCTCAGACGGCAGGCTCTCCTGCTTGGCCTCACTTGCCCCAGCGCAATGCCAACGGCTCTGCTGCCCTGCCGGGTTGGCGTGCTGCGCTCTCCCCAGACATGCTCCTGGGGACCGAGGGGACAGGCGTGTCCCTTTTCTGAAGGCCGGTCCCCCAGGCGCGACCGGGCTCCTGTCTGGGGCAGGCGGGATGTCCCGGCAAGGAGGCGTTCACTCCGGGGTAGTTTCTGCCAGAGCGCTGCTGAGCACTCGGCTGCGGCACCCAGCAGCAGCTCACAGACACGACCCTGATTCCCCAGCGAAGGCAGAGCTTTCGCCTAGGTTTTTCGCACGAAGCGGACCGCGCCTCGCTGCTGCTTCCTCGCTCCGGCTTTGGGCGTTCGCTCTCTCGCGACAGGGGAGAAGTGTTGCGGGAGAGTCGGTGCTTCTGGGGCCTCGCTTCCCGGGGCCCCGGTGCGGACCCTGGGCTCCCAGGGCCTCGCCGATGTCGGGAGACGCGGCCTCCTCCTTGCAGCAGCGTGTGTCGCCCGGGGTGGCCCCTCTGCGCTGACGGCCTTCTCCCGGGCTCGCCGGGGCCTGGCCTCTTCCTCTCGCGTTCAGGCCGACTCGGGAAGAGGCCCGCGTATTCCCGCGCAGAGAGGAGAGGCTCCAGGAGCACTGCGCACCGCCCGGGCCCTGGGACGGGGAGCCTGTGGGGGGACTGTCCCCGCGACTTCCCCGGCCGCCCCTGCCACCCAGAACGCTGCCCCACCCTGGAGGGAGACGGGGGCCGACGGCCCGCTGCTCCAGGGAGCGGTTTCTGCGCGTTCAGGGGCTGGCGCCTGGGAGCCCCCCCAAGGCTGCCCCAGGGACTGGTGGCCGAGGCCCTGCTGTCGCCCTGGGCCTCGAAGCCCAGGACAGGCCTGCCTTCTGCCCAGACTGCTGGCTCAGACCGGGGCCCGTGCCCCTGCCCACGTCGTCCTCCCGTGTCTCCTTAGCAGGCAGGCTTCCGGCGCCGCGCCCCGTGAGTGGGTGACACTTGTCCCCACCCCCCGACCCACTCGGGCTCAGACGGCAGGCTCTCCTGCTTGGCCTCACTTGCCCCAGCGCAATGCCAACGGCTCGGCTGCCCTGCCGGGGCGGCGTGCTGCGCTCTCCCCGGACAGGCTCCTGGGGACCGAGGGGACAGGCGTGTCCCTTTTCTGAAGGCTGATACCCTAGGCGCGGCCGGGCTCCAGTCTGGGGCAGGCGGGATGTCCCGGCAAGGAGGCGTTCACTCCGGGGTAGTTTCTGCCAGAGCGCTGCAGAGCGCTCGGCTGCGGCAACCAGCAGCAAACACAGGCCCGACCCTGATTCCCCAGCGAAGGAAGAGCTTTCCCCGAGGTTTTCCGCACGAAGCGGACCGCGCCTCGCTGCTGCTTCCTCGCTCCGGCTTTGGGCGTTCGCTCTCTCGCGTCAGGGGAGAAGTGCTGCGGGAGAGTCGGTGCTTCTGGGGCCTCGCTTCCCGGGGCCCAGGTGCGGACCCTGGGCTCCCAGGGCCTCGCCGATGTCGGGAGACGCGGCCTCCTCCGTGCAGCAGCGTGTGTCGCCCGGGGTGGCCCCTCTGCGCAGACGGCCTTCTCCCGGGCTCGCCGGGGCCTGGCCTCTTCCTCTCGCGTTCAGGCCGACTCGGGAAGAGGCCCGCGTCTTCCCGCGCAGAGAGGAGAGGCTCCAGGAGCACTGCGCACCGCCCGGGCCCTGGGACGGGGAGCCTCTGGGGGGAATGTCCCCGCGCCTTCCCCGGCCGCCCCTGCCACCCAGAAAGCTGCCCCACCCTGGAGGGAGACGGGGGCCGACGGCCCGCTGCTCCAAGGAGCGGTTTCTGCACGTTCAGGGGCTGGCGCCTGGGAGCCCCCCCAAGGCTGCCCCAGGGACTGGTGGCCGAGGCCTTGCTGTCGCCCTGGGCCTCGAGGCCCAGGACAGGCCTGCCTTCTGCCCAGACTGCTGGCTCAGACCGGAGCACGCGCCCCTGCCCTCGTCGTCCCCCCGTGTCTCCTTAGCAGCCAGGCTTCCGGTGCCGGGCCCCGTGAGTGGGTGACACTTGTCCCCACCCCCCGACCCACTCGGGCTCAGACGGCAGGCTCTCCTGCTTGGCCTCACTTGCCCCAGTGCAATGCCAACGGCTCGGCTGCCCTGCCGGGGCGGCGTGCTGCGCTCTCCCCAGACATGCTCCTGGGGACCGAGGGGACAGGCGTGTCCCTTTTCTGAAGGCCGGTCCCCCAGGCGCGACCGGGCTCCTGTCTGGGGCAGGCGGGATGTCCCGGCAAGGAGGCGTTCACTCCGGGGTAGTTTCTGCCAGAGCGCTGCTGAGCACTCGGCTGCGGCACCCAGCAGCAGCTCACAGACATGACCCTGATTCCCCAGCGAAGGCAGAGCTTTCGCCTAGGTTTTTCGCACGAAGCGGACCGCGCCTCGCTGCTGCTTCCTCGCGCCGGCTTTGGGCGTTCGCTCTCTCGCTACAGGGGAGAAGTGTTGCGGGAGAGTCGGTGCTTCTGGGGCCTCGCTTCCCGGGGCCCAGGTGCGGACCCTGGGCTCCCAGGGCCTCGCCGATGTCGGGAGACGTGGCGTCCTCCGTGCAGCAGCGTGTGTCGCCCGGGGTGGCCCCTCTGCGCAGACGGCCTTCTCCCGGGCTCGCCGGGGCCTGGCCTCTTCCTTTCGCGTTCAGGCCGACTCGGGAAGAGGCCTGCGGCTTCCCGCGCAGCGAGGAGAGGCTCCAGGAGCACTGCGCACCGCCCGGGCCGTGGGACGGGGAGCCTGTGGGGGGACTGTCCCCGCGCCTTCCCCGGCCGCCCCTGCCACCCAGAACGCTGCCCCACCCTGGAGGGAGACGGGGGCCGACGGCCGGCTGCTCCAGGGAGCGGTTTCTGCGCGTTCAGGGGCTGGCGCCTGGGAGCCCCCCCAAGGCTGCCCCAGGGACTGCTGGCCGAGCCCTGCTGTCGCCCTGGGCCTCGAGGCCCAGGACAGGCCTGCCTTCTGCCCAGACTGCTGGCTCAGACCGGAGCACGCGCCCCTGCCCTCGTCGTCCCCCCGTGTCTCCTTAGCAGCCAGGCTTCCGGCGCCGGGCCCCGTGAGTGGGTGACACTTGTCCCCACCGCCCGACCCACTCGGGCTCAGACGGCAGGCTCTCCTGCTTGGCCTCACTTGCCCCAGCGCAATGCCAACGGCTCGGCTGCACTGCCGGGGCGGCGTGCTGCGCTCTCCCCAGACATGCTCCTGGGGACCGAGGGGACAGGCGTGTCCCTTTTCTGAAGGCCGGTCCCCCAGGCGCGACCGGGCTCCTGTCTGGGGCAGGCGGGATGTCCCGTCAAGGAGGCGTTCACTCCGGGGTAGTTTCTGCCAGAGCGCTGCAGAGCACTCGGCTGCGGCACCCAGCAGCAGCCCACAGACCCCACCCTGATTCCCCAGCGAAGGCAGAGCTTTCGCCTAGGTTTTCCGCACGAAGCGGACCGCGCCTCGCTGCTGCTTCCTCGCTCCGGCTTTGGGCGTTCGCTCTCTCGCGACAGGGGAGAAGTGTTGCGGGAGAGTCGGTGCTTCTGGGGCCTCGCTTCCCGGGGCCCAGGTGCGGACCCTGGGCTCCCAGGGCCTCGCCGATGTCGGGAGACGCGGCCTCCTCCTTGCAGCAGCGTGTGTCGCCCGGGGTGGCCCCTCTGCGCAGACGGCCTTCTCCCGGGCTCGCCGGGGCCTGGCCTCTTCCTCTCGCGTTCAGGCCGACTCGGGAAGAGGCCTGGGGCTTCCCGCGCAGAGAGGAGAGGCTCCAGGAGCACTGCGCACCGCCCGGGCCCTGGGACGGGGAGCCTGTGGGGGGACTGTCCCCGCGCCTTCCCCGGCCGCCCCTGCCACCCAGAACGCTGCCCCACCCTGGAGGGAGACGGGGGCCGACGGCCCGCTGCTCCAGGGAGTGGTTTCTGCGCTTTCAGGGGCTGGCGCCTGGGAGCCCCCCCAAGGCTGCCCCAGGGACTGCTGGCCGAGGCCCTGCTGTCGCCCTGGGCCTCGAGGCCCAGGACGGGCCTGCCTTCTGCCCAGACTGCTGGCTCAGACCGGAGCACGCGCCCCTGCCCTCATCATCCCCCCGTGTCTCCTTGGCAGCCAGGCTTCCGGCGCCGGGCCCCGTGAGTGGGTGACACTTGTCCCCACCCCCCGACCCACTCGGGCTCAGACGGCAGGCTCTCCTGCTTGGCCTCACTTGCCCCAGCGCAATGCCAACGGCTCGGCTGCCCTGCCGGGTTGGCGTGCTGCGCTCTCCCCAGACATGCTCCTGGGGACCGAGGGGACAGGCGTGTCCCTTTTCTGAAGGCCGGTCCCCCAGGCGCGACCGGGCTCCTGTCTGGGGCAGGCGGGATGTCCCGGCAAGGAGGCGTTCACTCCGGGGTAGTTTCTGCCAGAGCGCTGCTGAGCACTCGGCTGCGGCACCCAGCAGCAGCTCACAGACACGACCCTGATTCCCCAGCGAAGGCAGAGCTTTCGCCTAGGTTTTTCGCACGAAGCGGACCGCGCCTCGCTGCTGCTTCCTCGCTCCGGCTTTGGGCGTTCGCTCTCTCACGACAGGGGAGAAGTGTTGCGGGAGAGTCGGTGCTTCTGGGGCCTCGCTTCCCGGGGCCCCGGTGCGGACCCTGGGCTCCCAGGGCCTCGCCGATGTCGGGAGACGCGGCCTCCTCCTTGCAGCAGCGTGTGTCGCCCGGGGTGGCCCCTCTGCGCAGACGGCCTTCTCCCGGGCTCGCCGGGGCCTGGCCTCTTCCTCTCGCGTTCAGGCCGACTCAGGAAGAGGCCCGCGTATTCCCGCGCAGAGAGGAGAGGCTCCAGGAGCACTGCGCACCGCCCGGGCCCTGGGACGGGGAGCCTGTGGGGGGACTGTCCCCGCGCCTTCCCCGGCCGCCCCTGCCACCCATAACGCTGCCCCACCCTGGAGGGAGACGGAGGCCGACGGCCCGCTGCTCCAGGGAGCGGTTTCTGCGCGTTCAGGGGCTGGCGCCTGGGAGCCCCCCCAAGGCTGCCCCAGGGACTGGTGGCCGAGGCCCTGCTGTCGCCCTGGGCCTCGAAGCCCAGGACAGGCCGGCCTTCTGCCCAGACTGCTGGCTCAGACCGGGGCCCGTGCCCCTGCCCACGTCGTCCTCCCGTGTCTCCTTAGCAGGCAGGCTTCCGGCGCCGCGCCCCGTGAGTGGGTGACACTTGTCCCCACCCCCCGACCCACTCGGGCTCAGACGGCAGGCTCTCCTGCTTGGCCTCACTTGCCCCAGCGCAATGCCAACGGCTCGGCTGCCCTGCCGGGGCGGCGTGCTGCGCTCTCCCCGGACAGGCTCCTGGGGACCGAGGGGACAGGCGTGTCCCTTTTCTGAAGGCTGATACCCTAGGCGCGGCCGGGCTCCAGTCTGGGGCAGGCGGGATGTCCCGGCAAGGAGGCATTCACTCCGGGGTAGTTTCTGCCAGAGCGCTGCAGAGCGCTCGGCTGCGGCAACCAGCAGCAGACCACAGGCCCGACCCTGATTCCCCAGCGAAGGAAGAGCTTTCCCCGAGGTTTTCGGCACGAAGCGGACCGCGCCTCGCTGCTGCTTCCTCGCTCGGGCTTTGGGCGTTCGCTCTCTCGCGTCAGGGGAGAAGTGCTGCGGGAGAGTCGGTGCTTCTGGGGCCTCGCTTCCCGGGGCCCAGGTGCGGACCCTGGGCTCCCAGGGCCTCGCCGATGTCGGGAGACGCGGCCTCCTCCGTGCAGCAGCGTGTGTCGCCCGGGGTGGCCCCTCTGCGCAGACGGCCTTCTCCCGGGCTCGCCGGGGCCTGGCCTCTTCCTCTCGCGTTCAGGCCGACTCGGGAAGAGGCCCGCGTCTTCCCGCGCAGAGAGGAGAGGCTCCAGGAGCACTGCGCACCGCCCGGGCCCTGGGACGGGGAGCCTCTGGGGGGAATGTCCCCGCGCCTTCCCCGGCCGCCCCTGCCACCCAGAAAGCTGCCCCACCCTGGAGGGAGACGGGGGCCGACGGCCCGCTGCTCCAAGGAGCGGTTTCTGCGCGTTCAGGGGCTGGCGCCTGGGAGCCCCCCCAAGGCTGCCCCAGGGACTGCTGGCCGAGCCCTGCTGTCGCCCTGGGCCTCGAGGCCCAGGACAGGCCTGCCTTCTGCCCAGACTGCTGGCTCAGACCGGAGCACGCGCCCCTGCCCTCGTCGTCCCCCCGTGTCTCCTTAGCAGCCAGGCTTCCGGCGCCGGGCCCCGTGAGTGGGTGACACTTGTCCCCACCGCCCGACCCACTCGGGCTCAGACAGCAGGCTCTCCTGCTTGGCCTCACTTGCCCCAGCGCAATGCCAACGGCTCGGCTGCACTGCCGGGGCGGCGTGCTGCGCTCTCCCCAGACATGCTCCTGGGGACCGAGGGGACAGGCGTGTCCCTTTTCTGAAGGCCGGTCCCCCAGGCGCGACCGGGCTCCTGTCTGGGGCAGGCGGGATGTCCCGTCAAGGAGGCGTTCACTCCGGGGTAGTTTCTGCCAGAGCGCTGCAGAGCACTCGGCTGCGGCACCCAGCAGCAGCCCACAGACCCGACCCTGATTCCCCAGCGAAGGCAGAGCTTTCGCCTAGGTTTTCCGCACGAAGCGGACCGCGCCTCGCTGCTGCTTCCTCGCTCCGGCTTTGGGCGTTCGCTCTCTCGCGACAGGGGAGAAGTGTTGCGGGAGAGTCGGTGCTTCTGGGGCCTCGCTTCCCGGGGCCCAGGTGCGAACCCTGGGCTCCCAGGGCCTCGCCGATGTCGGGAGACGCGGCCTCCTCCTTGCAGCAGCGTGTGTCGCCCGGGGTGGCCCCTCTGCGCAGACGGCCTTCTCCCGGGCTCGCCGGGGCCTGGCCTCTTCCTCTCGCGTTCCGGCCGACTCGGGAAGAGGCCTGGGGCTTCCCGCGCAGAGAGGAGAGGCTCCAGGAGCACTGCGCACCGCCCGGGCCCTGGGACGGGGAGCCTGTGGGGGGACTGTCCCCGTGCCTTCCCCGGCCGCCCCTGCCACCCAGAACGCTGCCCCACCCTGGAGGGAGACGGGGGCCGACGGCCCGCTGCTCCAGGGAGTGGTTTCTGCGCTTTCAGGGGCTGGCGCCTGGGAGCCCCCCCAAGGCTGCCCCAGGGACTGCTGGCCGAGGCCCTGCTGTCGCCCTGGGCCTCGAGGCCCAGGACGGGCCTGCCTTCTGCCCAGACTGCTGGCTCAGACCGGAGCACGCGCCCCTGCCCTCATCATCCCCCCGTGTCTCCTTGGCAGCCAGGCTTCCGGCGCCGGGCCCCGTGAGTGGGTGACACTTGTCCCCACCCCCCGACCCACTCGGGCTCAGACGGCAGGCTCTCCTGCTTGGCCTCACTTGCCCCAGCGCAATGCCAACGGCTCTGCTGCCCTGCCGGGTTGGCGTGCTGCGCTCTCCCCAGACATGCTCCTGGGGACCGAGGGGACAGGCGTGTCCCTTTTCTGAAGGCCGGTCCCCCAGGCGCGACCGGGCTCCTGTCTGGGGCAGGCGGGATGTCCCGGCAAGGAGGCGTTCACTCCGGGGTAGTTTCTGCCAGAGCGCTGCTGAGCACTCGGCTGCGGCACCCAGCAGCAGCTCACAGACACGACCCTGATTCCCCAGCGAAGGCAGAGCTTTCGCCTAGGTTTTTCGCACGAAGCGGACCGCGCCTCGCTGCTGCTTCCTCGCTCCGGCTTTGGGCGTTCGCTCTCTCGCGACAGGGGAGAAGTGTTGCGGGAGAGTCGGTGCTTCTGGGGCCTCGCTTCCCGGGGCCCCGGTGCGGACCCTGGGCTCCCAGGGCCTCGCCGATGTCGGGAGACGCGGCCTCCTCCTTGCAGCAGCGTGTGTCGCCCGGGGTGGCCCCTCTGCGCTGACGGCCTTCTCCCGGGCTCGCCGGGGCCTGGCCTCTTCCTCTCGCGTTCAGGCCGACTCGGGAAGAGGCCCGCGTATTCCCGCGCAGAGAGGAGAGGCTCCAGGAGCACTGCGCACCGCCCGGGCCCTGGGACGGGGAGCCTGTGGGGGGACTGTCCCCGCGACTTCCCCGGCCGCCCCTGCCACCCAGAACGCTGCCCCACCCTGGAGGGAGACGGGGGCCGACGGCCCGCTGCTCCAGGGAGCGGTTTCTGCGCGTTCAGGGGCTGGCGCCTGGGAGCCCCCCCAAGGCTGCCCCAGGGACTGGTGGCCGAGGCCCTGCTGTCGCCCTGGGCCTCGAAGCCCAGGACAGGCCTGCCTTCTGCCCAGACTGCTGGCTCAGACCGGGGCCCGTGCCCCTGCCCACGTCGTCCTCCCGTGTCTCCTTAGCAGGCAGGCTTCCGGCGCCGCGCCCCGTGAGTGGGTGACACTTGTCCCCACCCCCCGACCCACTCGGGCTCAGACGGCAGGCTCTCCTGCTTGGCCTCACTTGCCCCAGCGCAATGCCAACGGCTCGGCTGCCCTGCCGGGGCGGCGTGCTGCGCTCTCCCCGGACAGGCTCCTGGGGACCGAGGGGACAGGCGTGTCCCTTTTCTGAAGGCTGATACCCTAGGCGCGGCCGGGCTCCAGTCTGGGGCAGGCGGGATGTCCCGGCAAGGAGGCGTTCACTCCGGGGTAGTTTCTGCCAGAGCGCTGCAGAGCGCTCGGCTGCGGCAACCAGCAGCAAACACAGGCCCGACCCTGATTCCCCAGCGAAGGAAGAGCTTTCCCCGAGGTTTTCCGCACGAAGCGGACCGCGCCTCGCTGCTGCTTCCTCGCTCCGGCTTTGGGCGTTCGCTCTCTCGCGTCAGGGGAGAAGTGCTGCGGGAGAGTCGGTGCTTCTGGGGCCTCGCTTCCCGGGGCCCAGGTGCGGACCCTGGGCTCCCAGGGCCTCGCCGATGTCGGGAGACGCGGCCTCCTCCGTGCAGCAGCGTGTGTCGCCCGGGGTGGCCCCTCTGCGCAGACGGCCTTCTCCCGGGCTCGCCGGGGCCTGGCCTCTTCCTCTCGCGTTCAGGCCGACTCGGGAAGAGGCCCGCGTCTTCCCGCGCAGAGAGGAGAGGCTCCAGGAGCACTGCGCACCGCCCGGGCCCTGGGACGGGGAGCCTCTGGGGGGAATGTCCCCGCGCCTTCCCCGGCCGCCCCTGCCACCCAGAAAGCTGCCCCACCCTGGAGGGAGACGGGGGCCGACGGCCCGCTGCTCCAAGGAGCGGTTTCTGCACGTTCAGGGGCTGGCGCCTGGGAGCCCCCCCAAGGCTGCCCCAGGGACTGGTGGCCGAGGCCTTGCTGTCGCCCTGGGCCTCGAGGCCCAGGACAGGCCTGCCTTCTGCCCAGACTGCTGGCTCAGACCGGAGCACGCGCCCCTGCCCTCGTCGTCCCCCCGTGTCTCCTTAGCAGCCAGGCTTCCGGTGCCGGGCCCCGTGAGTGGGTGACACTTGTCCCCACCCCCCGACCCACTCGGGCTCAGACGGCAGGCTCTCCTGCTTGGCCTCACTTGCCCCAGTGCAATGCCAACGGCTCGGCTGCCCTGCCGGGGCGGCGTGCTGCGCTCTCCCCAGACATGCTCCTGGGGACCGAGGGGACAGGCGTGTCCCTTTTCTGAAGGCCGGTCCCCCAGGCGCGACCGGGCTCCTGTCTGGGGCAGGCGGGATGTCCCGGCAAGGAGGCGTTCACTCCGGGGTAGTTTCTGCCAGAGCGCTGCTGAGCACTCGGCTGCGGCACCCAGCAGCAGCTCACAGACATGACCCTGATTCCCCAGCGAAGGCAGAGCTTTCGCCTAGGTTTTTCGCACGAAGCGGACCGCGCCTCGCTGCTGCTTCCTCGCGCCGGCTTTGGGCGTTCGCTCTCTCGCTACAGGGGAGAAGTGTTGCGGGAGAGTCGGTGCTTCTGGGGCCTCGCTTCCCGGGGCCCAGGTGCGGACCCTGGGCTCCCAGGGCCTCGCCGATGTCGGGAGACGTGGCGTCCTCCGTGCAGCAGCGTGTGTCGCCCGGGGTGGCCCCTCTGCGCAGACGGCCTTCTCCCGGGCTCGCCGGGGCCTGGCCTCTTCCTTTCGCGTTCAGGCCGACTCGGGAAGAGGCCTGCGGCTTCCCGCGCAGCGAGGAGAGGCTCCAGGAGCACTGCGCACCGCCCGGGCCGTGGGACGGGGAGCCTGTGGGGGGACTGTCCCCGCGCCTTCCCCGGCCGCCCCTGCCACCCAGAACGCTGCCCCACCCTGGAGGGAGACGGGGGCCGACGGCCGGCTGCTCCAGGGAGCGGTTTCTGCGCGTTCAGGGGCTGGCGCCTGGGAGCCCCCCCAAGGCTGCCCCAGGGACTGCTGGCCGAGCCCTGCTGTCGCCCTGGGCCTCGAGGCCCAGGACAGGCCTGCCTTCTGCCCAGACTGCTGGCTCAGACCGGAGCACGCGCCCCTGCCCTCGTCGTCCCCCCGTGTCTCCTTAGCAGCCAGGCTTCCGGCGCCGGGCCCCGTGAGTGGGTGACACTTGTCCCCACCGCCCGACCCACTCGGGCTCAGACGGCAGGCTCTCCTGCTTGGCCTCACTTGCCCCAGCGCAATGCCAACGGCTCGGCTGCACTGCCGGGGCGGCGTGCTGCGCTCTCCCCAGACATGCTCCTGGGGACCGAGGGGACAGGCGTGTCCCTTTTCTGAAGGCCGGTCCCCCAGGCGCGACCGGGCTCCTGTCTGGGGCAGGCGGGATGTCCCGTCAAGGAGGCGTTCACTCCGGGGTAGTTTCTGCCAGAGCGCTGCAGAGCACTCGGCTGCGGCACCCAGCAGCAGCCCACAGACCCCACCCTGATTCCCCAGCGAAGGCAGAGCTTTCGCCTAGGTTTTCCGCACGAAGCGGACCGCGCCTCGCTGCTGCTTCCTCGCTCCGGCTTTGGGCGTTCGCTCTCTCGCGACAGGGGAGAAGTGTTGCGGGAGAGTCGGTGCTTCTGGGGCCTCGCTTCCCGGGGCCCAGGTGCGGACCCTGGGCTCCCAGGGCCTCGCCGATGTCGGGAGACGCGGCCTCCTCCTTGCAGCAGCGTGTGTCGCCCGGGGTGGCCCCTCTGCGCAGACGGCCTTCTCCCGGGCTCGCCGGGGCCTGGCCTCTTCCTCTCGCGTTCAGGCCGACTCGGGAAGAGGCCTGGGGCTTCCCGCGCAGAGAGGAGAGGCTCCAGGAGCACTGCGCACCGCCCGGGCCCTGGGACGGGGAGCCTGTGGGGGGACTGTCCCCGCGCCTTCCCCGGCCGCCCCTGCCACCCAGAACGCTGCCCCACCCTGGAGGGAGACGGGGGCCGACGGCCCGCTGCTCCAGGGAGTGGTTTCTGCGCTTTCAGGGGCTGGCGCCTGGGAGCCCCCCCAAGGCTGCCCCAGGGACTGCTGGCCGAGGCCCTGCTGTCGCCCTGGGCCTCGAGGCCCAGGACGGGCCTGCCTTCTGCCCAGACTGCTGGCTCAGACCGGAGCACGCGCCCCTGCCCTCATCATCCCCCCGTGTCTCCTTGGCAGCCAGGCTTCCGGCGCCGGGCCCCGTGAGTGGGTGACACTTGTCCCCACCCCCCGACCCACTCGGGCTCAGACGGCAGGCTCTCCTGCTTGGCCTCACTTGCCCCAGCGCAATGCCAACGGCTCGGCTGCCCTGCCGGGTTGGCGTGCTGCGCTCTCCCCAGACATGCTCCTGGGGACCGAGGGGACAGGCGTGTCCCTTTTCTGAAGGCCGGTCCCCCAGGCGCGACCGGGCTCCTGTCTGGGGCAGGCGGGATGTCCCGGCAAGGAGGCGTTCACTCCGGGGTAGTTTCTGCCAGAGCGCTGCTGAGCACTCGGCTGCGGCACCCAGCAGCAGCTCACAGACACGACCCTGATTCCCCAGCGAAGGCAGAGCTTTCGCCTAGGTTTTTCGCACGAAGCGGACCGCGCCTCGCTGCTGCTTCCTCGCTCCGGCTTTGGGCGTTCGCTCTCTCACGACAGGGGAGAAGTGTTGCGGGAGAGTCGGTGCTTCTGGGGCCTCGCTTCCCGGGGCCCCGGTGCGGACCCTGGGCTCCCAGGGCCTCGCCGATGTCGGGAGACGCGGCCTCCTCCTTGCAGCAGCGTGTGTCGCCCGGGGTGGCCCCTCTGCGCAGACGGCCTTCTCCCGGGCTCGCCGGGGCCTGGCCTCTTCCTCTCGCGTTCAGGCCGACTCAGGAAGAGGCCCGCGTATTCCCGCGCAGAGAGGAGAGGCTCCAGGAGCACTGCGCACCGCCCGGGCCCTGGGACGGGGAGCCTGTGGGGGGACTGTCCCCGCGCCTTCCCCGGCCGCCCCTGCCACCCATAACGCTGCCCCACCCTGGAGGGAGACGGAGGCCGACGGCCCGCTGCTCCAGGGAGCGGTTTCTGCGCGTTCAGGGGCTGGCGCCTGGGAGCCCCCCCAAGGCTGCCCCAGGGACTGGTGGCCGAGGCCCTGCTGTCGCCCTGGGCCTCGAAGCCCAGGACAGGCCGGCCTTCTGCCCAGACTGCTGGCTCAGACCGGGGCCCGTGCCCCTGCCCACGTCGTCCTCCCGTGTCTCCTTAGCAGGCAGGCTTCCGGCGCCGCGCCCCGTGAGTGGGTGACACTTGTCCCCACCCCCCGACCCACTCGGGCTCAGACGGCAGGCTCTCCTGCTTGGCCTCACTTGCCCCAGCGCAATGCCAACGGCTCGGCTGCCCTGCCGGGGCGGCGTGCTGCGCTCTCCCCGGACAGGCTCCTGGGGACCGAGGGGACAGGCGTGTCCCTTTTCTGAAGGCTGATACCCTAGGCGCGGCCGGGCTCCAGTCTGGGGCAGGCGGGATGTCCCGGCAAGGAGGCATTCACTCCGGGGTAGTTTCTGCCAGAGCGCTGCAGAGCGCTCGGCTGCGGCAACCAGCAGCAGACCACAGGCCCGACCCTGATTCCCCAGCGAAGGAAGAGCTTTCCCCGAGGTTTTCAGCACGAAGCGGACCGCGCCTCGCTGCTGCTTCCTCGCTCCGGCTTTGGGCGTTCGCTCTCTCGCGTCAGGGGAGAAGTGCTGCGGGAGAGTCGGTGCTTCTGGGGCCTCGCTTCCCGGGGCCCAGGTGCGGACCCTGGGCTCCCAGGGCCTCGCCGATGTCGGGAGACGCGGCCTCCTCCGTGCAGCAGCGTGTGTCGCCCGGGGTGGCCCCTCTGCGCAGACGGCCTTCTCCCGGGCTCGCCGGGGCCTGGCCTCTTCCTCTCGCGTTCAGGCCGACTCGGGAAGAGGCCCGCGTCTTCCCGCGCAGAGAGGAGAGGCTCCAGGAGCACTGCGCACCGCCCGGGCCCTGGGACGGGGAGCCTCTGGGGGGAATGTCCCCGCGCCTTCCCCGGCCGCCCCTGCCACCCAGAAAGCTGCCCCACCCTGGAGGGAGACGGGGGCCGACGGCCCGCTGCTCCAAGGAGCGGTTTCTGCACGTTCAGGGGCTGGCGCCTGGGAGCCCCCCCAAGGCTGCCCCAGGGACTGGTGGCCGAGGCCTTGCTGTCGCCCTGGGCCTCGAGGCCCAGGACAGGCCTGCCTTCTGCCCAGACTGCTGGCTCAGACCGGAGCACGCGCCCCTGCCCTCGTCGTCCCCCCGTGTCTCCTTAGCAGCCAGGCTTCCGGTGCCGGGCCCCGTGAGTGGGTGACACTTGTCCCCACCCCCCGACCCACTCGGGCTCAGACGGCAGGCTCTCCTGCTTGGCCTCACTTGCCCCAGTGCAATGCCAACGGCTCGGCTGCCCTGCCGGGGCGGCGTGCTGCGCTCTCCCCAGACATGCTCCTGGGGACCGAGGGGACAGGCGTGTCCCTTTTCTGAAGGCCGGTCCCCCAGGCGCGACCGGGCTCCTGTCTGGGGCAGGCGGGATGTCCCGGCAAGGAGGCGTTCACTCCGGGGTAGTTTCTGCCAGAGCGCTGCTGAGCACTCGGCTGCGGCACCCAGCAGCAGCTCACAGACATGACCCTGATTCCCCAGCGAAGGCAGAGCTTTCGCCTAGGTTTTTCGCACGAAGCGAACCGCGCCTCGCTGCTGCTTCCTCGCTCCGGCTTTGGGCGTTCGCTCTCTCGCTACAGGGGAGAAGTGTTGCGGGAGAGTCGGTGCTTCTGGGGCCTCGCTTCCCGGGGCCCAGGTGCGGACCCTGGGCTCCCAGGGCCTCGCCGATGTCGGGAGACGTGGCGTCCTCGTGCAGCAGCGTGTGTCGCCCGGGGTGGCCCCTCTGCGCAGACGGCCTTCTCCCGGGCTCGCCGGGGCCTGGCCTCTTCCTTTCGCGTTCAGGCCGACTCGGGAAGAGGCCTGCGGCTTCCCGCGCAGCGAGGAGAGGCTCCAGGAGCACTGCGCACCGCCCGGGCCCTGGGACGGGGAGCCTGTGGGGGGACTGTCCCCGCACCTTCCCCGGCCGCCCCTGCCACCCAGAACGCTGCCCCACCCTGGAGGGAGACGGGGGCCGACGGCCGGCTGCTCCAGGGAGCGGTTTCTGCGCGTTCAGGGGCTGGCGCCTGGGAGCCCCCCCAAGGCTGCCCCAGGGACTGGTGGCCGAGGCCCTGCTGTCGCCCTGGGCCTCGAAGCCCAGGACAGGCCGGCCTTCTGCCCAGACTGCTGGCTCAGACCGGGGCCCGCGCCCCTGCCCACGTCGTCCTCCCGTGTCTCCTTAGCAGGCAGGCTTCCGGCGCCGCGCCCCGTGAGTGGGTGACACTTGTCCCCACCCCCCGACCCACTCGGGCTCAGACGGCAGGCTCTCCTGCTTGGCCTCACTTGCCCCAGCGCAATGCCAACGGCTCGGCTGCCCTGCCGGGGCGGCGTGCTGCGCTCTCCCCGGACAGGCTCCTGGGGACCGAGGGGACAGGCGTGTCCCTTTTCTGAAGGCTGATACCCTAGGCGCGGCCGGGCTCCAGTCTGGGGCAGGCGGGATGTCCCGGCAAGGAGACGTTCACTCCGGGGTAGTTTCTGCCAGAGCGCTGCAGAGCGCTCGGCTGCGGCAACCAGCAGCAGACCACAGGCCCGACCCTGATTCCCCAGCGAAGGAAGAGCTTTCCCGGAGGTTTTCCGCACGAAGCGGACCGCGCCTCGCTGCTGCTTCCTCGCTCCGGCTTTGGGCGTTCGCTCTCTCGCGTCAGGGGAGAAGTGTTGCGGGAGAGTCGGTGCTTCTGGGGCCTCGCTTCCCGGGGCCCAGGTGCGGACCCTGGGCTCCCAGGGCCTCGCCGATGTCGGGAGACGCGGCCTCCTCCGTGCAGCAGCGTGTGTCGCCCGGGGTGGCCCCTCTGAGCAGACGGCCTTCTCCCGGGCTCGCCGGGGCCTGGCCTCTTCCTCTCGCGTTCAGGCCGACTCGGGAAGAGGCCCGCGTCTTCCCGTGCAGAGAGGAGAGGCTCCAGGAGCACTGCGCACCGCCCGGGCCCTGGGACGGGGAGCCTGTGGGGGGACTGTCCCCGCGCCTTCCCCGGCCGCCCCTGCCACCCAGAAAGCTGCCCCACCCTGGAGGGACACGGGGGCCGACGGCCCGCTGCTCCAAGGAGCGGTTTCTGCGCGTTCAGGGGCTGGCGCCTGGGAGCCCCCGCAAGGCTCCCCCAGGGACTGGTGGCCGAGGCCCTGCTGTCGCCCTGGGCCTCGAGGCCCAGGACAGACCTGCCTTCTGCCCAGACTGCTGGCTCAGACCGGAGCACGCGCCCCTGCCCTCGTCATCCCCCCGTGTCTCCTTAGCAGCCAGGCTTCCGGCGCCGGGCCCCTTGAGTGGGTGACACTTGTCCCCACCCCCCGACCCACTCGGGCTCAGACGGCAGGCTCTCCTGCTTGGCTTCACTTGCCCCAGCGCCATGCCAACGGCTCGGCTGCCCTGCCGGGGCGGCGTGCTGCGCTCTCCCCAGACATGCTCCTGGGGACCGAGGGGACAGGCGTGTCCCTTTTCTGAAGGCCGGTCCCCCAGGCGCGACCGGGCTCCTGTCTGGGGCAGGCGGGATGTCCCGGCAAGGAGGCATTCACTCCGGGGTAGTTTCTGCCAGAGCGCTGCAGAGCGCTCGGCTGCGGCAACCAGCAGCAGACCACAGGCCCGACCCTGATTCCCCAGCGAAGGAAGAGCTTTCCCCGAGGTTTTCGGCACGAAGCGGACCGCGCCTCGCTGCTGCTTCCTCGCTCCGGCTTTGGGCGTTCGCTCTCTCGCGTCAGGGGAGAAGTGCTGCGGGAGAGTCGGTGCTTCTGGGGCCTCGCTTCCCGGGGCCCAGGTGCGGACCCTGGGCTCCCAGGGCCTCGCCGATGTCGGGAGACGCGGCCTCCTCCGTGCAGCAGCGTGTGTCGCCCGGGGTGGCCCCTCTGCGCAGACGGCCTTCTCCCGGGCTCGCCGGGGCCTGGCCTCTTCCTCTCGCGTTCAGGCCGACTCGGGAAGAGGCCCGCGTCTTCCCGCGCAGAGAGGAGAGGCTCCAGGAGCACTGCGCACCGCCCGAGCCCTGGGACGGGGAGCCTCTGGGGGGAATGTCCCCGCGCCTTCCCCGGCCGCCCCTGCCACCCAGAAAGCTGCCCCACCCTGGAGGGAGACGGGGGCCGACGGCCCGCTGCTCCAAGGAGCGGTTTCTGCACGTTCAGGGGCTGGCGCCTGGGAGCCCCCCCCAAGGCTGCCCCAGGGACTGGTGGCCGAGGCCTTGCTGTCGCCCTGGGCCTCGAGGCCCAGGACAGGCCTGCCTTCTGCCCAGACTGCTGGCTCAGACCGGAGCACGCGCCCCTGCCCTCGTCGTCCCCCCGTGTCTCCTTAGCAGCCAGGCTTCCGGTGCCGGGCCCCGTGAGTGGGTGACACTTGTCCCCACCCCCCGACCCACTCGGGCTCAGACGGCAGGCTCTCCTGCTTGGCCTCACTTGCCCCAGTGCAATGCCAACGGCTCGGCTGCCCTGCCGGGGCGGCGTGCTGCGCTCTCCCCAGACATGCTCCTGGGGACCGAGGGGACAGGCGTGTCCCTTTTCTGAAGGCCGGTCCCCCAGGCGCGACCGGGCTCCTGTCTGGGGCAGGCGGGATGTCCCGGCAAGGAGGCGTTCACTCCGGGGTAGTTTCTGCCAGAGCGCTGCTGAGCACTCGGCTGCGGCACCCAGCAGCAGCTCACAGACATGACCCTGATTCCCCAGCGAAGGCAGAGCTTTCGCCTAGGTTTTTCGCACGAAGCGAACCGCGCCTCGCTGCTGCTTCCTCGCTCCGGCTTTGGGCGTTCGCTCTCTCGCTACAGGGGAGAAGTGTTGCGGGAGAGTCGGTGCTTCTGGGGCCTCGCTTCCCGGGGCCCAGGTGCGGACCCTGGGCTCCCAGGGCCTCGCCGATGTCGGGAGACGTGGCGTCCTCGTGCAGCAGCGTGTGTCGCCCGGGGTGGCCCCTCTGCGCAGACGGCCTTCTCCCGGGCTCGCCGGGGCCTGGCCTCTTCCTTTCGCGTTCAGGCCGACTCGGGAAGAGGCCTGCGGCTTCCCGCGCAGCGAGGAGAGGCTCCAGGAGCACTGCGCACCGCCCGGGCCCTGGGACGGGGAGCCTGTGGGGGGACTGTCCCCGCACCTTCCCCGGCCGCCCCTGCCACCCAGAACGCTGCCCCACCCTGGAGGGAGACGGGGGCCGACGGCCGGCTGCTCCAGGGAGCGGTTTCTGCGCGTTCAGGGGCTGGCGCCTGGGAGCCCCCCCAAGGCTGCCCCAGGGACTGGTGGCCGAGGCCCTGCTGTCGCCCTGGGCCTCGAAGCCCAGGACAGGCCGGCCTTCTGCCCAGACTGCTGGCTCAGACCGGGGCCCGCGCCCCTGCCCACGTCGTCCTCCCGTGTCTCCTTAGCAGGCAGGCTTCCGGCGCCGCGCCCCGTGAGTGGGTGACACTTGTCCCCACCCCCCGACCCACTCGGGCTCAGACGGCAGGCTCTCCTGCTTGGCCTCACTTGCCCCAGCGCAATGCCAACGGCTCGGCTGCCCTGCCGGGGCGGCGTGCTGCGCTCTCCCCGGACAGGCTCCTGGGGACCGAGGGGACAGGCGTGTCCCTTTTCTGAAGGCTGATACCCTAGGCGCGGCCGGGCTCCAGTCTGGGGCAGGCGGGATGTCCCGGCAAGGAGACGTTCACTCCGGGGTAGTTTCTGCCAGAGCGCTGCAGAGCGCTCGGCTGCGGCAACCAGCAGCAGACCACAGGCCCGACCCTGATTCCCCAGCGAAGGAAGAGCTTTCCCGGAGGTTTTCCGCACGAAGCGGACCGCGCCTCGCTGCTGCTTCCTCGCTCCGGCTTTGGGCGTTCGCTCTCTCGCGACAGGGGAGAAGTGTTGCGGGAGAGTCGGTGCTTCTGGGGCCTCGCTTCCCGGGGCCCCGGTGCGGACCCTGGGCTCCCAGGGCCTCGCCGATGTCGGGAGACGCGGCCTCCTCCGTGCAGCAGCGTGTGTCGCCCGGGGTGGCCCCTCTGCGCAGACGGCCTTCTCCCGGGCTCGCCGGGGCCTGGCCTCTTCCTCTCGCGTTCAGGCCGACTCGGGAAGAGGCCCGCGTCTTCCCGCGCAAAGAGGAGAGGCTCCAGGAGCACTGCGCACCGCCCGGGCCCTGGGACGGGGAGCCTCTGGGGGGAATGTCCCCGCGCCTTCCCCGGCCGCCCCTGCCACCCAGAAAGCTGCCCCACCCTGGAGGGAGACGGGGGCCGACGGCCCGCTGCTCCAAGGAGCGGTTTCTGCGCGTTCAGGGGCTGGCGCCTGGGAGCCCCCCCAAGGCTGCCCCAGGGACTGCTGGCCGAGCCCTGCTGTCGCCCTGGGCCTCGAGGCCCAGGACAGGCCTGCCTTCTGCCCAGACTGCTGGCTCAGACCGGAGCACGCGCCCCTGCCCTCGTCGTCCCCCCGTGTCTCCTTAGCAGCCAGGCTTCCGGCGCCGGGCCCCGTGAGTGGGTGACACTTGTCCCCACCGCCCGACCCACTCGGGCTCAGACAGCAGGCTCTCCTGCTTGGCCTCACTTGCCCCAGCGCAATGCCAACGGCTCGGCTGCACTGCCGGGGCGGCGTGCTGCGCTCTCCCCAGACATGCTCCTGGGGACCGAGGGGACAGGCGTGTCCCTTTTCTGAAGGCCGGTCCCCCAGGCGCGACCGGGCTCCTGTCTGGGGCAGGCGGGATGTCCCGTCAAGGAGGCGTTCACTCCGGGGTAGTTTCTGCCAGAGCGCTGCAGAGCACTCGGCTGCGGCACCCAGCAGCAGCCCACAGACCCGACCCTGATTCCCCAGCGAAGGCAGAGCTTTCGCCTAGGTTTTCCGCACGAAGCGGACCGCGCCTCGCTGCTGCTTCCTCGCTCCGGCTTTGGGCGTTCGCTCTCTCGCGACAGGGGAGAAGTGTTGCGGGAGAGTCGGTGCTTCTGGGGCCTCGCTTCCCGGGGCCCAGGTGCGAACCCTGGGCTCCCAGGGCCTCGCCGATGTCGGGAGACGCGGCCTCCTCCTTGCAGCAGCGTGTGTCGCCCGGGGTGGCCCCTCTGCGCAGACGGCCTTCTCCCGGGCTCGCCGGGGCCTGGCCTCTTCCTCTCGCGTTCCGGCCGACTCGGGAAGAGGCCTGGGGCTTCCCGCGCAGAGAGGAGAGGCTCCAGGAGCACTGCGCACCGCCCGGGCCCTGGGACGGGGAGCCTGTGGGGGGACTGTCCCCGTGCCTTCCCCGGCCGCCCCTGCCACCCAGAACGCTGCCCCACCCTGGAGGGAGACGGGGGCCGACGGCCCGCTGCTCCAGGGAGTGGTTTCTGCGCTTTCAGGGGCTGGCGCCTGGGAGCCCCCCCAAGGCTGCCCCAGGGACTGCTGGCCGAGGCCCTGCTGTCGCCCTGGGCCTCGAGGCCCAGGACGGGCCTGCCTTCTGCCCAGACTGCTGGCTCAGACCGGAGCACGCGCCCCTGCCCTCATCATCCCCCCGTGTCTCCTTGGCAGCCAGGCTTCCGGCGCCGGGCCCCGTGAGTGGGTGACACTTGTCCCCACCCCCCGACCCACTCGGGCTCAGACGGCAGGCTCTCCTGCTTGGCCTCACTTGCCCCAGCGCAATGCCAACGGCTCTGCTGCCCTGCCGGGTTGGCGTGCTGCGCTCTCCCCAGACATGCTCCTGGGGACCGAGGGGACAGGCGTGTCCCTTTTCTGAAGGCCGGTCCCCCAGGCGCGACCGGGCTCCTGTCTGGGGCAGGCGGGATGTCCCGGCAAGGAGGCGTTCACTCCGGGGTAGTTTCTGCCAGAGCGCTGCTGAGCACTCGGCTGCGGCACCCAGCAGCAGCTCACAGACACGACCCTGATTCCCCAGCGAAGGCAGAGCTTTCGCCTAGGTTTTTCGCACGAAGCGGACCGCGCCTCGCTGCTGCTTCCTCGCTCCGGCTTTGGGCGTTCGCTCTCTCGCGACAGGGGAGAAGTGTTGCGGGAGAGTCGGTGCTTCTGGGGCCTCGCTTCCCGGGGCCCCGGTGCGGACCCTGGGCTCCCAGGGCCTCGCCGATGTCGGGAGACGCGGCCTCCTCCTTGCAGCAGCGTGTGTCGCCCGGGGTGGCCCCTCTGCGCTGACGGCCTTCTCCCGGGCTCGCCGGGGCCTGGCCTCTTCCTCTCGCGTTCAGGCCGACTCGGGAAGAGGCCCGCGTATTCCCGCGCAGAGAGGAGAGGCTCCAGGAGCACTGCGCACCGCCCGGGCCCTGGGACGGGGAGCCTGTGGGGGGACTGTCCCCGCGACTTCCCCGGCCGCCCCTGCCACCCATAACGCTGCCCCACCCTGGAGGGAGACGGGGGCCGACGGCCCGCTGCTCCAGGGAGCGGTTTCTGCGCGTTCAGGGGCTGGCGCCTGGGAGCCCCCCCAAGGCTGCCCCAGGGACTGGTGGCCGAGGCCCTGCTGTCGCCCTGGGCCTCGAAGCCCAGGACAGGCCTGCCTTCTGCCCAGACTGCTGGCTCAGACCGGGGCCCGTGCCCCTGCCCACGTCGTCCTCCCGTGTCTCCTTAGCAGGCAGGCTTCCGGCGCCGCGCCCCGTGAGTGGGTGACACTTGTCCCCACCCCCCGACCCACTCGGGCTCAGACGGCAGGCTCTCCTGCTTGGCCTCACTTGCCCCAGCGCAATGCCAACGGCTCGGCTGCCCTGCCGGGGCGGCGTGCTGCGCTCTCCCCGGACAGGCTCCTGGGGACCGAGGGGACAGGCGTGTCCCTTTTCTGAAGGCTGATACCCTAGGCGCGGCCGGGCTCCAGTCTGGGGCAGGCGGGATGTCCCGGCAAGGAGGCGTTCACTCCGGGGTAGTTTCTGCCAGAGCGCTGCAGAGCGCTCGGCTGCGGCAACCAGCAGCAAACACAGGCCCGACCCTGATTCCCCAGCGAAGGAAGAGCTTTCCCCGAGGTTTTCCGCACGAAGCGGACCGCGCCTCGCTGCTGCTTCCTCGCTCCGGCTTTGGGCGTTCGCTCTCTCGCGTCAGGGGAGAAGTGCTGCGGGAGAGTCGGTGCTTCTGGGGCCTCGCTTCCCGGGGCCCAGGTGCGGACCCTGGGCTCCCAGGGCCTCGCCGATGTCGGGAGACGCGGCCTCCTCCGTGCAGCAGCGTGTGTCGCCCGGGGTGGCCCCTCTGCGCAGACGGCCTTCTCCCGGGCTCGCCGGGGCCTGGCCTCTTCCTCTCGCGTTCAGGCCGACTCGGGAAGAGGCCCGCGTCTTCCCGCGCAGAGAGGAGAGGCTCCAGGAGCACTGCGCACCGCCCGGGCCCTGGGACGGGGAGCCTCTGGGGGGAATGTCCCCGCGCCTTCCCCGGCCGCCCCTGCCACCCAGAAAGCTGCCCCACCCTGGAGGGAGACGGGGGCCGACGGCCCGCTGCTCCAAGGAGCGGTTTCTGCACGTTCAGGGGCTGGCGCCTGGGAGCCCCCCCAAGGCTGCCCCAGGGACTGGTGGCCGAGGCCTTGCTGTCGCCCTGGGCCTCGAGGCCCAGGACAGGCCTGCCTTCTGCCCAGACTGCTGGCTCAGACCGGAGCACGCGCCCCTGCCCTCGTCGTCCCCCCGTGTCTCCTTAGCAGCCAGGCTTCCGGTGCCGGGCCCCGTGAGTGGGTGACACTTGTCCCCACCCCCCGACCCACTCGGGCTCAGACGGCAGGCTCTCCTGCTTGGCCTCACTTGCCCCAGTGCAATGCCAACGGCTCGGCTGCCCTGCCGGGGCGGCGTGCTGCGCTCTCCCCAGACATGCTCCTGGGGACCGAGGGGACAGGCGTGTCCCTTTTCTGAAGGCCGGTCCCCCAGGCGCGACCGGGCTCCTGTCTGGGGCAGGCGGGATGTCCCGGCAAGGAGGCGTTCACTCCGGGGTAGTTTCTGCCAGAGCGCTGCTGAGCACTCGGCTGCGGCACCCAGCAGCAGCTCACAGACATGACCCTGATTCCCCAGCGAAGGCAGAGCTTTCGCCTAGGTTTTTCGCACGAAGCGGACCGCGCCTCGCTGCTGCTTCCTCGCGCCGGCTTTGGGCGTTCGCTCTCTCGCTACAGGGGAGAAGTGTTGCGGGAGAGTCGGTGCTTCTGGGGCCTCGCTTCCCGGGGCCCAGGTGCGGACCCTGGGCTCCCAGGGCCTCGCCGATGTCGGGAGACGTGGCGTCCTCCGTGCAGCAGCGTGTGTCGCCCGGGGTGGCCCCTCTGCGCAGACGGCCTTCTCCCGGGCTCGCCGGGGCCTGGCCTCTTCCTTTCGCGTTCAGGCCGACTCGGGAAGAGGCCTGCGGCTTCCCGCGCAGCGAGGAGAGGCTCCAGGAGCACTGCGCACCGCCCGGGCCGTGGGACGGGGAGCCTGTGGGGGGACTGTCCCCGCGCCTTCCCCGGCCGCCCCTGCCACCCAGAACGCTGCCCCACCCTGGAGGGAGACGGGGGCCGACGGCCGGCTGCTCCAGGGAGCGGTTTCTGCGCGTTCAGGGGCTGGCGCCTGGGAGCCCCCCCAAGGCTGCCCCAGGGACTGCTGGCCGAGCCCTGCTGTCGCCCTGGGCCTCGAGGCCCAGGACAGGCCTGCCTTCTGCCCAGACTGCTGGCTCAGACCGGAGCACGCGCCCCTGCCCTCGTCGTCCCCCCGTGTCTCCTTAGCAGCCAGGCTTCCGGCGCCGGGCCCCGTGAGTGGGTGACACTTGTCCCCACCGCCCGACCCACTCGGGCTCAGACGGCAGGCTCTCCTGCTTGGCCTCACTTGCCCCAGCGCAATGCCAACGGCTCGGCTGCACTGCCGGGGCGGCGTGCTGCGCTCTCCCCAGACATGCTCCTGGGGACCGAGGGGACAGGCGTGTCCCTTTTCTGAAGGCCGGTCCCCCAGGCGCGACCGGGCTCCTGTCTGGGGCAGGCGGGATGTCCCGTCAAGGAGGCGTTCACTCCGGGGTAGTTTCTGCCAGAGCGCTGCAGAGCGCTCGGCTGCGGCAACCAGCAGCAGACCACAGGCCCGACCCTGATTCCCCAGCGAAGGAAGAGCTTTCCCCGAGGTTTTCGGCACGAAGCGGACCGCGCCTCGCTGCTGCTTCCTCGCTCCGGCTTTGGGCGTTCGCTCTCTCGCGTCAGGGGAGAAGTGCTGCGGGAGAGTCGGTGCTTCTGGGGCCTCGCTTCCCGGGGCCCAGGTGCGGACCCTGGGCTCCCAGGGCCTCGCCGATGTCGGGAGACGCGGCCTCCTCCGTGCAGCAGCGTGTGTCGCCCGGGGTGGCCCCTCTGCGCAGACGGCCTTCTCCCGGGCTCGCCGGGGCCTGGCCTCTTCCTCTCGCGTTCAGGCCGACTCGGGAAGAGGCCCGCGTCTTCCCGCGCAGAGAGGAGAGGCTCCAGGAGCACTGCGCACCGCCCGAGCCCTGGGACGGGGAGCCTCTGGGGGGAATGTCCCCGCGCCTTCCCCGGCCGCCCCTGCCACCCAGAAAGCTGCCCCACCCTGGAGGGAGACGGGGGCCGACGGCCCGCTGCTCCAAGGAGCGGTTTCTGCACGTTCAGGGGCTGGCGCCTGGGAGCCCCCCCCAAGGCTGCCCCAGGGACTGGTGGCCGAGGCCTTGCTGTCGCCCTGGGCCTCGAGGCCCAGGACAGGCCTGCCTTCTGCCCAGACTGCTGGCTCAGACCGGAGCACGCGCCCCTGCCCTCGTCGTCCCCCCGTGTCTCCTTAGCAGCCAGGCTTCCGGTGCCGGGCCCCGTGAGTGGGTGACACTTGTCCCCACCCCCCGACCCACTCGGGCTCAGACGGCAGGCTCTCCTGCTTGGCCTCACTTGCCCCAGTGCAATGCCAACGGCTCGGCTGCCCTGCCGGGGCGGCGTGCTGCGCTCTCCCCAGACATGCTCCTGGGGACCGAGGGGACAGGCGTGTCCCTTTTCTGAAGGCCGGTCCCCCAGGCGCGACCGGGCTCCTGTCTGGGGCAGGCGGGATGTCCCGGCAAGGAGGCGTTCACTCCGGGGTAGTTTCTGCCAGAGCGCTGCTGAGCACTCGGCTGCGGCACCCAGCAGCAGCTCACAGACATGACCCTGATTCCCCAGCGAAGGCAGAGCTTTCGCCTAGGTTTTTCGCACGAAGCGAACCGCGCCTCGCTGCTGCTTCCTCGCTCCGGCTTTGGGCGTTCGCTCTCTCGCTACAGGGGAGAAGTGTTGCGGGAGAGTCGGTGCTTCTGGGGCCTCGCTTCCCGGGGCCCAGGTGCGGACCCTGGGCTCCCAGGGCCTCGCCGATGTCGGGAGACGTGGCGTCCTCGTGCAGCAGCGTGTGTCGCCCGGGGTGGCCCCTCTGCGCAGACGGCCTTCTCCCGGGCTCGCCGGGGCCTGGCCTCTTCCTTTCGCGTTCAGGCCGACTCGGGAAGAGGCCTGCGGCTTCCCGCGCAGCGAGGAGAGGCTCCAGGAGCACTGCGCACCGCCCGGGCCCTGGGACGGGGAGCCTGTGGGGGGACTGTCCCCGCACCTTCCCCGGCCGCCCCTGCCACCCAGAACGCTGCCCCACCCTGGAGGGAGACGGGGGCCGACGGCCGGCTGCTCCAGGGAGCGGTTTCTGCGCGTTCAGGGGCTGGCGCCTGGGAGCCCCCCCAAGGCTGCCCCAGGGACTGGTGGCCGAGGCCCTGCTGTCGCCCTGGGCCTCGAAGCCCAGGACAGGCCGGCCTTCTGCCCAGACTGCTGGCTCAGACCGGGGCCCGCGCCCCTGCCCACGTCGTCCTCCCGTGTCTCCTTAGCAGGCAGGCTTCCGGCGCCGCGCCCCGTGAGTGGGTGACACTTGTCCCCACCCCCCGACCCACTCGGGCTCAGACGGCAGGCTCTCCTGCTTGGCCTCACTTGCCCCAGCGCAATGCCAACGGCTCGGCTGCCCTGCCGGGGCGGCGTGCTGCGCTCTCCCCGGACAGGCTCCTGGGGACCGAGGGGACAGGCGTGTCCCTTTTCTGAAGGCTGATACCCTAGGCGCGGCCGGGCTCCAGTCTGGGGCAGGCGGGATGTCCCGGCAAGGAGACGTTCACTCCGGGGTAGTTTCTGCCAGAGCGCTGCAGAGCGCTCGGCTGCGGCAACCAGCAGCAGACCACAGGCCCGACCCTGATACCCCAGCGAAGGAAGAGCTTTCCCGGAGGTTTTCCGCACGAAGCGGACCGCGCCTCGCTGCTGCTTCCTCGCTCCGGCTTTGGGCGTTCGCTCTCTCGCGACAGGGGAGAAGTGTTGCGGGAGAGTCGGTGCTTCTGGGGCCTCGCTTCCCGGGGCCCCGGTGCGGACCCTGGGCTCCCAGGGCCTCGCCGATGTCGGGAGACGCGGCCTCCTCCTTGCAGCAGCGTGTGTCGCCCGGGGTGGCCCCTCTGCGCTGACGGCCTTCTCCCGGGCTCGCCGGGGCCTGGCCTCTTCCTCTCGCGTTCAGGCCGACTCGGGAAGAGGCCCGCGTATTCCCGCGCAGAGAGGAGAGGCTCCAGGAGCACTGCGCACCGCCCGGGCCCTGGGACGGGGAGCCTGTGGGGGGACTGTCCCCGCGACTTCCCCGGCCGCCCCTGCCACCCATAACGCTGCCCCACCCTGGAGGGAGACGGGGGCCGACGGCCCGCTGCTCCAGGGAGCGGTTTCTGCGCGTTCAGGGGCTGGCGCCTGGGAGCCCCCCCAAGGCTGCCCCAGGGACTGGTGGCCGAGGCCCTGCTGTCGCCCTGGGCCTCGAAGCCCAGGACAGGCCGGCCTTCTGCCCAGACTGCTGGCTCAGACCGGGGCCCGTGCCCCTGCCCACGTCGTCCTCCCGTGTCTCCTTAGCAGGCAGGCTTCCGGCGCCGCGCCCCGTGAGTGGGTGACACTTGTCCCCACCCCCCGACCCACTCGGGCTCAGACGGCAGGCTCTCCTGCTTGGCCTCACTTGCCCCAGCGCAATGCCAACGGCTCGGCTGCCCTGCCGGGGCGGCGTGCTGCGCTCTCCCCGGACAGGCTCCTGGGGACCGAGGGGACAGGCGTGTCCCTTTTCTGAAGGCCGGTCCCCCAGGCGCGACCGGGCTCCTGTCTGGGGCAGGCGGGATGTCCCGGCAAGGAGGCGTTCACTCCGGGGTAGTTTCTGCCAGAGCGCTGCTGAGCACTCGGCTGCGGCACCCAGCAGCAGCTCACAGACATGACCCTGATTCCCCAGCGAAGGCAGAGCTTTCGCCTAGGTTTTTCGCACGAAGCGGACCGCGCCTCGCTGCTGCTTCCTCGCGCCGGCTTTGGGCGTTCGCTCTCTCGCTACAGGGGAGAAGTGTTGCGGGAGAGTCGGTGCTTCTGGGGCCTCGCTTCCCGGGGCCCAGGTGCGGACCCTGGGCTCCCAGGGCCTCGCCGATGTCGGGAGACGTGGCGTCCTCCGTGCAGCAGCGTGTGTCGCCCGGGGTGGCCCCTCTGCGCAGACGGCCTTCTCCCGGGCTCGCCGGGGCCTGGCCTCTTCCTTTCGCGTTCAGGCCGACTCGGGAAGAGGCCTGCGGCTTCCCGCGCAGCGAGGAGAGGCTCCAGGAGCACTGCGCACCGCCCGGGCCGTGGGACGGGGAGCCTGTGGGGGGACTGTCCCCGCGCCTTCCCCGGCCGCCCCTGCCACCCAGAACGCTGCCCCACCCTGGAGGGAGACGGGGGCCGACGGCCGGCTGCTCCAGGGAGCGGTTTCTGCGCGTTCAGGGGCTGGCGCCTGGGAGCCCCCCCAAGGCTGCCCCAGGGACTGCTGGCCGAGCCCTGCTGTCGCCCTGGGCCTCGAGGCCCAGGACAGGCCTGCCTTCTGCCCAGACTGCTGGCTCAGACCGGAGCACGCGCCCCTGCCCTCGTCGTCCCCCCGTGTCTCCTTAGCAGCCAGGCTTCCGGCGCCGGGCCCCGTGAGTGGGTGACACTTGTCCCCACCGCCCGACCCACTCGGGCTCAGACGGCAGGCTCTCCTGCTTGGCCTCACTTGCCCCAGCGCAATGCCAACGGCTCGGCTGCACTGCCGGGGCGGCGTGCTGCGCTCTCCCCAGACATGCTCCTGGGGACCGAGGGGACAGGCGTGTCCCTTTTCTGAAGGCCGGTCCCCCAGGCGCGACCGGGCTCCTGTCTGGGGCAGGCGGGATGTCCCGTCAAGGAGGCGTTCACTCCGGGGTAGTTTCTGCCAGAGCGCTGCAGAGCACTCGGCTGCGGCACCCAGCAGCAGCCCACAGACCCCACCCTGATTCCCCAGCGAAGGCAGAGCTTTCGCCTAGGTTTTCCGCACGAAGCGGACCGCGCCTCGCTGCTGCTTCCTCGCTCCGGCTTTGGGCGTTCGCTCTCTCGCGACAGGGGAGAAGTGTTGCGGGAGAGTCGGTGCTTCTGGGGCCTCGCTTCCCGGGGCCCAGGTGCGGACCCTGGGCTCCCAGGGCCTCGCCGATGTCGGGAGACGCGGCCTCCTCCTTGCAGCAGCGTGTGTCGCCCGGGGTGGCCCCTCTGCGCAGACGGCCTTCTCCCGGGCTCGCCGGGGCCTGGCCTCTTCCTCTCGCGTTCAGGCCGACTCGGGAAGAGGCCTGGGGCTTCCCGCGCAGAGAGGAGAGGCTCCAGGAGCACTGCGCACCGCCCGGGCCCTGGGACGGGGAGCCTGTGGGGGGACTGTCCCCGCGCCTTCCCCGGCCGCCCCTGCCACCCAGAACGCTGCCCCACCCTGGAGGGAGACGGGGGCCGACGGCCCGCTGCTCCAGGGAGTGGTTTCTGCGCTTTCAGGGGCTGGCGCCTGGGAGCCCCCCCAAGGCTGCCCCAGGGACTGCTGGCCGAGGCCCTGCTGTCGCCCTGGGCCTCGAGGCCCAGGACGGGCCTGCCTTCTGCCCAGACTGCTGGCTCAGACCGGAGCACGCGCCCCTGCCCTCATCATCCCCCCGTGTCTCCTTGGCAGCCAGGCTTCCGGCGCCGGGCCCCGTGAGTGGGTGACACTTGTCCCCACCCCCCGACCCACTCGGGCTCAGACGGCAGGCTCTCCTGCTTGGCCTCACTTGCCCCAGCGCAATGCCAACGGCTCGGCTGCCCTGCCGGGTTGGCGTGCTGCGCTCTCCCCAGACATGCTCCTGGGGACCGAGGGGACAGGCGTGTCCCTTTTCTGAAGGCCGGTCCCCCAGGCGCGACCGGGCTCCTGTCTGGGGCAGGCGGGATGTCCCGGCAAGGAGGCGTTCACTCCGGGGTAGTTTCTGCCAGAGCGCTGCTGAGCACTCGGCTGCGGCACCCAGCAGCAGCTCACAGACACGACCCTGATTCCCCAGCGAAGGCAGAGCTTTCGCCTAGGTTTTTCGCACGAAGCGGACCGCGCCTCGCTGCTGCTTCCTCGCTCCGGCTTTGGGCGTTCGCTCTCTCACGACAGGGGAGAAGTGTTGCGGGAGAGTCGGTGCTTCTGGGGCCTCGCTTCCCGGGGCCCCGGTGCGGACCCTGGGCTCCCAGGGCCTCGCCGATGTCGGGAGACGCGGCCTCCTCCTTGCAGCAGCGTGTGTCGCCCGGGGTGGCCCCTCTGCGCAGACGGCCTTCTCCCGGGCTCGCCGGGGCCTGGCCTCTTCCTCTCGCGTTCAGGCCGACTCGGGAAGAGGCCCGCGTATTCCCGCGCAGAGAGGAGAGGCTCCAGGAGCACTGCGCACCGCCCGGGCCCTGGGACGGGGAGCCTGTGGGGGGACTGTCCCCGCGACTTCCCCGGCCGCCCCTGCCACCCATAACGCTGCCCCACCCTGGAGGGAGACGGGGGCCGACGGCCCGCTGCTCCAGGGAGCGGTTTCTGCGCGTTCAGGGGCTGGCGCCTGGGAGCCCCCCCAAGGCTGCCCCAGGGACTGGTGGCCGAGGCCCTGCTGTCGCCCTGGGCCTCGAAGCCCAGGACAGGCCGGCCTTCTGCCCAGACTGCTGGCTCAGACCGGGGCCCGTGCCCCTGCCCACGTCGTCCTCCCGTGTCTCCTTAGCAGGCAGGCTTCCGGCGCCGCGCCCCGTGAGTGGGTGACACTTGTCCCCACCCCCCGACCCACTCGGGCTCAGACGGCAGGCTCTCCTGCTTGGCCTCACTTGCCCCAGCGCAATGCCAACGGCTCGGCTGCCCTGCCGGGGCGGCGTGCTGCGCTCTCCCCGGACAGGCTCCTGGGGACCGAGGGGACAGGCGTGTCCCTTTTCTGAAGGCTGATACCCTAGGCGCGGCCGGGCTCCAGTCTGGGGCAGGCGGGATGTCCCGGCAAGGAGGCATTCACTCCGGGGTAGTTTCTGCCAGAGCGCTGCAGAGCGCTCGGCTGCGGCAACCAGCAGCAGACCACAGGCCCGACCCTGATTCCCCAGCGAAGGAAGAGCTTTCCCCGAGGTTTTCAGCACGAAGCGGACCGCGCCTCGCTGCTGCTTCCTCGCTCCGGCTTTGGGCGTTCGCTCTCTCGCGTCAGGGGAGAAGTGCTGCGGGAGAGTCGGTGCTTCTGGGGCCTCGCTTCCCGGGGCCCAGGTGCGGACCCTGGGCTCCCAGGGCCTCGCCGATGTCGGGAGACGCGGCCTCCTCCGTGCAGCAGCGTGTGTCGCCCGGGGTGGCCCCTCTGCGCAGACGGCCTTCTCCCGGGCTCGCCGGGGCCTGGCCTCTTCCTCTCGCGTTCAGGCCGACTCGGGAAGAGGCCCGCGTCTTCCCGCGCAGAGAGGAGAGGCTCCAGGAGCACTGCGCACCGCCCGGGCCCTGGGACGGGGAGCCTCTGGGGGGAATGTCCCCGCGCCTTCCCCGGCCGCCCCTGCCACCCAGAAAGCTGCCCCACCCTGGAGGGAGACGGGGGCCGACGGCCCGCTGCTCCAAGGAGCGGTTTCTGCACGTTCAGGGGCTGGCGCCTGGGAGCCCCCCCAAGGCTGCCCCAGGGACTGGTGGCCGAGGCCTTGCTGTCGCCCTGGGCCTCGAGGCCCAGGACAGGCCTGCCTTCTGCCCAGACTGCTGGCTCAGACCGGAGCACGCGCCCCTGCCCTCGTCGTCCCCCCGTGTCTCCTTAGCAGCCAGGCTTCCGGTGCCGGGCCCCGTGAGTGGGTGACACTTGTCCCCACCCCCCGACCCACTCGGGCTCAGACGGCAGGCTCTCCTGCTTGGCCTCACTTGCCCCAGTGCAATGCCAACGGCTCGGCTGCCCTGCCGGGGCGGCGTGCTGCGCTCTCCCCAGACATGCTCCTGGGGACCGAGGGGACAGGCGTGTCCCTTTTCTGAAGGCCGGTCCCCCAGGCGCGACCGGGCTCCTGTCTGGGGCAGGCGGGATGTCCCGGCAAGGAGGCGTTCACTCCGGGGTAGTTTCTGCCAGAGCGCTGCTGAGCACTCGGCTGCGGCACCCAGCAGCAGCTCACAGACATGACCCTGATTCCCCAGCGAAGGCAGAGCTTTCGCCTAGGTTTTCCGCACGAAGCGGACCGCGCCTCGCTGCTGCTTCCTCGCTCCGGCTTTGGGCGTTCGCTCTCTCGCGACAGGGGAGAAGTGTTGCGGGAGAGTCGGTGCTTCTGGGGCCTCGCTTCCCGGGGCCCAGGTGCGGACCCTGGGCTCCCAGGGCCTCGCCGATGTCGGGAGACGCGGCCTCCTCCTTGCAGCAGCGTGTGTCGCCCGGGGTGGCCCCACTGCGCAGACGGCCTTCTCCCGGGCTCGCCGGGGCCTGGCCTCTTCCTCTCGCGTTCAGGCCGACTCGGGAAGAGGCCCGCGTCTTCCCGCGCAGAGAGGAGAGGCTCCAGGAGCACTGCGCACCGCCCGGGCCCTGGGACGGGGAGCGTGTGGGGGGACTGTCCCCGCGCCTTCCCCGGCCGCCCCTGCCACCCAGAAAGCTGCCCCACCCTGGAGGGAGACGGGGGCCGACGGCCCGCTGCTCCAGGGAGCGGTTTCTGCGCGTTCAGGTGCTGGCGCCTGGGAGCCCAACCAAGGCTGCCCCAGGGACTGCTGGCCGAGGCCCTGCTGTCGCCCTGGGCCTCGAGGCCCAGGACGGGCCTGCCTTCTGCCCAGACTGCTGGCTCAGACCGGAGCACGCGCCCCTGCCCTCGTCGTCCCCCCGTGTCTCCTTAGCAGCCAGGCTTCCGGCGCCGGGCCCCGTGAGTGGGTGACACTTGTCCCCACCCCCCGACCCACTCGGGCTCAGACGGCAGGCTCTCCTGCTTGGCCTCACTTGCCCCAGCGCAATGCCAACGGCTCGGCTGCCCTGCCGGGGCGGCGTGCTGCGCTCTCCCCGGACAGGCTCCTGGGGACCGAGGGGACAGGCGTGTCCCTTTTCTGAAGGCTGATACCCTAGGCGCGGCCGGGCTCCAGTCTGGGGCAGGCGGGATGTCCCGGCAAGGAGGCGTTCACTCCGGGGTAGTTTCTGCCAGAGCGCTGCAGAGCGCTCGGCTGCGGCAACCAGCAGCAGACCACAGGCCCGACCCTGATTCCCCAGCGAAGGAAGAGCTTTCCCCGAGGTTTTCGGCACGAAGCGGACCGCGCCTCGCTGCTGCTTCCTCGCTCCGGCTTTGGGCGTTCGCTCTCTCGCGTCAGGGGAGAAGTGCTGCGGGAGAGTCGGTGCTTCTGGGGCCTCGCTTCCCGGGGCCCAGGTGCGGACCCTGGGCTCCCAGGGCCTCGCCGATGTCGGGAGACGCGGCCTCCTCCGTGCAGCAGCGTGTGTCGCCCGGGGTGGCCCCTCTGCGCAGACGGCCTTCTCCCGGGCTCGCCGGGGCCTGGCCTCTTCCTCTCGCGTTCAGGCCGACTCGGGAAGAGGCCTGGGGCTTCCCGCGCAGAGAGGAGAGGCTCCAGGAGCACTGCGCACCGCCCGGGCCCTGGGACGGGGAGCCTGTGGGGGGACTGTCCCCGCGCCTTCCCCGGCCGCCCCTGCCACCCAGAACGCTGCCCCACCCTGGAGGGAGACGGGGGCCGACGGCCCGCTGCTCCAGGGAGTGGTTTCTGCGCTTTCAGGGGCTGGCGCCTGGGAGCCCCCCCAAGGCTGCCCCAGGGACTGCTGGCCGAGGCCCTGCTGTCGCCCTGGGCCTCGAGGCCCAGGACGGGCCTGCCTTCTGCCCAGACTGCTGGCTCAGACCGGAGCACGCGCCCCTGCCCTCATCATCCCCCCGTGTCTCCTTGGCAGCCAGGCTTCCGGCGCCAGGCCCCGTGAGTGGGTGACACTTGTCCCCACCCCCCGACCCACTCGGGCTCAGACGGCAGGCTCTCCTGCTTGGCCTCACTTGCCCCAGCGCAATGCCAACGGCTCTGCTGCCCTGCCGGGTTGGCGTGCTGCGCTCTCCCCAGACATGCTCCTGGGGACCGAGGGGACAGGCGTGTCCCTTTTCTGAAGGCCGGTCCCCCAGGCGCGACCGGGCTCCTGTCTGGGGCAGGCGGGATGTCCCGGCAAGGAGGCGTTCACTCCGGGGTAGTTTCTGCCAGAGCGCTGCTGAGCACTCGGCTGCGGCACCCAGCAGCAGCTCACAGACACGACCCTGATTCCCCAGCGAAGGCAGAGCTTTCGCCTAGGTTTTTCGCACGAAGCGGACCGCGCCTCGCTGCTGCTTCCTGGCTCCGGCTTTGGGCGTTCGCTCTCTCGCGACAGGGGAGAAGTGTTGCGGGAGAGTCGGTGCTTCTGGGGCCTCGCTTCCCGGGGCCCCGGTGCGGACCCTGGGCTCCCAGGGCCTCGCCGATGTCGGGAGACGCGGCCTCCTCCTTGCAGCAGCGTGTGTCGCCCGGGGTGGCCCCTCTGCGCAGACGGCCTTCTCCCGGGCTCGCCGGGGCCTGGCCTCTTCCTCTCGCGTTCAGGCCGACTCGGGAAGAGGCCCGCGTCTTCCCGCGCAGAGAGGAGAGGCTCCAGGAGCACTGCGCACCGCCCGGGCCCTGGGACGGGGAGCCTGTGGGGGGACTGTCCCCGTGTCTTCCCCGGCCGCCCCTGCCACCCAGAATGCTGCCCCACCCTGGAGGGAGACAGGGGCCGACGGCCCGCTGCTCCAAGGAGCGGTTTCTGCGCGTTCAGGGGCTGGCGCCTGGGAGCCCCCCCAAGGCTGCCCCAGGGACTGGTGGCCGAGGCCCTGCTGTCGCCCTGGGCCTCGAAGCCCAGGACAGGCCGGCCTTCTGCCCAGACTGCTGGCTCAGACCGGGGCCCGTGCCCCTGCCCACGTCGTCCTCCCGTGTCTCCTTAGCAGGCAGGCTTCCGGCGCCGCGCCCCGTGAGTGGGTGACACTTGTCCCCACCCCCCGACCCACTCGGGCTCAGACGGCAGGCTCTCCTGCTTGGCCTCACTTGCCCCAGCGCAATGCCAACGGCTCGGCTGCCCTGCCGGGGCGGCGTGCTGCGCTCTCCCCGGACAGGCTCCTGGGGACCGAGGGGACAGGCGTGTCCCTTTTCTGAAGGCTGATACCCTAGGCGCGGCCGGGCTCCAGTCTGGGGCAGGCGGGATGTCCCGGCAAGGAGGCGTTCACTCCGGGGTAGTTTCTGCCAGAGCGCTGCAGAGCGCTCGGCTGCGGCAACCAGCAGCAACCACAGGCCCGACCCTGATTCCCCAGCGAAGGAAGAGCTTTCCCCGAGGTTTTCCGCACGAAGCGGACCGCGCCTCGCTGCTGCTTCCTCGCTCCGGCTTTGGGCTTTCGCTCTCTCGCGTCAGGGGAGAAGTGCTGCGGGAGAGTCGGTGCTTCTGGGGCCTCGCTTCCCGGGGCCCAGGTGCGGACCCTGGGCTCCCAGGGCCTCGCCGATGTCGGGAGACGCGGCCTCCTCCGTGCAGCAGCGTGTGTCGCCCGGGGTGGCCCCTCTGCGCAGACGGCCTTCTCCCGGGCTCGCCGGGGCCTGGCCTCTTCCTCTCGCGTTCAGGCCGACTCGGGAAGAGGCCCGCGTCTTCCCGCGCAGAGAGGAGAGGCTCCAGGAGCACTGCGCACCGCCCGGGCCCTGGGACGGGGAGCCTCTGGGGGGAATGTCCCCGCGCCTTCCCCGGCCGCCCCTGCCACCCAGAAAGCTGCCCCACCCTGGAGGGAGACGGGGGCCGACGGCCCGCTGCTCCAAGGAGCGGTTTCTGCGCGTTCAGGGGCTGGCGCCTGGGAGCCCCCCCAAGGCTGCCCCAGGGACTGGTGGCCGAGGCCTTGCTGTCGCCCTGGGCCTCGAGGCCCAGGACAGGCCTGCCTTCTGCCCAGACTGCTGGCTCAGACCGGAGCACGCGCCCCTGCCCTCGTCGTCCCCCCGTGTCTCCTTAGCAGCCAGGCTTCCGGTGCCGGGCCCCGTGAGTGGGTGACACTTGTCCCCACCCCCCGACCCACTCGGGCTCAGACGGCAGGCTCTCCTGCTTGGCCTCACTTGCCCCAGTGCAATGCCAACGGCTCGGCTGCCCTGCCGGGGCGGCGTGCTGCGCTCTCCCCAGACATGCTCCTGGGGACCGAGGGGACAGGCGTGTCCCTTTTCTGAAGGCCGGTCCCCCAGGCGCGACCGGGCTCCTGTCTGGGGCAGGCGGGATGTCCCGGCAAGGAGGCGTTCACTCCGGGGTAGTTTCTGCCAGAGCGCTGCTGAGCACTCGGCTGCGGCACCCAGCAGCAGCTCACAGACACGACCCTGATTCCCCAGCGAAGGCAGAGCTTTCGCCTAGGTTTTCCGCACGAAGCGGACCGCGCCTCGCTGCTGCTTCCTCGCTCCGGCTTTGGGCGTTCGCTCTCTCGCGACAGGGGAGAAGTGTTGCGGGAGAGTCGGTGCTTCTGGGGCCTCGCTTCCCGGGGCCCAGGTGCGGACCCTGGGCTCCCAGGGCCTCGCCGATGTCGGGAGACGCGGCCTCCTCCTTGCAGCAGCGTGTGTCGCCCGGGGTGGCCCCTCTGCGCAGACGGCCTTCTCCCGGGCTCGCCGGGGCCTGGCCTCTTCCTCTCGCGTTCAGGCCGACTCGGGAAGAGGCCTGCGGCGTCCCGCGCAGAGAGGAGAGGCTCCAGGAGCACTGCGCACCGCCCGGGCCCTGGGACGGGGAGCCTGTGGGGGGACTGTCCCCGCGCCGTCCCCGGCCGCCCCTGCCACCCAGAACGCTGCCCCACCCTGGAGGGAGACGGGGGCCGACGGCCCGCTGCTCCAGGGAGCGGTTTCTGCGCGTTCAGGCGTTGGCGCCTGGGAGCCCCCCCAAGGCTGCCCCAGGGACTGCTGGCCGAGGCCCTGCTGTCGCCCTGGGCCTCGAGGCCCAGGACGGGCCTGCCTTCTGCCCAGACTGCTGGCTCAGACCGGAGCACGCGCCCCTGCCCTCGTCGTCCCCCCGTGTCTCCTTAGCAGCCAGGCTTCCGGCGCCGGGCCCCGTGAGTGGGTGACACTTGTCCCCACCCCCCGACCCACTCGGGCTCAGACGGCAGGCTCTCCTGCTTGGCCTCACTTGCCCCAGCGCAATGCCAACGGCTCGGCTGCCCTGCCGGGGCGGCGTGCTGCGCTCTCCCCGGACAGGCTCCTGGGGACCGAGGGGACAGGCGTGTCCCTTTTCTGAAGGCTGATACCCTAGGCGCGGCCGGGCTCCAGTCTGGGGCAGGCGGGATGTCCCGGCAAGGAGGCATTCACTCCGGGGTAGTTTCTGCCAGAGCGCTGCAGAGCGCTCGGCTGCGGCAACCAGCAGCAGACCACAGGCCCGACCCTGATTCCCCAGCGAAGGAAGAGCTTTCCCCGAGGTTTTCGGCACGAAGCGGACCGCGCCTCGCTGCTGCTTCCTCGCTCCGGCTTTGGGCGTTCGCTCTCTCGCGTCAGGGGAGAAGTGCTGCGGGAGAGTCGGTGCTTCTGGGGCCTCGCTTCCCGGGGCCCAGGTGCGGACCCTGGGCTCCCAGGGCCTCGCCGATGTCGGGAGACGCGGCCTCCTCCGTGCAGCAGCGTGTGTCGCCCGGGGTGGCCCCTCTGCGCAGACGGCCTTCTCCCGGGCTCGCCGGGGCCTGGCCTCTTCCTCTCGCGTTCAGGCCGACTCGGGAAGAGGCCCGCGTCTTCCCGCGCAGAGAGGAGAGGCTCCAGGAGCACTGCGCACCGCCCGGGCCCTGGGACGGGGAGCCTCTGGGGGGAATGTCCCCGCGCCTTCCCCGGCCGCCCCTGCCACCCAGAAAGCTGCCCCACCCTGGAGGGAGACGGGGGCCGACGGCCCGCTGCTCCAAGGAGCGGTTTCTGCGCGTTCAGGGGCTGGCGCCTGGGAGCCCCCCCAAGGCTGCCCCAGGGACTGCTGGCCGAGCCCTGCTGTCGCCCTGGGCCTCGAGGCCCAGGACAGGCCTGCCTTCTGCCCAGACTGCTGGCTCAGACCGGAGCACGCGCCCCTGCCCTCGTCGTCCCCCCGTGTCTCCTTAGCAGCCAGGCTTCCGGCGCCGGGCCCCGTGAGTGGGTGACACTTGTCCCCACCGCCCGACCCACTCGGGCTCAGACGGCAGGCTCTCCTGCTTGGCCTCACTTGCCCCAGCGCAATGCCAACGGCTCGGCTGCACTGCCGGGGCGGCGTGCTGCGCTCTCCCCAGACATGCTCCTGGGGACCGAGGGGACAGGCGTGTCCCTTTTCTGAAGGCCGGTCCCCCAGGCGCGACCGGGCTCCTGTCTGGGGCAGGCGGGATGTCCCGTCAAGGAGGCGTTCACTCCGGGGTAGTTTCTGCCAGAGCGCTGCAGAGCACTCGGCTGCGGCACCCAGCAGCAGCCCACAGACCCGACCCTGATTCCCCAGCGAAGGCAGAGCTTTCGCCTAGGTTTTCCGCACGAAGCGGACCGCGCCTCGCTGCTGCTTCCTCGCTCCGGGTTTGGGCGTTCGCTCTCTCGCGACAGGGGAGAAGTGTTGCGGGAGAGTCGGTGCTTCTGGGGCCTCGCTTCCCGGGGCCCAGGTGCGGACCCTGGGCTCCCAGGGCCTCGCCGATGTCGGAAGACGTTGCCTCCTCCGTGCAGCAGCGTGTGTCAAACCGGGGTGGCCCCTCTGCGGAGACGGCCTTCTCCCGGGCTCGCCGGGGCCTGGCCTCTTCCTCTCGCGTTCAGGCCGACTCGGGAAGAGGCCTGCGGCTTCCCGCGCAGCGAGGAGAGGCTCCAGGAGCACTGCGCACCGCCCGGGCCCTGGGACGGGGAGCCTGTGGGGGGACTGTCCCCGCGCCTTCCCCGGCCGCCCCTGCCACCCAGAACGCTGCCCCACCCTGGAGGGAGACGGGGGCCGACGGCCCGCTGCTCCAAGGAGCGGTTTCTGCGCGTTCAGGGGCTGGCGCCTGGGAGCCCCCCCAAGGCTGCCCCAGGGACTTGTGGCCGAGGCCCTGCTGTCGCCCTGGGCCTCGAGGCCCAGGACAGGCCTGCCTTCTTCCCAGACTGCTGGCTCAGACCGGGGCCCGCGCCCCTGCCCACGTCGTCCTCCCGTGTCTCCTTAGCAGCCAGGCTTCCGGCGCCGGGCCCCGTGAGTGGGTGACACTTGTCCCCACCCCCCGACCCACTCGGGCTCAGACGGCAGGCTCTCCTGCTTGGCCTCACTTGCCCCAGCGCAATGCCAACGGCTCGGCTGCCCTGCCGGGGCGGCGTGCTGCGCTCTCCCCAGACAGGCTCCTGGGGACCGAGGGGACAGGCGTGTCCCTTTTCTGAAGGCTGATCCCCTAGGCGCGGCCGGGCTCCAGTCTGGGGCAGGCGGGATGTCCCGGCAAGGAGGCGTTCACTCCGGGATAGTTTCTGCCAGAGCGCTGCAGAGCGCTCGGCTGCGGCAACCAGCAGCAGCCCACAGGCCCGACCCTGATTCCCCAGCGAAGGCAGAGCTTTCGCTGAGGTTTTCGGCACGAAGCGGACCGCGCCTCGCTGCTGCTTCCTCGCTCCGGCTTTGGGCGTTCGCTCTCTCGCGTCAGGGGAGAAGTGTTGCGGGAGAGTCGGTGCTTCTGGGGCCTCGCTTCCCGGGGCCCCGGTGCGGACCCTGGGCTCCCAGGGCCTCGCCGATGTCGGGAGACGCGGCCTCCTCCTTGCAGCAGCGTGTGTCGCCCGGGGTGGCCCCACTGCGCAGACGGCCTTCTCCCGGGCTCGCCGGGGCCTGGCCTCTTCCTCTCGCGTTCAGGCCGACTCGGGAAGAGGCCCGCGTCTTCCCGCGCAGAGAGGAGAGGCTCCAGGAGCACTGCGCACCGCCCGGGCCCTGGGACGGGGAGCGTGTGGGGGGACTGTCCCCGCGCCTTCCCCGGCCGCCCCTGCCACCCAGAAAGCTGCCCCACCCTGGAGGGAGACGGGGGCCGACGGCCCGCTGCTCCAGGGAGCGGTTTCTGCGCGTTCAGGTGCTGGCGCCTGGGAGCCCCCCCAAGGCTGCCCCAGGGACTGGTGGCCGAGGCCCTGCTGTCGCCCTGGGCCTCGAAGCCCAGGACAGGCCGGCCTTCTGCCCAGCCTGCTGGCTCAGACCGGGGCCCGCGCCCCTGCCCACGTCGTCCTCCCGTGTCTCCTTAGCAGGCAGGCTTCCGGCGCCGCGCCCCGTGAGTGGGTGACACTTGTCCCCACCCCCCGACCCACTCGGGCTCAGACGGCAGGCTCTCCTGCTTGGCCTCACTTGCCCCAGCGCAATGCCAACGGCTCGGCTGCCCTGCCGGGGCGGCGTGCTGCGCTCTCCCCGGACAGGCTCCTGGGGACCGAGGGGACAGGCGTGTCCCGTTTCTGAAGGCTGATCCCCTAGGCGTGCCGGGCTCCAGTCTGGGGCAGGCGGGATGTCCCGGCAAGGAGGCGTTCACTCCGGGGTAGTTTCTGCCAGAGCGCTGCAGAGCGCTCGGCTGCGGCAACCAGCAGCAGACCACAGGCCCGACCCTGATTCCCCAGCGAAGGAAGAGCTTTCCCGGAGGTTTTCCGCACGAAGCGGACCGCGCCTCGCTGCTGCTTCCTCGCTCCGGCTTTGGGCGTTCGCTCTCTCGCGTCAGGGGAGAAGTGTTGCGGGAGAGTCGGTGCTTCTGGGGCCTCGCTTCCCGGGGCCCAGGTGCGGACCCTGGGCTCCCAGGGCCTCGCCGATAAAGGGAGACGCGGCCTCCTCCGTGCAGCAGCGTGTGTCGCCCGGGGTGGCCCCTCTGAGCAGACGGCCTTCTCCCGGGCTCGCCGGGGCCTGGCCTCTTCCTCTCGCGTTCAGGCCGACTCGGGAAGAGGCCCGCGTCTTCCCGTGCAGAGAGGAGAGGCTCCAGGAGCACTGCGCACCGCCCGGGCCCTGGGACGGGGAGCCTGTGGGGGGACTGTCCCCGCGCCTTCCCCGGCCGCCCCTGCCACCCAGAAAGCTGCCCCACCCTGGAGGGACACGGGGGCCGACGGCCCGCTGCTCAAAGGAGCGGTTTCTGCGCGTTCAGGGGCTGGCGCCTGGGAGCCCCCGCAAGGCTCCCCCAGGGACTGGTGGCCGAGGCCCTGCTGTCGCCCTGGGCCTCGAGGCCCAGGACAGACCTGCCTTCTGCCCAGACTGCTGGCTCAGACCGGAGCACGCGCCCCTGCCCTCGTCGTCCCCCCGTGTCTCCTTAGCAGCCAGGCTTCCGGCGCCGGGCCCCGTGAGTGGGTGACACTTGTCCCCACCCCCCGACCCACTCGGGCTCAGACGGCAGGCTCTCCTGCTTGGCTTCACTTGCCCCAGCGCCATGCCAACGGCTCGGCTGCCCTGCCGGGGCAAGGTGCTGCGCTCTACCCAGACAGGCTCCTGGGGACCAAGGGGACAGGCGTGTCCCTTTTCTGCAGGCTGGTCCCCCAGGCGCGACCGGGCTCCAGTCTGGGGGAGGCGGGATGTCCCGGCAAGGAGGCGTTCACTCCGGGGTAGTTTCTGCCAGAGCGCTGCAGAGCGCTCGGCTGCGGCAACCAGCAGCAGACCACAGGCCCGACCCTGATTCCCCAGTGAAGGCAGAGCTTTCCCCGAGGTTTTCGGCACGAAGCGGACCGCGCCTCGCTGCTGTTTCCTCGCTCTGACTTTGGGCGTTCGCTCTCTCGCGTCAGGGGAGAAGTGCTGCGGGAGAGTCGGTGCTTCTGGGGCCTCGCTTCCCGGGGCCCAGGTGCGGACCCTGGGCTCCCAGGGCCTCGCCATGTCGGGAGACGCGGCCTCCCCCGTGCAGCAGCGTGTGTCGCCCGGGGTGGCCCCTCTGCGCAGACGGCCTTCTACCAGGCTCGCCGGGGCCTGGCCTCTTCCTCTCGCGTTCAGGCCGACTCGGGAAGAGGCCCGCGTCTTCCCGCGCAGAGAGGAGAGGCTCCAGGAGCACTGCGCACCGCCCGGGCCCTGGGACGGGGAGCCTGTGGGGGGACTGTCCCCGTGTCTTCCCCGGCCGCCCCTGCCACCCAGAATGCTGCCCCACCCTGGAGGGAGACAGGGGCCGACGGCCCGCTGCTCCAAGGAGCGGTTTCTGCGCATTCAGGGGCTGGCGCCTGGGAGCCCCCCCAAGGCTGCCCCAGGGACTGGTGGCCGAGGCCCTGCTGTCGTCCTGGGCCTCGAGGCCCAGGACAGGCCTGCCTTCTTCCCAGACTGCTGGCTCAGACCGGGGCCCGCGCCCCTGCCCACGTCGTCCTCCCGTGTCTCCTTAGCAGCCAGGCTTCTGGCGCCGGGCCCCGTGAGTGGGTGACACTTGTCCCCACCCCCCGACCCACTCGGGCTCAGACGGCAGGCTCTCCTGCTTGGCCTCACTTGCCCCAGCGCAATGCCAACGGCTCGGCTGCCCTGCCGGGGCGGCGTGCTGCGCTCTCCCCAGACATGCTCCTGGGGACCGAGGGGACAGGCGTGTCCCTTTTCTGAAGGCCGGTCCCCCAGGCGCGACCGGGCTCCTGTCTGGGGCAGGCGGGATGTCCCGGCAAGGAGGCGTTCACTCCGGGGTAGTTTCTGCCAGAGCGCTGCAGAGCGCTCGGCTGCGGCAACCAGCAGCAGCCCACAGACCCGACCCTGATTCCCCAGCGAAGGCATAGCTTTCGCCTAGGTTTTCCGCACGAAGCGGACCGCGCCTCGCTGCTGCTTCCTCGCTCCGGCTTTGGGCGTTCGCTCTCTCGCGTCAGGGGAGATGTGTGGCGGGAGAGTCGGTGCTTCTGGGGCCTCGCTTCCCGGGGCCCCGGTGCGGACCCTGGGCTCCCAGGGCCTCGCCGATGTCGGGAGACGCGGCCTCCTCCTTGCAGCAGCGTGTGTCGCCCGGGGTGGCCCCTCTGCGCAGACGGCCTTCTCCCGGGCTCGCCGGGGCCTGGCCTCTTCCTCTCGCGTTCAGGCCGACTCGGGAAGAGGCCTGCAGCTTCCCGCGCAGCGAGGAGAGGCTCCAGGAGCACTGCGCACCGCCCGGGCCCTGGGACGGGGAGCCTGTGGGGGGACTGTCCCCGCGCCGTCCCCGGCCACGCCTGCCACCCAGAACGCTGCCCCACCCTGGAGGGAGACGGGGGCCGACGGCCGGCTGCTCCAGGGAGCGGTTTCTGCGCGTTCAGGGGCTGGCGCCTGGGAGCCCCCCCAAGGCTGCCCCAGGGACTGGTGGCCGAGGCCCTGCTGTCGCCCTGGGCCTCGAGGCCCAGGACGGGCCTGCCTTCTGCCCAGACTGCTGGCTCAGACCGGAGCACGCGCCCCTGCCCTCGTCGTCCCCCCGTGTCTCCTTAGCAGCCAGGCTTCTGGCGCCGGGCCCCGTGAGTGGGTGACACTTGTCCCCACCCCCCGACCCACTCGGGCTCAGACGGCAGGCTCTCCTGCTTGGCCTCACTTGCCCCAGCGCAATGCCAACGGCTCGGCTGCCCTGCCGGGGCGGCGTGCTGCGCTCTCCCCAGACATGCTCCTGGGGACCGAGGGGACAGGCGTGTCCCTTTTCTGAAGGCCGGTCCCCCAGGCGCGACCGGGCTCCTGTCTGGGGCAGGCGGGATGTCCCGGCAAGGAGGCGTTCACTCCGGGGTAGTTTCTGCCAGAGCGCTGCTGAGCACTCGGCTGCGGCACCCAGCAGCAGCTCACAGACACGACCCTGATTCCCCAGCGAAGGCAGAGCTTTCGCCTAGGTTTTCCGCACGAAGCGGACCGCGCCTCGCTGCTGCTTCCTCGCTCCGGCTTTGGGCGTTCGCTCTCTCGCGACAGGGGAGAAGTGTTGCGGGAGAGTCGGTGCTTCTGGGGCCTCGCTTCCCGGGGCCCAGGTGCGGACCCTGGGCTCCCAGGGCCTCGCCGATGTCGGGAGACGCGGCCTCCTCCTTGCAGCAGCGTGTGTCGCCCGGGGTGGCCCCTCTGCGCAGACGGCCTTCTCCCGGGCTCGCCGGGGCCTGGCCTCTTCCTCTCGCGTTCAGGCCGACTCGGGAAGAGGCCTGCGGCGTCCCGCGCAGAGAGGAGAGGCTCCAGGAGCACTGCGCACCGCCCGGGCCCTGGGACGGGGAGCCTGTGGGGGGACTGTCCCCGCGCCGTCCCCGGCCGCCCCTGCCACCCAGAACGCTGCCCCACCCTGGAGGGAGACGGGGGCCGACGGCCCGCTGCTCCAGGGAGCGGTTTCTGCGCGTTCAGGCGTTGGCGCCTGGGAGCCCCCCCAAGGCTGCCCCAGGGACTGCTGGCCGAGGCCCTGCTGTCGCCCTGGGCCTCGAGGCCCAGGACGGGCCTGCCTTCTGCCCAGACTGCTGGCTCAGACCGGAGCACGCGCCCCTGCCCTCGTCGTCCCCCCGTGTCTCCTTAGCAGCCAGGCTTCCGGCGCCGGGCCCCGTGAGTGGGTGACACTTGTCCCCACCCCCCGACCCACTCGGGCTCAGACGGCAGGCTCTCCTGCTTGGCCTCACTTGCCCCAGCGCAATGCCAACGGCTCGGCTGCCCTGCCGGGGCGGCGTGCTGCGCTCTCCCCGGACAGGCTCCTGGGGACCGAGGGGACAGGCGTGTCCCTTTTCTGAAGGCTGATACCCTAGGCGCGGCCGGGCTCCAGTCTGGGGCAGGCGGGATGTCCCGGCAAGGAGGCATTCACTCCGGGGTAGTTTCTGCCAGAGCGCTGCAGAGCGCTCGGCTGCGGCAACCAGCAGCAGACCACAGGCCCGACCCTGATTCCCCAGCGAAGGAAGAGCTTTCCCCGAGGTTTTCGGCACGAAGCGGACCGCGCCTCGCTGCTGCTTCCTCGCTCCGGCTTTGGGCGTTCGCTCTCTCGCGTCAGGGGAGAAGTGCTGCGGGAGAGTCGGTGCTTCTGGGGCCTCGCTTCCCGGGGCCCAGGTGCGGACCCTGGGCTCCCAGGGCCTCGCCGATGTCGGGAGACGCGGCCTCCTCCGTGCAGCAGCGTGTGTCGCCCGGGGTGGCCCCTCTGCGCAGACGGCCTTCTCCCGGGCTCGCCGGGGCCTGGCCTCTTCCTCTCGCGTTCAGGCCGACTCGGGAAGAGGCCCGCGTCTTCCCGCGCAGAGAGGAGAGGCTCCAGGAGCACTGCGCACCGCCCGGGCCCTGGGACGGGGAGCCTCTGGGGGGAATGTCCCCGCGCCTTCCCCGGCCGCCCCTGCCACCCAGAAAGCTGCCCCACCCTGGAGGGAGACGGGGGCCGACGGCCCGCTGCTCCAAGGAGCGGTTTCTGCACGTTCAGGGGCTGGCACTGGGAGCCCCCCCAAGGCTGCCCCAGGGACTGGTGGCCGAGGCCTTGCTGTCGCCCTGGGCCTCGAGGCCCAGGACAGGCCTGCCTTCTGCCCAGACTGCTGGCTCAGACCGGAGCACGCGCCCCTGCCCTCGTCGTCCCCCCGTGTCTCCTTAGCAGCCAGGCTTCCGGTGCCGGGCCCCGTGAGTGGGTGACACTTGTCCCCACCCCCCGACCCACTCGGGCTCAGACGGCAGGCTCTCCTGCTTGGCCTCACTTGCCCCAGTGCAATGCCAACGGCTCGGCTGCCCTGCCGGGGCGGCGTGCTGCGCTCTCCCCAGACATGCTCCTGGGGACCGAGGGGACAGGCGTGTCCCTTTTCTGAAGGCCGGTCCCCCAGGCGCGACCGGGCTCCTGTCTGGGGCAGGCGGGATGTCCCGGCAAGGAGGCGTTCACTCCGGGGTAGTTTCTGCCAGAGCGCTGCTGAGCACTCGGCTGCGGCACCCAGCAGCAGCTCACAGACATGACCCTGATTCCCCAGCGAAGGCAGAGCTTTCGCCTAGGTTTTCCGCACGAAGCGGACCGCGCCTCGCTGCTGCTTCCTCGCTCCGGCTTTGGGCGTTCGCTCTCTCGCGACAGGGGAGAAGTGTTGCGGGAGAGTCGGTGCTTCTGGGGCCTCGCTTCCCGGGGCCCAGGTGCGGACCCTGGGCTCCCAGGGCCTCGCCGATGTCGGGAGACGCGGCCTCCTCCTTGCAGCAGCGTGTGTCGCCCGGGGTGGCCCCACTGCGCAGACGGCCTTCTCCCGGGCTCGCCGGGGCCTGGCCTCTTCCTCTCGCGTTCAGGCCGACTCGGGAAGAGGCCCGCGTCTTCCCGCGCAGAGAGGAGAGGCTCCAGGAGCACTGCGCACCGCCCGGGCCCTGGGACGGGGAGCGTGTGGGGGGACTGTCCCCGCGCCTTCCCCGGCCGCCCCTGCCACCCAGAAAGCTGCCCCACCCTGGAGGGAGACGGGGGCCGACGGCCCGCTGCTCCAGGGAGCGGTTTCTGCGCGTTCAGGTGCTGGCGCCTGGGAGCCCAACCAAGGCTGCCCCAGGGACTGCTGGCCGAGGCCCTGCTGTCGCCCTGGGCCTCGAGGCCCAGGACGGGCCTGCCTTCTGCCCAGACTGCTGGCTCAGACCGGAGCACGCGCCCCTGCCCTCGTCGTCCCCCCGTGTCTCCTTAGCAGCCAGGCTTCCGGCGCCGGGCCCCGTGAGTGGGTGACACTTGTCCCCACCCCCCGACCCACTCGGGCTCAGACGGCAGGCTCTCCTGCTTGGCCTCACTTGCCCCAGCGCAATGCCAACGGCTCGGCTGCCCTGCCGGGGCGGCGTGCTGCGCTCTCCCCGGACAGGCTCCTGGGGACCGAGGGGACAGGCGTGTCCCTTTTCTGAAGGCTGATACCCTAGGCGCGGCCGGGCTCCAGTCTGGGGCAGGCGGGATGTCCCGGCAAGGAGGCGTTCACTCCGGGGTAGTTTCTGCCAGAGCGCTGCAGAGCGCTCGGCTGCGGCAACCAGCAGCAGACCACAGGCCCGACCCTGATTCCCCAGCGAAGGAAGAGCTTTCCCCGAGGTTTTCGGCACGAAGCGGACCGCGCCTCGCTGCTGCTTCCTCGCTCCGGCTTTGGGCGTTCGCTCTCTCGCGTCAGGGGAGAAGTGCTGCGGGAGAGTCGGTGCTTCTGGGGCCTCGCTTCCCGGGGCCCAGGTGCGGACCCTGGGCTCCCAGGGCCTCGCCGATGTCGGGAGACGCGGCCTCCTCCGTGCAGCAGCGTGTGTCGCCCGGGGTGGCCCCTCTGCGCAGACGGCCTTCTCCCGGGCTCGCCGGGGCCTGGCCTCTTCCTCTCGCGTTCAGGCCGACTCGGGAAGAGGCCTGGGGCTTCCCGCGCAGAGAGGAGAGGCTCCAGGAGCACTGCGCACCGCCCGGGCCCTGGGACGGGGAGCCTGTGGGGGGACTGTCCCCGCGCCTTCCCCGGCCGCCCCTGCCACCCAGAACGCTGCCCCACCCTGGAGGGAGACGGGGGCCGACGGCCCGCTGCTCCAGGGAGTGGTTTCTGCGCTTTCAGGGGCTGGCGCCTGGGAGCCCCCCCAAGGCTGCCCCAGGGACTGCTGGCCGAGGCCCTGCTGTCGCCCTGGGCCTCGAGGCCCAGGACGGGCCTGCCTTCTGCCCAGACTGCTGGCTCAGACCGGAGCACGCGCCCCTGCCCTCATCATCCCCCCGTGTCTCCTTGGCAGCCAGGCTTCCGGCGCCAGGCCCCGTGAGTGGGTGACACTTGTCCCCACCCCCCGACCCACTCGGGCTCAGACGGCAGGCTCTCCTGCTTGGCCTCACTTGCCCCAGCGCAATGCCAACGGCTCTGCTGCCCTGCCGGGTTGGCGTGCTGCGCTCTCCCCAGACATGCTCCTGGGGACCGAGGGGACAGGCGTGTCCCTTTTCTGAAGGCCGGTCCCCCAGGCGCGACCGGGCTCCTGTCTGGGGCAGGCGGGATGTCCCGGCAAGGAGGCGTTCACTCCGGGGTAGTTTCTGCCAGAGCGCTGCAGAGCGCTCGGCTGCGGCAACCAGCAGCAGCCCACAGACCCGACCCTGATTCCCCAGCGAAGGCATAGCTTTCGCCTAGGTTTTCCGCACGAAGCGGACCGCGCCTCGCTGCTGCTTCCTCGCTCCGGCTTTGGGCGTTCGCTCTCTCGCGTCAGGGGAGATGTGTGGCGGGAGAGTCGGTGCTTCTGGGGCCTCGCTTCCCGGGGCCCCGGTGCGGACCCTGGGCTCCCAGGGCCTCGCCGATGTCGGGAGACGCGGCCTCCTCCTTGCAGCAGCGTGTGTCGCCCGGGGTGGCCCCTCTGCGCAGACGGCCTTCTCCCGGGCTCGCCGGGGCCTGGCCTCTTCCTCTCGCGTTCAGGCCGACTCGGGAAGAGGCCTGCAGCTTCCCGCGCAGCGAGGAGAGGCTCCAGGAGCACTGCGCACCGCCCGGGCCCTGGGACGGGGAGCCTGTGGGGGGACTGTCCCCGCGCCGTCCCCGGCCACGCCTGCCACCCAGAACGCTGCCCCACCCTGGAGGGAGACGGGGGCCGACGGCCGGCTGCTCCAGGGAGCGGTTTCTGCGCGTTCAGGGGCTGGCGCCTGGGAGCCCCCCCAAGGCTGCCCCAGGGACTGGTGGCCGAGGCCCTGCTGTCGCCCTGGGCCTCGAGGCCCAGGACGGGCCTGCCTTCTGCCCAGACTGCTGGCTCAGACCGGAGCACGCGCCCCTGCCCTCGTCGTCCCCCCGTGTCTCCTTAGCAGCCAGGCTTCTGGCGCCGGGCCCCGTGAGTGGGTGACACTTGTCCCCACCCCCCGACCCACTCGGGCTCAGACGGCAGGCTCTCCTGCTTGGCCTCACTTGCCCCAGCGCAATGCCAACGGCTCGGCTGCCCTGCCGGGGCGGCGTGCTGCGCTCTCCCCAGACATGCTCCTGGGGACCGAGGGGACAGGCGTGTCCCTTTTCTGAAGGCCGGTCCCCCAGGCGCGACCGGGCTCCTGTCTGGGGCAGGCGGGATGTCCCGGCAAGGAGGCGTTCACTCCGGGGTAGTTTCTGCCAGAGCGCTGCTGAGCACTCGGCTGCGGCACCCAGCAGCAGCTCACAGACACGACCCTGATTCCCCAGCGAAGGCAGAGCTTTCGCCTAGGTTTTCCGCACGAAGCGGACCGCGCCTCGCTGCTGCTTCCTCGCTCCGGCTTTGGGCGTTCGCTCTCTCGCGACAGGGGAGAAGTGTTGCGGGAGAGTCGGTGCTTCTGGGGCCTCGCTTCCCGGGGCCCAGGTGCGGACCCTGGGCTCCCAGGGCCTCGCCGATGTCGGGAGACGCGGCCTCCTCCTTGCAGCAGCGTGTGTCGCCCGGGGTGGCCCCTCTGCGCAGACGGCCTTCTCCCGGGCTCGCCGGGGCCTGGCCTCTTCCTCTCGCGTTCAGGCCGACTCGGGAAGAGGCCTGCGGCGTCCCGCGCAGAGAGGAGAGGCTCCAGGAGCACTGCGCACCGCCCGGGCCCTGGGACGGGGAGCCTGTGGGGGGACTGTCCCCGCGCCGTCCCCGGCCGCCCCTGCCACCCAGAACGCTGCCCCACCCTGGAGGGAGACGGGGGCCGACGGCCCGCTGCTCCAGGGAGCGGTTTCTGCGCGTTCAGGCGTTGGCGCCTGGGAGCCCCCCCAAGGCTGCCCCAGGGACTGCTGGCCGAGGCCCTGCTGTCGCCCTGGGCCTCGAGGCCCAGGACGGGCCTGCCTTCTGCCCAGACTGCTGGCTCAGACCGGAGCACGCGCCCCTGCCCTCGTCGTCCCCCCGTGTCTCCTTAGCAGCCAGGCTTCCGGCGCCGGGCCCCGTGAGTGGGTGACACTTGTCCCCACCCCCCGACCCACTCGGGCTCAGACGGCAGGCTCTCCTGCTTGGCCTCACTTGCCCCAGCGCAATGCCAACGGCTCGGCTGCCCTGCCGGGGCGGCGTGCTGCGCTCTCCCCGGACAGGCTCCTGGGGACCGAGGGGACAGGCGTGTCCCTTTTCTGAAGGCTGATACCCTAGGCGCGGCCGGGCTCCAGTCTGGGGCAGGCGGGATGTCCCGGCAAGGAGGCATTCACTCCGGGGTAGTTTCTGCCAGAGCGCTGCAGAGCGCTCGGCTGCGGCAACCAGCAGCAGACCACAGGCCCGACCCTGATTCCCCAGCGAAGGAAGAGCTTTCCCCGAGGTTTTCGGCACGAAGCGGACCGCGCCTCGCTGCTGCTTCCTCGCTCCGGCTTTGGGCGTTCGCTCTCTCGCGTCAGGGGAGAAGTGCTGCGGGAGAGTCGGTGCTTCTGGGGCCTCGCTTCCCGGGGCCCAGGTGCGGACCCTGGGCTCCCAGGGCCTCGCCGATGTCGGGAGACGCGGCCTCCTCCGTGCAGCAGCGTGTGTCGCCCGGGGTGGCCCCTCTGCGCAGACGGCCTTCTCCCGGGCTCGCCGGGGCCTGGCCTCTTCCTCTCGCGTTCAGGCCGACTCGGGAAGAGGCCCGCGTCTTCCCGCGCAGAGAGGAGAGGCTCCAGGAGCACTGCGCACCGCCCGGGCCCTGGGACGGGGAGCCTGTGGGGGGACTGTCCCCGCGCCTTCCCCGGCCGCCCCTGCCACCCAGAAAGCTGCCCCACCCTGGAGGGAGACGGGGGCCGACGGCCCGCTGCTCCAAGGAGCGGTTTCTGCGCGTTCAGGGGCTGGCGCCTGGGAGCCCCCCCAAGGCTGCCCCAGGGACTGCTGGCCGAGCCCTGCTGTCGCCCTGGGCCTCGAGGCCCAGGACAGGCCTGCCTTCTGCCCAGACTGCTGGCTCAGACCGGAGCACGCGCCCCTGCCCTCGTCGTCCCCCCGTGTCTCCTTAGCAGCCAGGCTTCCGGCGCCGGGCCCCGTGAGTGGGTGACACTTCTCCCCACCGCCCGACCCACTCGGGCTCAGACGGCAGGCTCTCCTGCTTGGCCTCACTTGCCCCAGCGCAATGCCAACGGCTCGGCTGCACTGCCGGGGCGGCGTGCTGCGCTCTCCCCAGACATGCTCCTGGGGACCGAGGGGACAGGCGTGTCCCTTTTCTGAAGGCCGGTCCCCCAGGCGCGACCGGGCTCCTGTCTGGGGCAGGCGGGATGTCCCGGCAAGGAGGCGTTCACTCCGGGGTAGTTTCTGCCAGAGCGCTGCAGAGCACTCGGCTGCGGCACCCAGCAGCAGCCCACAGACCCGACCCTGATTCCCCAGCGAAGGCAGAGCTTTCGCCTAGGTTTTCCGCACGAAGCGGACCGCGCCTCGCTGCTGCTTCCTCGCTCCGGCTTTGGGCGTTCGCTCTCTCGCGACAGGGGAGAAGTGTTGCGGGAGAGTCGGTGCTTCTGGGGCCTCGCTTCCCGGGGCCCAGGTGCGGACCCTGGGCTCCCAGGGCCTCGCCGATGTCGGGAGACGCGGCCTCCTCCTTGCAGCAGCGTGTGTCGCCCGGGGTGGCCCCTCTGCGCAGACGGCCTTCTCCCGGGCTCGCCGGGGCCTGGCCTCTTCCTCTCGCGTTCCGGCCGACTCGGGAAGAGGCCTGGGGCTTCCCGCGCAGAGAGGAGAGGCTCCAGGAGCACTGCGCACCGCCCGGGCCCTGGGACGGGGAGCCTGTGGGGGGACTGTCCCCGCGCCTTCCCCGGCCGCCCCTGCCACCCAGAACGCTGCCCCACCCTGGAGGGAGACGGGGGCCGACGGCCCGCTGCTCCAGGGAGTGGTTTCTGCGCTTTCAGGGGCTGGCGCCTGGGAGCCCCCCCAAGGCTGCCCCAGGGACTGCTGGCCGAGGCCCTGCTGTCGCCCTGGGCCTCGAGGCCCAGGACGGGCCTGCCTTCTGCCCAGACTGCTGGCTCAGACCGGAGCACGCGCCCCTGCCCTCATCATCCCCCCGTGTCTCCTTGGCAGCCAGGCTTCCGGCGCCGGGCCCCGTGAGTGGGTGACACTTGTCCCCACCCCCCGACCCACTCGGGCTCAGACGGCAGGCTCTCCTGCTTGGCCTCACTTGCCCCAGCGCAATGCCAACGGCTCTGCTGCCCTGCCGGGTTGGCGTGCTGCGCTCTCCCCAGACATGCTCCTGGGGACCGAGGGGACAGGCGTGTCCCTTTTCTGAAGGCCGGTCCCCCAGGCGCGACCGGGCTCCTGTCTGGGGCAGGCGGGATGTCCCGGCAAGGAGGCGTTCACTCCGGGGTAGTTTCTGCCAGAGCGCTGCTGAGCACTCGGCTGCGGCACCCAGCAGCAGCTCACAGACACGACCCTGATTCCCCAGCGAAGGCAGAGCTTTCGCCTAGGTTTTTCGCACGAAGCGGACCGCGCCTCGCTGCTGCTTCCTGGCTCCGGCTTTGGGCGTTCGCTCTCTCGCGACAGGGGAGAAGTGTTGCGGGAGAGTCGGTGCTTCTGGGGCCTCGCTTCCCGGGGCCCAGGTGCGGACCCTGGGCTCCCAGGGCCTCGCCGATGTCGGGAGACGCGGCCTCCTCCTTGCAGCAGCGTGTGTCGCCCGGGGTGGCCCCTCTGCGCAGACGGCCTTCTCCCGGGCTCGCCGGGGCCTGGCCTCTTCCTCTCGCGTTCAGGCCGACTCGGGAAGAGGCCCGCGTATTCCCGCGCAGAGAGGAGAGGCTCCAGGAGCACTGCGCACCGCCCGGGCCCTGGGACGGGGAGCCTGTGGGGGGACTGTCCCCGCGACTTCCCCGGCCGCCCCTGCCACCCAGAACGCTGCCCCACCCTGGAGGGAGACGGGGGCCGACGGCCCGCTGCTCCAGGGAGCGGTTTCTGCGCGTTCAGGGGCTGGCGCCTGGGAGCCCCCCCAAGGCTGCCCCAGGGACTGGTGGCCGAGGCCCTGCTGTCGCCCTGGGCCTCGAAGCCCAGGACAGGCCGGCCTTCTGCCCAGACTGCTGGCTCAGACCGGGGCCCGTGCCCCTGCCCACGTCGTCCTCCCGTGTCTCCTTAGCAGGCAGGCTTCCGGCGCCGCGCCCCGTGAGTGGGTGACACTTGTCCCCACCCCCCGACCCACTCGGGCTCAGACGGCAGGCTCTCCTGCTTGGCCTCACTTGCCCCAGCGCAATGCCAACGGCTCGGCTGCCCTGCCGGGGCGGCGTGCTGCGCTCTCCCCGGACAGGCTCCTGGGGACCGAGGGGACAGGCGTGTCCCTTTTCTGAAGGCTGATACCCTAGGCGCGGCCGGGCTCCAGTCTGGGGCAGGCGGGATGTCCCGGCAAGGAGGCGTTCACTCCGGGGTAGTTTCTGCCAGAGCGCTGCAGAGCGCTCGGCTGCGGCAACCAGCAGCAACCACAGGCCCGACCCTGATTCCCCAGCAAAGGAAGAGCTTTCCCCGAGGTTTTCCGCACGAAGCGGACCGCGCCTCGCTGCTGCTTCCTCGCTCCGGCTTTGGGCGTTCGCTCTCTCGCGTCAGGGGAGAAGTGCTGCGGGAGAGTCGGTGCTTCTGGGGCCTCGCTTCCCGGGGCCCAGGTGCGGACCCTGGGCTCCCAGGGCCTCGCCGATGTCGGGAGACGCGGCCTCCTCCGTGCAGCAGCGTGTGTCGCCCGGGGTGGCCCCTCTGCGCAGACGGCCTTCTCCCGGGCTCGCCGGGGCCTGGCCTCTTCCTCTCGCGTTCAGGCCGACTCGGGAAGAGGCCCGCGTCTTCCCGCGCAGAGAGGAGAGGCTCCAGGAGCACTGCGCACCGCCCGGGCCCTGGGACGGGGAGCCTCTGGGGGGAATGTCCCCGCGCCTTCCCCGGCCGCCCCTGCCACCCAGAAAGCTGCCCCACCCTGGAGGGAGACGGGGGCCGACGGCCCGCTGCTCCAAGGAGCGGTTTCTGCGCGTTCAGGGGCTGGCGCCTGGGAGCCCCCCCAAGGCTGCCCCAGGGACTGGTGGCCGAGGCCTTGCTGTCGCCCTGGGCCTCGAGGCCCAGGACAGGCCTGCCTTCTGCCCAGACTGCTGGCTCAGACCGGAGCACGCGCCCCTGCCCTCGTCGTCCCCCCGTGTCTCCTTAGCAGCCAGGCTTCCGGTGCCGGGCCCCGTGAGTGGGTGACACTTGTCCCCACCCCCCGACCCACTCGGGCTCAGACGGCAGGCTCTCCTGCTTGGCCTCACTTGCCCCAGTGCAATGCCAACGGCTCGGCTGCCCTGCCGGGGCGGCGTGCTGCGCTCTCCCCAGACATGCTCCTGGGGACCGAGGGGACAGGCGTGTCCCTTTTCTGAAGGCCGGTCCCCCAGGCGCGACCGGGCTCCTGTCTGGGGCAGGCGGGATGTCCCGGCAAGGAGGCGTTCACTCCGGGGTAGTTTCTGCCAGAGCGCTGCTGAGCACTCGGCTGCGGCACCCAGCAGCAGCTCACAGACACGACCCTGATTCCCCAGCGAAGGCAGAGCTTTCGCCTAGGTTTTCCGCACGAAGCGGACCGCGCCTCGCTGCTGCTTCCTCGCTCCGGCTTTGGGCGTTCGCTCTCTCGCGACAGGGGAGAAGTGTTGCGGGAGAGTCGGTGCTTCTGGGGCCTCGCTTCCCGGGGCCCAGGTGCGGACCCTGGGCTCCCAGGGCCTCGCCGATGTCGGGAGACGCGGCCTCCTCCTTGCAGCAGCGTGTGTCGCCCGGGGTGGCCCCTCTGCGCAGACGGCCTTCTCCCGGGCTCGCCGGGGCCTGGCCTCTTCCTCTCGCGTTCAGGCCGACTCGGGAAGAGGCCTGCGGCGTCCCGCGCAGAGAGGAGAGGCTCCAGGAGCACTGCGCACCGCCCGGGCCCTGGGACGGGGAGCCTGTGGGGGGACTGTCCCCGCGCCGTCCCCGGCCGCCCCTGCCACCCAGAACGCTGCCCCACCCTGGAGGGAGACGGGGGCCGACGGCCCGCTGCTCCAGGGAGCGGTTTCTGCGCGTTCAGGCGTTGGCGCCTGGGAGCCCCCCCAAGGCTGCCCCAGGGACTGCTGGCCGAGGCCCTGCTGTCGCCCTGGGCCTCGAGGCCCAGGACGGGCCTGCCTTCTGCCCAGACTGCTGGCTCAGACCGGAGCACGCGCCCCTGCCCTCGTCGTCCCCCCGTGTCTCCTTAGCAGCCAGGCTTCCGGCGCCGGGCCCCGTGAGTGGGTGACACTTGTCCCCACCCCCCGACCCACTCGGGCTCAGACGGCAGGCTCTCCTGCTTGGCCTCACTTGCCCCAGCGCAATGCCAACGGCTCGGCTGCCCTGCCGGGGCGGCGTGCTGCGCTCTCCCCGGACAGGCTCCTGGGGACCGAGGGGACAGGCGTGTCCCTTTTCTGAAGGCCGGTCCCCCAGGCGCGACCGGGCTCCTGTCTGGGGCAGGCGGGATGTCCCGTCAAGGAGGCGTTCACTCCGGGGTAGTTTCTGCCAGAGCGCTGCAGAGCACTCGGCTGCGGCACCCAGCAGCAGCCCACAGACCCGACCCTGATTCCCCAGCGAAGGCAGAGCTTTCGCCTAGGTTTTCCGCACGAAGCGGACCGCGCCTCGCTGCTGCTTCCTCGCTCCGGGTTTGGGCGTTCGCTCTCTCGCGACAGGGGAGAAGTGTTGCGGGAGAGTCGGTGCTTCTGGGGCCTCGCTTCCCGGGGCCCAGGTGCGGACCCTGGGCTCCCAGGGCCTCGCCGATGTCGGAAGACGTTGCCTCCTCCGTGCAGCAGCGTGTGTCAAACCGGGGTGGCCCCTCTGCGGAGACGGCCTTCTCCCGGGCTCGCCGGGGCCTGGCCTCTTCCTCTCGCGTTCAGGCCGACTCGGGAAGAGGCCTGCGGCTTCCCGCGCAGCGAGGAGAGGCTCCAGGAGCACTGCGCACCGCCCGGGCCCTGGGACGGGGAGCCTGTGGGGGGACTGTCCCCGCGCCTTCCCCGGCCGCCCCTGCCACCCAGAACGCTGCCCCACCCTGGAGGGAGACGGGGGCCGACGGCCCGCTGCTCCAAGGAGCGGTTTCTGCGCGTTCAGGGGCTGGCGCCTGGGAGCCCCCCCAAGGCTGCCCCAGGGACTTGTGGCCGAGGCCCTGCTGTCGCCCTGGGCCTCGAGGCCCAGGACAGGCCTGCCTTCTTCCCAGACTGCTGGCTCAGACCGGGGCCCGCGCCCCTGCCCACGTCGTCCTCCCGTGTCTCCTTAGCAGCCAGGCTTCCGGCGCCGGGCCCCGTGAGTGGGTGACACTTGTCCCCACCCCCCGACCCACTCGGGCTCAGACGGCAGGCTCTCCTGCTTGGCCTCACTTGCCCCAGCGCAATGCCAACGGCTCGGCTGCCCTGCCGGGGCGGCGTGCTGCGCTCTCCCCAGACAGGCTCCTGGGGACCGAGGGGACAGGCGTGTCCCTTTTCTGAAGGCTGATCCCCTAGGCGCGGCCGGGCTCCAGTCTGGGGCAGGCGGGATGTCCCGGCAAGGAGGCGTTCACTCCGGGATAGTTTCTGCCAGAGCGCTGCAGAGCGCTCGGCTGCGGCAACCAGCAGCAGCCCACAGGCCCGACCCTGATTCCCCAGCGAAGGCAGAGCTTTCGCTGAGGTTTTCGGCACGAAGCGGACCGCGCCTCGCTGCTGCTTCCTCGCTCCGGCTTTGGGCGTTCGCTCTCTCGCGTCAGGGGAGAAGTGTTGCGGGAGAGTCGGTGCTTCTGGGGCCTCGCTTCCCGGGGCCCCGGTGCGGACCCTGGGCTCCCAGGGCCTCGCCGATGTCGGGAGACGCGGCCTCCTCCTTGCAGCAGCGTGTGTCGCCCGGGGTGGCCCCACTGCGCAGACGGCCTTCTCCCGGGCTCGCCGGGGCCTGGCCTCTTCCTCTCGCGTTCAGGCCGACTCGGGAAGAGGCCCGCGTCTTCCCGCGCAGAGAGGAGAGGCTCCAGGAGCACTGCGCACCGCCCGGGCCCTGGGACGGGGAGCGTGTGGGGGGACTGTCCCCGCGCCTTCCCCGGCCGCCCCTGCCACCCAGAAAGCTGCCCCACCCTGGAGGGAGACGGGGGCCGACGGCCCGCTGCTCCAGGGAGCGGTTTCTGCGCGTTCAGGTGCTGGCGCCTGGGAGCCCCCCCAAGGCTGCCCCAGGGACTGGTGGCCGAGGCCCTGCTGTCGCCCTGGGCCTCGAAGCCCAGGACAGGCCGGCCTTCTGCCCAGCCTGCTGGCTCAGACCGGGGCCCGCGCCCCTGCCCACGTCGTCCTCCCGTGTCTCCTTAGCAGGCAGGCTTCCGGCGCCGCGCCCCGTGAGTGGGTGACACTTGTCCCCACCCCCCGACCCACTCGGGCTCAGACGGCAGGCTCTCCTGCTTGGCCTCACTTGCCCCAGCGCAATGCCAACGGCTCGGCTGCCCTGCCGGGGCGGCGTGCTGCGCTCTCCCCGGACAGGCTCCTGGGGACCGAGGGGACAGGCGTGTCCCGTTTCTGAAGGCTGATCCCCTAGGCGTGCCGGGCTCCAGTCTGGGGCAGGCGGGATGTCCCGGCAAGGAGGCGTTCACTCCGGGGTAGTTTCTGCCAGAGCGCTGCAGAGCGCTCGGCTGCGGCAACCAGCAGCAGACCACAGGCCCGACCCTGATTCCCCAGCGAAGGAAGAGCTTTCCCGGAGGTTTTCCGCACGAAGCGGACCGCGCCTCGCTGCTGCTTCCTCGCTCCGGCTTTGGGCGTTCGCTCTCTCGCGTCAGGGGAGAAGTGTTGCGGGAGAGTCGGTGCTTCTGGGGCCTCGCTTCCCGGGGCCCAGGTGCGGACCCTGGGCTCCCAGGGCCTCGCCGATATCGGGAGACGCGGCCTCCTCCGTGCAGCAGCGTGTGTCGCCCGGGGTGGCCCCTCTGAGCAGACGGCCTTCTCCCGGGCTCGCCGGGGCCTGGCCTCTTCCTCTCGCGTTCAGGCCGACTCGGGAAGAGGCCCGCGTCTTCCCGTGCAGAGAGGAGAGGCTCCAGGAGCACTGCGCACCGCCCGGGCCCTGGGACGGGGAGCCTGTGGGGGGACTGTCCCCGCGCCTTCCCCGGCCGCCCCTGCCACCCAGAAAGCTGCCCCACCCTGGAGGGACACGGGGGCCGACGGCCCGCTGCTCAAAGGAGCGGTTTCTGCGCGTTCAGGGGCTGGCGCCTGGGAGCCCCCGCAAGGCTCCCCCAGGGACTGGTGGCCGAGGCCCTGCTGTCGCCCTGGGCCTCGAGGCCCAGGACAGACCTGCCTTCTGCCCAGACTGCTGGCTCAGACCGGAGCACGCGCCCCTGCCCTCGTCGTCCCCCCGTGTCTCCTTAGCAGCCAGGCTTCCGGCGCCGGGCCCCGTGAGTGGGTGACACTTGTCCCCACCCCCCGACCCACTCGGGCTCAGACGGCAGGCTCTCCTGCTTGGCTTCACTTGCCCCAGCGCCATGCCAACGGCTCGGCTGCCCTGCCGGGGCAAGGTGCTGCGCTCTACCCAGACAGGCTCCTGGGGACCAAGGGGACAGGCGTGTCCCTTTTCTGCAGGCTGGTCCCCCAGGCGCGACCGGGCTCCAGTCTGGGGGAGGCGGGATGTCCCGGCAAGGAGGCGTTCACTCCGGGGTAGTTTCTGCCAGAGCGCTGCAGAGCGCTCGGCTGCGGCAACCAGCAGCAGACCACAGGCCCGACCCTGATTCCCCAGTGAAGGCAGAGCTTTCCCCGAGGTTTTCGGCACGAAGCGGACCGCGCCTCGCTGCTGTTTCCTCGCTCTGACTTTGGGCGTTCGCTCTCTCGCGTCAGGGGAGAAGTGCTGCGGGAGAGTCGGTGCTTCTGGGGCCTCGCTTCCCGGGGCCCAGGTGCGGACCCTGGGCTCCCAGGGCCTCGCCATGTCGGGAGACGCGGCCTCCCCCGTGCAGCAGCGTGTGTCGCCCGGGGTGGCCCCTCTGCGCAGACGGCCTTCTACCAGGCTCGCCGGGGCCTGGCCTCTTCCTCTCGCGTTCAGGCCGACTCGGGAAGAGGCCCGCGTCTTCCCGCGCAGAGAGGAGAGGCTCCAGGAGCACTGCGCACCGCCCGGGCCCTGGGACGGGGAGCCTGTGGGGGGACTGTCCCCGTGTCTTCCCCGGCCGCCCCTGCCACCCAGAACGCTGCCCCACCCTGGAGGGAGACGGGGGCCGACGGCCCGCTGCTCCAGGGAGCGGTTTCTGCGCGTTCAGGCGTTGGCGCCTGGGAGCCCCCCCAAGGCTGCCCCAGGGACTGCTGGCCGAGGCCCTGCTGTCGCCCTGGGCCTCGAGGCCCAGGACAGGCCTGCCTTCTTCCCAGACTGCTGGCTCAGACCGGGGCCCGCGCCCCTGCCCACGTCGTCCTCCCGTGTCTCCTTAGCAGCCAGGCTTCCGGCGCCGGGCCCCGTGAGTGGGTGACACTTGTCCCCACCCCCCGACCCACTCGGGCTCAGACGGCAGGCTCTCCTGCTTGGCCTCACTTGCCCCAGCGCAATGCCAACGGCTCGGCTGCCCTGCCGGGGCGGCGTGCTGCGCTCTCCCCAGACAGGCTCCTGGGGACCGAGGGGACAGGCGTGTCCCTTTTCTGAAGGCTGATCCCCTAGGCGCGGCCGGGCTCCAGTCTGGGGCAGGCGGGATGTCCCGGCAAGGAGGCGTTCACTCCGGGATAGTTTCTGCCAGAGCGCTGCAGAGCGCTCGGCTGCGGCAACCAGCAGCAGCCCACAGGCCCGACCCTGATTCCCCAGCGAAGGCAGAGCTTTCGCTGAGGTTTTCGGCACGAAGCGGACCGCGCCTCGCTGCTGCTTCCTCGCTCCGGCTTTGGGCGTTCGCTCTCTCGCGTCAGGGGAGAAGTGTTGCGGGAGAGTCGGTGCTTCTGGGGCCTCGCTTCCCGGGGCCCCGGTGCGGACCCTGGGCTCCCAGGGCCTCGCCGATGTCGGGAGACGCGGCCTCCTCCTTGCAGCAGCGTGTGTCGCCCGGGGTGGCCCCACTGCGCAGACGGCCTTCTCCCGGGCTCGCCGGGGCCTGGCCTCTTCCTCTCGCGTTCAGGCCGACTCGGGAAGAGGCCCGCGTCTTCCCGCGCAGAGAGGAGAGGCTCCAGGAGCACTGCGCACCGCCCGGGCCCTGGGACGGGGAGCGTGTGGGGGGACTGTCCCCGCGCCTTCCCCGGCCGCCCCTGCCACCCAGAAAGCTGCCCCACCCTGGAGGGAGACGGGGGCCGACGGCCCGCTGCTCCAGGGAGCGGTTTCTGCGCGTTCAGGTGCTGGCGCCTGGGAGCCCCCCCAAGGCTGCCCCAGGGACTGGTGGCCGAGGCCCTGCTGTCGCCCTGGGCCTCGAAGCCCAGGACAGGCCGGCCTTCTGCCCAGCCTGCTGGCTCAGACCGGGGCCCGCGCCCCTGCCCACGTCGTCCTCCCGTGTCTCCTTAGCAGGCAGGCTTCCGGCGCCGCGCCCCGTGAGTGGGTGACACTTGTCCCCACCCCCCGACCCACTCGGGCTCAGACGGCAGGCTCTCCTGCTTGGCCTCACTTGCCCCAGCGCAATGCCAACGGCTCGGCTGCCCTGCCGGGGCGGCGTGCTGCGCTCTCCCCGGACAGGCTCCTGGGGACCGAGGGGACAGGCGTGTCCCGTTTCTGAAGGCTGATCCCCTAGGCGTGCCGGGCTCCAGTCTGGGGCAGGCGGGATGTCCCGGCAAGGAGGCGTTCACTCCGGGGTAGTTTCTGCCAGAGCGCTGCAGAGCGCTCGGCTGCGGCAACCAGCAGCAGACCACAGGCCCGACCCTGATTCCCCAGCGAAGGAAGAGCTTTCCCGGAGGTTTTCCGCACGAAGCGGACCGCGCCTCGCTGCTGCTTCCTCGCTCCGGCTTTGGGCGTTCGCTCTCTCGCGTCAGGGGAGAAGTGTTGCGGGAGAGTCGGTGCTTCTGGGGCCTCGCTTCCCGGGGCCCAGGTGCGGACCCTGGGCTCCCAGGGCCTCGCCGATAAAGGGAGACGCGGCCTCCTCCGTGCAGCAGCGTGTGTCGCCCGGGGTGGCCCCTCTGAGCAGACGGCCTTCTCCCGGGCTCGCCGGGGCCTGGCCTCTTCCTCTCGCGTTCAGGCCGACTCGGGAAGAGGCCCGCGTCTTCCCGTGCAGAGAGGAGAGGCTCCAGGAGCACTGCGCACCGCCCGGGCCCTGGGACGGGGAGCCTGTGGGGGGACTGTCCCCGCGCCTTCCCCGGCCGCCCCTGCCACCCAGAAAGCTGCCCCACCCTGGAGGGACACGGGGGCCGACGGCCCGCTGCTCAAAGGAGCGGTTTCTGCGCGTTCAGGGGCTGGCGCCTGGGAGCCCCCGCAAGGCTCCCCCAGGGACTGGTGGCCGAGGCCCTGCTGTCGCCCTGGGCCTCGAGGCCCAGGACAGACCTGCCTTCTGCCCAGACTGCTGGCTCAGACCGGAGCACGCGCCCCTGCCCTCGTCGTCCCCCCGTGTCTCCTTAGCAGCCAGGCTTCCGGCGCCGGGCCCCGTGAGTGGGTGACACTTGTCCCCACCCCCCGACCCACTCGGGCTCAGACGGCAGGCTCTCCTGCTTGGCTTCACTTGCCCCAGCGCCATGCCAACGGCTCGGCTGCCCTGCCGGGGCAAGGTGCTGCGCTCTACCCAGACAGGCTCCTGGGGACCAAGGGGACAGGCGTGTCCCTTTTCTGCAGGCTGGTCCCCCAGGCGCGACCGGGCTCCAGTCTGGGGGAGGCGGGATGTCCCGGCAAGGAGGCGTTCACTCCGGGGTAGTTTCTGCCAGAGCGCTGCAGAGCGCTCGGCTGCGGCAACCAGCAGCAGACCACAGGCCCGACCCTGATTCCCCAGTGAAGGCAGAGCTTTCCCCGAGGTTTTCGGCACGAAGCGGACCGCGCCTCGCTGCTGTTTCCTCGCTCTGACTTTGGGCGTTCGCTCTCTCGCGTCAGGGGAGAAGTGCTGCGGGAGAGTCGGTGCTTCTGGGGCCTCGCTTCCCGGGGCCCAGGTGCGGACCCTGGGCTCCCAGGGCCTCGCCATGTCGGGAGACGCGGCCTCCCCCGTGCAGCAGCGTGTGTCGCCCGGGGTGGCCCCTCTGCGCAGACGGCCTTCTACCAGGCTCGCCGGGGCCTGGCCTCTTCCTCTCGCGTTCAGGCCGACTCGGGAAGAGGCCCGCGTCTTCCCGCGCAGAGAGGAGAGGCTCCAGGAGCACTGCGCACCGCCCGGGCCCTGGGACGGGGAGCCTGTGGGGGGACTGTCCCCGTGTCTTCCCCGGCCGCCCCTGCCACCCAGAACGCTGCCCCACCCTGGAGGGAGACGGGGGCCGACGGCCCGCTGCTCCAGGGAGCGGTTTCTGCGCGTTCAGGCGTTGGCGCCTGGGAGCCCCCCCAAGGCTGCCCCAGGGACTGCTGGCCGAGGCCCTGCTGTCGCCCTGGGCCTCGAGGCCCAGGACGGGCCTGCCTTCTGCCCAGACTGCTGGCTCAGACCGGAGCACGCGCCCCTGCCCTCGTCGTCCCCCCGTGTCTCCTTAGCAGCCAGGCTTCCGGCGCCGGGCCCCGTGAGTGGGTGACACTTGTCCCCACCCCCCGACCCACTCGGGCTCAGACGGCAGGCTCTCCTGCTTGGCCTCACTTGCCCCAGCGCAATGCCAACGGCTCGGCTGCCCTGCCGGGGCGGCGTGCTGCGCTCTCCCCGGACAGGCTCCTGGGGACCGAGGGGACAGGCGTGTCCCTTTTCTGAAGGCCGGTCCCCCAGGCGCGACCGGGCTCCTGTCTGGGGCAGGCGGGATGTCCCGTCAAGGAGGCGTTCACTCCGGGGTAGTTTCTGCCAGAGCGCTGCAGAGCACTCGGCTGCGGCACCCAGCAGCAGCCCACAGACCCGACCCTGATTCCCCAGCGAAGGCAGAGCTTTCGCCTAGGTTTTCCGCACGAAGCGGACCGCGCCTCGCTGCTGCTTCCTCGCTCCGGGTTTGGGCGTTCGCTCTCTCGCGACAGGGGAGAAGTGTTGCGGGAGAGTCGGTGCTTCTGGGGCCTCGCTTCCCGGGGCCCAGGTGCGGACCCTGGGCTCCCAGGGCCTCGCCGATGTCGGAAGACGTTGCCTCCTCCGTGCAGCAGCGTGTGTCAAACCGGGGTGGCCCCTCTGCGGAGACGGCCTTCTCCCGGGCTCGCCGGGGCCTGGCCTCTTCCTCTCGCGTTCAGGCCGACTCGGGAAGAGGCCTGCGGCTTCCCGCGCAGCGAGGAGAGGCTCCAGGAGCACTGCGCACCGCCCGGGCCCTGGGACGGGGAGCCTGTGGGGGGACTGTCCCCGCGCCTTCCCCGGCCGCCCCTGCCACCCAGAACGCTGCCCCACCCTGGAGGGAGACGGGGGCCGACGGCCCGCTGTTCCAAGGAGCGGTTTCTGCGCGTTCAGGGGCTGGCGCCTGGGAGCCCCCCCAAGGCTGCCCCAGGGACTTGTGGCCGAGGCCCTGCTGTCGCCCTGGGCCTCGAGGCCCAGGACAGGCCTGCCTTCTTCCCAGACTGCTGGCTCAGACCGGGGCCCGCGCCCCTGCCCACGTCGTCCTCCCGTGTCTCCTTAGCAGCCAGGCTTCCGGCGCCGGGCCCCGTGAGTGGGTGACACTTGTCCCCACCCCCCGACCCACTCGGGCTCAGACGGCAGGCTCTCCTGCTTGGCCTCACTTGCCCCAGCGCAATGCCAACGGCTCGGCTGCCCTGCCGGGGCGGCGTGCTGCGCTCTCCCCAGACAGGCTCCTGGGGACCGAGGGGACAGGCGTGTCCCTTTTCTGAAGGCTGATCCCCTAGGCGCGGCCGGGCTCCAGTCTGGGGCAGGCGGGATGTCCCGGCAAGGAGGCGTTCACTCCGGGATAGTTTCTGCCAGAGCGCTGCAGAGCGCTCGGCTGCGGCAACCAGCAGCAGCCCACAGGCCCGACCCTGATTCCCCAGCGAAGGCAGAGCTTTCGCTGAGGTTTTCGGCACGAAGCGGACCGCGCCTCGCTGCTGCTTCCTCGCTCCGCCTTTGGGCGTTCGCTCTCTCGCGTCAGGGGAGAAGTGTTGCGGGAGAGTCGGTGCTTCTGGGGCCTCGCTTCCCGGGGCCCCGGTGCGGACCCTGGGCTCCCAGGGCCTCGCCGATGTCGGGAGACGCGGCCTCCTCCTTGCAGCAGCGTGTGTCGCCCGGGGTGGCCCCACTGCGCAGACGGCCTTCTCCCGGGCTCGCCGGGGCCTGGCCTCTTCCTCTCGCGTTCAGGCCGACTCGGGAAGAGGCCCGCGTCTTCCCGCGCAGAGAGGAGAGGCTCCAGGAGCACTGCGCACCGCCCGGGCCCTGGGACGGGGAGCGTGTGGGGGGACTGTCCCCGCGCCTTCCCCGGCCGCCCCTGCCACCCAGAAAGCTGCCCCACCCTGGAGGGAGACGGGGGCCGACGGCCCGCTGCTCCAGGGAGCGGTTTCTGCGCGTTCAGGTGCTGGCGCCTGGGAGCCCCCCCAAGGCTGCCCCAGGGACTGGTGGCCGAGGCCCTGCTGTCGCCCTGGGCCTCGAAGCCCAGGACAGGCCGGCCTTCTGCCCAGCCTGCTGGCTCAGACCGGGGCCCGCGCCCCTGCCCACGTCGTCCTCCCGTGTCTCCTTAGCAGGCAGGCTTCCGGCGCCGCGCCCCGTGAGTGGGTGACACTTGTCCCCACCCCCCGACCCACTCGGGCTCAGACGGCAGGCTCTCCTGCTTGGCCTCACTTGCCCCAGCGCAATGCCAACGGCTCGGCTGCCCTGCCGGGGCGGCGTGCTGCGCTCTCCCCGGACAGGCTCCTGGGGACCGAGGGGACAGGCGTGTCCCGTTTCTGAAGGCTGATCCCCCAGGCGTGCCGGGCTCCAGTCTGGGGCAGGCGGGATGTCCCGGCAAGGAGGCGTTCACTCCGGGGTAGTTTCTGCCAGAGCGCTGCAGAGCGCTCGGCTGCGGCAACCAGCAGCAGACCACAGGCCCGACCCTGATTCCCCAGCGAAGGAAGAGCTTTCCCGGAGGTTTTCCGCACGAAGCGGACCGCGCCTCGCTGCTGCTTCCTCGCTCCGGCTTTGGGCGTTCGCTCTCTCGCGTCAGGGGAGAAGTGTTGCGGGAGAGTCGGTGCTTCTGGGGCCTCGCTTCCCGGGGCCCAGGTGCGGACCCTGGGCTCCCAGGGCCTCGCCGATATCGGGAGACGCGGCCTCCTCCGTGCAGCAGCGTGTGTCGCCCGGGGTGGCCCCTCTGAGCAGACGGCCTTCTCCCGGGCTCGCCGGGGCCTGGCCTCTTCCTCTCGCGTTCAGGCCGACTCGGGAAGAGGCCCGCGTCTTCCCGTGCAGAGAGGAGAGGCTCCAGGAGCACTGCGCACCGCCCGGGCCCTGGGACGGGGAGCCTGTGGGGGGACTGTCCCCGCGCCTTCCCCGGCCGCCCCTGCCACCCAGAAAGCTGCCCCACCCTGGAGGGACACGGGGGCCGACGGCCCGCTGCTCAAAGGAGCGGTTTCTGCGCGTTCAGGGGCTGGCGCCTGGGAGCCCCCGCAAGGCTCCCCCAGGGACTGGTGGCCGAGGCCCTGCTGTCGCCCTGGGCCTCGAGGCCCAGGACAGACCTGCCTTCTGCCCAGACTGCTGGCTCAGACCGGAGCACGCGCCCCTGCCCTCGTCGTCCCCCCGTGTCTCCTTAGCAGCCAGGCTTCCGGCGCCGGGCCCCGTGAGTGGGTGACACTTGTCCCCACCCCCCGACCCACTCGGGCTCAGACGGCAGGCTCTCCTGCTTGGCTTCACTTGCCCCAGCGCCATGCCAACGGCTCGGCTGCCCTGCCGGGGCAAGGTGCTGCGCTCTACCCAGACAGGCTCCTGGGGACCAAGGGGACAGGCGTGTCCCTTTTCTGCAGGCTGGTCCCCCAGGCGCGACCGGGCTCCAGTCTGGGGGAGGCGGGATGTCCCGGCAAGGAGGCGTTCACTCCGGGGTAGTTTCTGCCAGAGCGCTGCAGAGCGCTCGGCTGCGGCAACCAGCAGCAGACCACAGGCCCGACCCTGATTCCCCAGTGAAGGCAGAGCTTTCCCCGAGGTTTTCGGCACGAAGCGGACCGCGCCTCGCTGCTGTTTCCTCGCTCTGACTTTGGGCGTTCGCTCTCTCGCGTCAGGGGAGAAGTGCTGCGGGAGAGTCGGTGCTTCTGGGGCCTCGCTTCCCGGGGCCCAGGTGCGGACCCTGGGCTCCCAGGGCCTCGCCATGTCGGGAGACGCGGCCTCCCCCGTGCAGCAGCGTGTGTCGCCCGGGGTGGCCCCTCTGCGCAGACGGCCTTCTACCAGGCTCGCCGGGGCCTGGCCTCTTCCTCTCGCGTTCAGGCCGACTCGGGAAGAGGCCCGCGTCTTCCCGCGCAGAGAGGAGAGGCTCCAGGAGCACTGCGCACCGCCCGGGCCCTGGGACGGGGAGCCTGTGGGGGGACTGTCCCCGTGTCTTCCCCGGCCGCCCCTGCCACCCAGAACGCTGCCCCACCCTGGAGGGAGACGGGGGCCGACGGCCCGCTGCTCCAGGGAGCGGTTTCTGCGCGTTCAGGCGTTGGCGCCTGGGAGCCCCCCCAAGGCTGCCCCAGGGACTGCTGGCCGAGGCCCTGCTGTCGCCCTGGGCCTCGAGGCCCAGGACAGGCCTGCCTTCTTCCCAGACTGCTGGCTCAGACCGGGGCCCGCGCCCCTGCCCACGTCGTCCTCCCGTGTCTCCTTAGCAGCCAGGCTTCCGGCGCCGGGCCCCGTGAGTGGGTGACACTTGTCCCCACCCCCCGACCCACTCGGGCTCAGACGGCAGGCTCTCCTGCTTGGCCTCACTTGCCCCAGCGCAATGCCAACGGCTCGGCTGCCCTGCCGGGGCGGCGTGCTGCGCTCTCCCCAGACAGGCTCCTGGGGACCGAGGGGACAGGCGTGTCCCTTTTCTGAAGGCTGATCCCCTAGGCGCGGCCGGGCTCCAGTCTGGGGCAGGCGGGATGTCCCGGCAAGGAGGCGTTCACTCCGGGATAGTTTCTGCCAGAGCGCTGCAGAGCGCTCGGCTGCGGCAACCAGCAGCAGCCCACAGGCCCGACCCTGATTCCCCAGCGAAGGCAGAGCTTTCGCTGAGGTTTTCGGCACGAAGCGGACCGCGCCTCGCTGCTGCTTCCTCGCTCCGGCTTTGGGCGTTCGCTCTCTCGCGTCAGGGGAGAAGTGTTGCGGGAGAGTCGGTGCTTCTGGGGCCTCGCTTCCCGGGGCCCCGGTGCGGACCCTGGGCTCCCAGGGCCTCGCCGATGTCGGGAGACGCGGCCTCCTCCTTGCAGCAGCGTGTGTCGCCCGGGGTGGCCCCACTGCGCAGACGGCCTTCTCCCGGGCTCGCCGGGGCCTGGCCTCTTCCTCTCGCGTTCAGGCCGACTCGGGAAGAGGCCCGCGTCTTCCCGCGCAGAGAGGAGAGGCTCCAGGAGCACTGCGCACCGCCCGGGCCCTGGGACGGGGAGCGTGTGGGGGGACTGTCCCCGCGCCTTCCCCGGCCGCCCCTGCCACCCAGAAAGCTGCCCCACCCTGGAGGGAGACGGGGGCCGACGGCCCGCTGCTCCAGGGAGCGGTTTCTGCGCGTTCAGGTGCTGGCGCCTGGGAGCCCCCCCAAGGCTGCCCCAGGGACTGGTGGCCGAGGCCCTGCTGTCGCCCTGGGCCTCGAAGCCCAGGACAGGCCGGCCTTCTGCCCAGCCTGCTGGCTCAGACCGGGGCCCGCGCCCCTGCCCACGTCGTCCTCCCGTGTCTCCTTAGCAGGCAGGCTTCCGGCGCCGCGCCCCGTGAGTGGGTGACACTTGTCCCCACCCCCCGACCCACTCGGGCTCAGACGGCAGGCTCTCCTGCTTGGCCTCACTTGCCCCAGCGCAATGCCAACGGCTCGGCTGCCCTGCCGGGGCGGCGTGCTGCGCTCTCCCCAGACATGCTCCTGGGGACCGAGGGGACAGGCGTGTCCCTTTTCTGAAGGCCGGTCCCCCAGGCGCGACCGGGCTCCTGTCTGGGGCAGGCGGGATGTCCCGGCAAGGAGGCGTTCACTCCGGGGTAGTTTCTGCCAGAGCGCTGCTGAGCACTCGGCTGCGGCACCCAGCAGCAGCTCACAGACACGACCCTGATTCCCCAGCGAAGGCAGAGCTTTCGCCTAGGTTTTTCGCACGAAGCGGACCGCGCCTCGCTGCTGCTTCCTGGCTCCGGCTTTGGGCGTTCGCTCTCTCGCGACAGGGGAGAAGTGTTGCGGGAGAGTCGGTGCTTCTGGGGCCTCGCTTCCCGGGGCCCCGGTGCGGACCCTGGGCTCCCAGGGCCTCGCCGATGTCGGGAGACGCGGCCTCCTCCTTGCAGCAGCGTGTGTCGCCCGGGGTGGCCCCTCTGCGCAGACGGCCTTCTCCCGGGCTCGCCGGGGCCTGGCCTCTTCCTCTCGCGTTCAGGCCGACTCGGGAAGAGGCCCGCGTCTTCCCGCGCAGAGAGGAGAGGCTCCAGGAGCACTGCGCACCGCCCGGGCCCTGGGACGGGGAGCCTCTGGGGGGAATGTCCCCGCGCCTTCCCCGGCCGCCCCTGCCACCCAGAAAGCTGCCCCACCCTGGAGGGAGACGGGGGCCGACGGCCCGCTGCTCCAGGGAGCGGTTTCTGCGCGTTCAGGGGCTGGCGCCTGGGAGCCCCCCCAAGGCTGCCCCAGGGACTGGTGGCCGAGGCCCTGCTGTCGCCCTGGGCCTCGAAGCCCAGGACAGGCCGGCCTTCTGCCCAGACTGCTGGCTCAGACCGGGGCCCGTGCCCCTGCCCACGTCGTCCTCCCGTGTCTCCTTAGCAGGCAGGCTTCCGGCGCCGCGCCCCGTGAGTGGGTGACACTTGTCCCCACCCCCCGACCCACTCGGGCTCAGACGGCAGGCTCTCCTGCTTGGCCTCACTTGCCCCAGCGCAATGCCAACGGCTCGGCTGCCCTGCCGGGGCGGCGTGCTGCGCTCTCCCCGGACAGGCTCCTGGGGACCGAGGGGACAGGCGTGTCCCTTTTCTGAAGGCTGATACCCTAGGCGCGGCCGGGCTCCAGTCTGGGGCAGGCGGGATGTCCCGGCAAGGAGGCGTTCACTCCGGGGTAGTTTCTGCCAGAGCGCTGCAGAGCGCTCGGCTGCGGCAACCAGCAGCAACCACAGGCCCGACCCTGATTCCCCAGCGAAGGAAGAGCTTTCCCCGAGGTTTTCCGCACGAAGCGGACCGCGCCTCGCTGCTGCTTCCTCGCTCCGGCTTTGGGCGTTCGCTCTCTCGCGTCAGGGGAGAAGTGCTGCGGGAGAGTCGGTGCTTCTGGGGCCTCGCTTCCCGGGGCCCAGGTGCGGACCCTGGGCTCCCAGGGCCTCGCCGATGTCGGGAGACGCGGCCTCCTCCGTGCAGCAGCGTGTGTCGCCCGGGGTGGCCCCTCTGCGCAGACGGCCTTCTCCCGGGCTCGCCGGGGCCTGGCCTCTTCCTCTCGCGTTCAGGCCGACTCGGGAAGAGGCCCGCGTCTTCCCGCGCAGAGAGGAGAGGCTCCAGGAGCACTGCGCACCGCCCGGGCCCTGGGACGGGGAGCCTCTGGGGGGAATGTCCCCGCGCCTTCCCCGGCCGCCCCTGCCACCCAGAAAGCTGCCCCACCCTGGAGGGAGACGGGGGCCGACGGCCCGCTGCTCCAAGGAGCGGTTTCTGCGCGTTCAGGGGCTGGCGCCTGGGAGCCCCCCCAAGGCTGCCCCAGGGACTGGTGGCCGAGGCCTTGCTGTCGCCCTGGGCCTCGAGGCCCAGGACAGGCCTGCCTTCTGCCCAGACTGCTGGCTCAGACCGGAGCACGCGCCCCTGCCCTCGTCGTCCCCCCGTGTCTCCTTAGCAGCCAGGCTTCCGGTGCCGGGCCCCGTGAGTGGGTGACACTTGTCCCCACCCCCCGACCCACTCGGGCTCAGACGGCAGGCTCTCCTGCTTGGCCTCACTTGCCCCAGTGCAATGCCAACGGCTCGGCTGCCCTGCCGGGGCGGCGTGCTGCGCTCTCCCCAGACATGCTCCTGGGGACCGAGGGGACAGGCGTGTCCCTTTTCTGAAGGCCGGTCCCCCAGGCGCGACCGGGCTCCTGTCTGGGGCAGGCGGGATGTCCCGGCAAGGAGGCGTTCACTCCGGGGTAGTTTCTGCCAGAGCGCTGCTGAGCACTCGGCTGCGGCACCCAGCAGCAGCTCACAGACACGACCCTGATTCCCCAGCGAAGGCAGAGCTTTCGCCTAGGTTTTCCGCACGAAGCGGACCGCGCCTCGCTGCTGCTTCCTCGCTCCGGCTTTGGGCGTTCGCTCTCTCGCGACAGGGGAGAAGTGTTGCGGGAGAGTCGGTGCTTCTGGGGCCTCGCTTCCCGGGGCCCAGGTGCGGACCCTGGGCTCCCAGGGCCTCGCCGATGTCGGGAGACGCGGCCTCCTCCTTGCAGCAGCGTGTGTCGCCCGGGGTGGCCCCTCTGCGCAGACGGCCTTCTCCCGGGCTCGCCGGGGCCTGGCCTCTTCCTCTCGCGTTCAGGCCGACTCGGGAAGAGGCCTGCGGCGTCCCGCGCAGAGAGGAGAGGCTCCAGGAGCACTGCGCACCGCCCGGGCCCTGGGACGGGGAGCCTGTGGGGGGACTGTCCCCGCGCCGTCCCCGGCCGCCCCTGCCACCCAGAACGCTGCCCCACCCTGGAGGGAGACGGGGGCCGACGGCCCGCTGCTCCAGGGAGCGGTTTCTGCGCGTTCAGGCGTTGGCGCCTGGGAGCCCCCCCAAGGCTGCCCCAGGGACTGCTGGCCGAGGCCCTGCTGTCGCCCTGGGCCTCGAGGCCCAGGACGGGCCTGCCTTCTGCCCAGACTGCTGGCTCAGACCGGAGCACGCGCCCCTGCCCTCGTCGTCCCCCCGTGTCTCCTTAGCAGCCAGGCTTCCGGCGCCGGGCCCCGTGAGTGGGTGACACTTGTCCCCACCCCCCGACCCACTCGGGCTCAGACGGCAGGCTCTCCTGCTTGGCCTCACTTGCCCCAGCGCAATGCCAACGGCTCGGCTGCCCTGCCGGGGCGGCGTGCTGCGCTCTCCCCGGACAGGCTCCTGGGGACCGAGGGGACAGGCGTGTCCCTTTTCTGAAGGCTGATACCCTAGGCGCGGCCGGGCTCCAGTCTGGGGCAGGCGGGATGTCCCGGCAAGGAGGCATTCACTCCGGGGTAGTTTCTGCCAGAGCGCTGCAGAGCGCTCGGCTGCGGCAACCAGCAGCAGACCACAGGCCCGACCCTGATTCCCCAGCGAAGGAAGAGCTTTCCCCGAGGTTTTCGGCACGAAGCGGACCGCGCCTCGCTGCTGCTTCCTCGCTCCGGCTTTGGGCGTTCGCTCTCTCGCGTCAGGGGAGAAGTGCTGCGGGAGAGTCGGTGCTTCTGGGGCCTCGCTTCCCGGGGCCCAGGTGCGGACCCTGGGCTCCCAGGGCCTCGCCGATGTCGGGAGACGCGGCCTCCTCCGTGCAGCAGCGTGTGTCGCCCGGGGTGGCCCCTCTGCGCAGACGGCCTTCTCCCGGGCTCGCCGGGGCCTGGCCTCTTCCTCTCGCGTTCAGGCCGACTCGGGAAGAGGCCCGCGTCTTCCCGCGCAGAGAGGAGAGGCTCCAGGAGCACTGCGCACCGCCCGGGCCCTGGGACGGGGAGCCTCTGGGGGGAATGTCCCCGCGCCTTCCCCGGCCGCCCCTGCCACCCAGAAAGCTGCCCCACCCTGGAGGGAGACGGGGGCCGACGGCCCGCTGCTCCAAGGAGCGGTTTCTGCGCGTTCAGGGGCTGGCGCCTGGGAGCCCCCCCAAGGCTGCCCCAGGGACTGCTGGCCGAGCCCTGCTGTCGCCCTGGGCCTCGAGGCCCAGGACAGGCCTGCCTTCTGCCCAGACTGCTGGCTCAGACCGGAGCACGCGCCCCTGCCCTCGTCGTCCCCCCGTGTCTCCTTAGCAGCCAGGCTTCCGGCGCCGGGCCCCGTGAGTGGGTGACACTTGTCCCCACCGCCCGACCCACTCGGGCTCAGACGGCAGGCTCTCCTGCTTGGCCTCACTTGCCCCAGCGCAATGCCAACGGCTCGGCTGCACTGCCGGGGCGGCGTGCTGCGCTCTCCCCAGACATGCTCCTGGGGACCGAGGGGACAGGCGTGTCCCTTTTCTGAAGGCCGGTCCCCCAGGCGCGACCGGGCTCCTGTCTGGGGCAGGCGGGATGTCCCGTCAAGGAGGCGTTCACTCCGGGGTAGTTTCTGCCAGAGCGCTGCAGAGCACTCGGCTGCGGCACCCAGCAGCAGCCCACAGACCCGACCCTGATTCCCCAGCGAAGGCAGAGCTTTCGCCTAGGTTTTCCGCACGAAGCGGACCGCGCCTCGCTGCTGCTTCCTCGCTCCGGGTTTGGGCGTTCGCTCTCTCGCGACAGGGGAGAAGTGTTGCGGGAGAGTCGGTGCTTCTGGGGCCTCGCTTCCCGGGGCCCAGGTGCGGACCCTGGGCTCCCAGGGCCTCGCCGATGTCGGAAGACGTTGCCTCCTCCGTGCAGCAGCGTGTGTCGCCCGGGGTGGCCCCTCTGCGGAGACGGCCTTCTCCCGGGCTCGCCGGGGCCTGGCCTCTTCCTCTCGCGTTCAGGCCGACTCGGGAAGAGGCCTGCGGCTTCCCGCGCAGCGAGGAGAGGCTCCAGGAGCACTGCGCACCGCCCGGGCCCTGGGACGGGGAGCCTGTGGGGGGACTGTCCCCGCGCCTTCCCCGGCCGCCCCTGCCACCCAGAACGCTGCCCCACCCTGGAGGGAGACGGGGGCCGACGGCCCGCTGCTCCAAGGAGCGGTTTCTGCGCGTTCAGGGGCTGGCGCCTGGGAGCCCCCCCAAGGCTGCCCCAGGGACTGGTGGCCGAGGCCCTGCTGTCGCCCTGGGCCTCGAAGCCCAGGACAGGCCGGCCTTCTGCCCAGACTGCTGGCTCAGACCGGGGCCCGCGCCCCTGCCCACGTCGTCCTCCCGTGTCTCCTTAGCAGGCAGGCTTCCGGCGCCGCGCCCCGTGAGTGGGTGACACTTGTCCCCACCCCCCGACCCACTCGGGCTCAGACGGCAGGCTCTCCTGCTTGGCCTCACTTGCCCCAGCGCAATGCCAACGGCTCGGCTGCCCTGCCGGGGCGGCGTGCTGCGCTCTCCCCGGACAGGCTCCTGGGGACCGAGGGGACAGGCGTGTCCCTTTTCTGAAGGCTGATACCCTAGGCGCGGCCGGGCTCCAGTCTGGGGCAGGCGGGATGTCCCGGCAAGGAGACGTTCACTCCGGGGTAGTTTCTGCCAGAGCGCTGCAGAGCGCTCGGCTGCGGCAACCAGCAGCAGACCACAGGCCCGACCCTGATTCCCCAGCGAAGGAAGAGCTTTCCCGGAGGTTTTCCGCACGAAGCGGACCGCGCCTCGCTGCTGCTTCCTCGCTCCGGCTTTGGGCGTTCGCTCTCTCGCGTCAGGGGAGAAGTGTTGCGGGAGAGTCGGTGCTTCTGGGGCCTCGCTTCCCGGGGCCCAGGTGCGGACCCTGGGCTCCCAGGGCCTCGCCGATGTCGGGAGACGCGGCCTCCTCCGTGCAGCAGCGTGTGTCGCCCGGGGTGGCCCCTCTGAGCAGACGGCCTTCTCCCGGGCTCGCCGGGGCCTGGCCTCTTCCTCTCGCGTTCAGGCCGACTCGGGAAGAGGCCCGCGTCTTCCCGTGCAGAGAGGAGAGGCTCCAGGAGCACTGCGCACCGCCCGGGCCCTGGGACGGGGAGCCTGTGGGGGGACTGTCCCCGCGCCTTCCCCGGCCGCCCCTGCCACCCAGAAAGCTGCCCCACCCTGGAGGGACACGGGGGCCGACGGCCCGCTGCTCCAAGGAGCGGTTTCTGCGCGTTCAGGGGCTGGCGCCTGGGAGCCCCCGCAAGGCTCCCCCAGGGACTGGTGGCCGAGGCCCTGCTGTCGCCCTGGGCCTCGAGGCCCAGGACAGACCTGCCTTCTGCCCAGACTGCTGGCTCAGACCGGAGCACGCGCCCCTGCCCTCGTCGTCCCCCCGTGTCTCCTTAGCAGCCAGGCTTCCGGCGCCGGGCCCCTTGAGTGGGTGACACTTGTCCCCACCCCCCGACCCACTCGGGCTCAGACGGCAGGCTCTCCTGCTTGGCTTCACTTGCCCCAGCGCCATGCCAACGGCTCGGCTGCCCTGCCGGGGCGGCGTGCTGCGCTCTCCCCAGACATGCTCCTGGGGACCGAGGGGACAGGCGTGTCCCTTTTCTGAAGGCCGGTCCCCCAGGCGCGACCGGGCTCCTGTCTGGGGCAGGCGGGATGTCCCGGCAAGGAGGCATTCACTCCGGGGTAGTTTCTGCCAGAGCGCTGCAGAGCGCTCGGCTGCGGCAACCAGCAGCAGACCACAGGCCCGACCCTGATTCCCCAGCGAAGGAAGAGCTTTCCCCGAGGTTTTCGGCACGAAGAGGACCGCGCCTCGCTGCTGCTTCCTCGCTCCGGCTTTGGGCGTTCGCTCTCTCGCGTCAGGGGAGAAGTGCTGCGGGAGAGTCGGTGCTTCTGGGGCCTCGCTTCCCGGGGCCCAGGTGCGGACCCTGGGCTCCCAGGGCCTCGCCGATGTCGGGAGACGCGGCCTCCTCCGTGCAGCAGCGTGTGTCGCCCGGGGTGGCCCCTCTGCGCAGACGGCCTTCTCCCGGGCTCGCCGGGGCCTGGCCTCTTCCTCTCGCGTTCAGGCCGACTCGGGAAGAGGCCCGCGTCTTCCCGCGCAGAGAGGAGAGGCTCCAGGAGCACTGCGCACCGCCCGAGCCCTGGGACGGGGAGCCTCTGGGGGGAATGTCCCCGCGCCTTCCCCGGCCGCCCCTGCCACCCAGAAAGCTGCCCCACCCTGGAGGGAGACGGGGGCCGACGGCCCGCTGCTCCAAGGAGCGGTTTCTGCGCGTTCAGGCGTTGGCGCCTGGGAGCCCTCCCCAAGGCTGCCCCAGGGACTGGTGGCCGAGGCCTTGCTGTCGCCCTGGGCCTCGAGGCCCAGGACAGGCCTGCCTTCTGCCCAGACTGCTGGCTCAGACCGGAGCACGCGCCCCTGCCCTCGTCGTCCCCCCGTGTCTCCTTAGCAGCCAGGCTTCCGGTGCCGGGCCCCGTGAGTGGGTGACACTTGTTCCCCACCCCCCGACCCACTCGGGCTCAGACGGCAGGCTCTCCTGCTTGGCCTCACTTGCCCCAGTGCAATGCCAACGGCTCGGCTGCCCTGCCGGGGCGGCGTGCTGCGCTCTCCCCAGACATGCTCCTGGGGACCGAGGGGACAGGCGTGTCCCTTTTCTGAAGGCCGGTCCCCCAGGCGCGACCGGGCTCCTGTCTGGGGCAGGCGGGATGTCCCGGCAAGGAGGCGTTCACTCCGGGGTAGTTTCTGCCAGAGCGCTGCTGAGCACTCGGCTGCGGCACCCAGCAGCAGCTCACAGACACGACCCTGATTCCCCAGCGAAGGCAGAGCTTTCGCCTAGGTTTTCCGCACGAAGCGGACCGCGCCTCGCTGCTGCTTCCTCGCTCCGGCTTTGGGCGTTCGCTCTCTCGCGACAGGGGAGAAGTGTTGCGGGAGAGTCGGTGCTTCTGGGGCCTCGCTTCCCGGGGCCCAGGTGCGGACCCTGGGCTCCCAGGGCCTCGCCGATGTCGGGAGACGTGGCGTCCTCGTGCAGCAGCGTGTGTCGCCCGGGGTGGCCCCTCTGCGCAGACGGCCTTCTCCCGGGCTCGCCGGGGCCTGGCCTCTTCCTTTCGCGTTCAGGCCGACTCGGGAAGAGGCCTGCGGCTTCCCGCGCAGCGAGGAGAGGCTCCAGGAGCACTGCGCACCGCCCGGGCCCTGGGACGGGGAGCCTGTGGGGGGACTGTCCCCGCACCTTCCCCGGCCGCCCCTGCCACCCAGAACGCTGCCCCACCCTGGAGGGAGACGGGGGCCGACGGCCGGCTGCTCCAGGGAGCGGTTTCTGCGCGTTCAGGGGCTGGCGCCTGGGAGCCCCCCCAAGGCTGCCCCAGGGACTGGTGGCCGAGGCCCTGCTGTCGCCCTGGGCCTCGAAGCCCAGGACAGGCCGGCCTTCTGCCCAGACTGCTGGCTCAGACCGGGGCCCGCGCCCCTGCCCACGTCGTCCTCCCGTGTCTCCTTAGCAGGCAGGCTTCCGGCGCCGCGCCCCGTGAGTGGGTGACACTTGTCCCCACCCCCCGACCCACTCGGGCTCAGACGGCAGGCTCTCCTGCTTGGCCTCACTTGCCCCAGCGCAATGCCAACGGCTCGGCTGCCCTGCCGGGGCGGCGTGCTGCGCTCTCCCCGGACAGGCTCCTGGGGACCGAGGGGACAGGCGTGTCCCTTTTCTGAAGGCTGATACCCTAGGCGCGGCCGGGCTCCAGTCTGGGGCAGGCGGGATGTCCCGGCAAGGAGACGTTCACTCCGGGGTAGTTTCTGCCAGAGCGCTGCAGAGCGCTCGGCTGCGGCAACCAGCAGCAGACCACAGGCCCGACCCTGATTCCCCAGCGAAGGAAGAGCTTTCCCGGAGGTTTTCCGCACGAAGCGGACCGCGCCTCGCTGCTGCTTCCTCGCTCCGGCTTTGGGCGTTCGCTCTCTCGCGACAGGGGAGAAGTGTTGCGGGAGAGTCGGTGCTTCTGGGGCCTCGCTTCCCGGGGCCCCGGTGCGGACCCTGGGCTCCCAGGGCCTCGCCGATGTCGGGAGACGCGGCCTCCTCCTTGCAGCAGCGTGTGTCGCCCGGGGTGGCCCCTCTGCGCTGACGGCCTTCTCCCGGGCTCGCCGGGGCCTGGCCTCTTCCTTTCGCGTTCAGGCCGACTCGGGAAGAGGCCCGCGTATTCCCGCGCAGAGAGGAGAGGCTCCAGGAGCACTGCGCACCGCCCGGGCCCTGGGACGGGGAGCCTGTGGGGGGACTGTCCCCGCGACTTCCCCGGCCGCCCCTGCCACCCATAACGCTGCCCCACCCTGGAGGGAGACGGGGGCCGACGGCCCGCTGCTCCAGGGAGCGGTTTCTGCGCGTTCAGGGGCTGGCGCCTGGGAGCCCCCCCAAGGCTGCCCCAGGGACTGGTGGCCGAGGCCCTGCTGTCGCCCTGGGCCTCGAAGCCCAGGACAGGCCGGCCTTCTGCCCAGACTGCTGGCTCAGACCGGGGCCCGTGCCCCTGCCCACGTCGTCCTCCCGTGTCTCCTTAGCAGGCAGGCTTCCGGCGCCGCGCCCCGTGAGTGGGTGACACTTGTCCCCACCCCCCGACCCACTCGGGCTCAGACGGCAGGCTCTCCTGCTTGGCCTCACTTGCCCCAGCGCAATGCCAACGGCTCGGCTGCCCTGCCGGGGCGGCGTGCTGCGCTCTCCCCGGACAGGCTCCTGGGGACCGAGGGGACAGGCGTGTCCCTTTTCTGAAGGCTGATACCCTAGGCGCGGCCGGGCTCCAGTCTGGGGCAGGCGGGATGTCCCGGCAAGGAGGCGTTCACTCCGGGGTAGTTTCTGCCAGAGCGCTGCAGAGCGCTCGGCTGCGGCAACCAGCAGCAAACACAGGCCCGACCCTGATTCCCCAGCGAAGGAAGAGCTTTCCCCGAGGTTTTCCGCACGAAGCGGACCGCGCCTCGCTGCTGCTTCCTCGCTCCGGCTTTGGGCGTTCGCTCTCTCGCGTCAGGGGAGAAGTGCTGCGGGAGAGTCGGTGCTTCTGGGGCCTCGCTTCCCGGGGCCCAGGTGCGGACCCTGGGCTCCCAGGGCCTCGCCGATGTCGGGAGACGCGGCCTCCTCCGTGCAGCAGCGTGTGTCGCCCGGGGTGGCCCCTCTGCGCAGACGGCCTTCTCCCGGGCTCGCCGGGGCCTGGCCTCTTCCTCTCGCGTTCAGGCCGACTCGGGAAGAGGCCCGCGTCTTCCCGCGCAGAGAGGAGAGGCTCCAGGAGCACTGCGCACCGCCCGGGCCCTGGGACGGGGAGCCTCTGGGGGGAATGTCCCCGCGCCTTCCCCGGCCGCCCCTGCCACCCAGAAAGCTGCCCCACCCTGGAGGGAGACGGGGGCCGACGGCCCGCTGCTCCAAGGAGCGGTTTCTGCACGTTCAGGGGCTGGCGCCTGGGAGCCCCCCCAAGGCTGCCCCAGGGACTGGTGGCCGAGGCCTTGCTGTCGCCCTGGGCCTCGAGGCCCAGGACAGGCCTGCCTTCTGCCCAGACTGCTGGCTCAGACCGGAGCACGCGCCCCTGCCCTCGTCGTCCCCCCGTGTCTCCTTAGCAGCCAGGCTTCCGGTGCCGGGCCCCGTGAGTGGGTGACACTTGTCCCCACCCCCCGACCCACTCGGGCTCAGACGGCAGGCTCTCCTGCTTGGCCTCACTTGCCCCAGCGCAATGCCAACGGCTCGGCTGCCCTGCCGGGGCGGCGTGCTGCGCTCTCCCCAGACATGCTCCTGGGGACCGAGGGGACAGGCGTGTCCCTTTTCTGAAGGCCGGTCCCCCAGGCGCGACCGGGCTCCTGTCTGGGGCAGGCGGGATGTCCCGGCAAGGAGGCGTTCACTCCGGGGTAGTTTCTGCCAGAGCGCTGCTGAGCACTCGGCTGCGGCACCCAGCAGCAGCTCACAGACACGACCCTGATTCCCCAGCGAAGGCAGAGCTTTCGCCTAGGTTTTTCGCACGAAGCGGACCGCGCCTCGCTGCTGCTTCCTCGCTCCGGCTTTGGGCGTTCGCTCTCTCGCGACAGGGGAGAAGTGTTGCGGGAGAGTCGGTGCTTCTGGGGCCTCGCTTCCCGGGGCCCCGGTGCGGACCCTGGGCTCCCAGGGCCTCGCCGATGTCGGGAGACGCGGCCTCCTCCTTGCAGCAGCGTGTGTCGCCCGGGGTGGCCCCTCTGCGCAGACGGCCTTCTCCCGGGCTCGCCGGGGCCTGGCCTCTTCCTCTCGCGTTCAGGCCGACTCGGGAAGAGGCCCGCGTATTCCCGCGCAGAGAGGAGAGGCTCCAGGAGCACTGCGCACCGCCCGGGCCCTGGGACGGGGAGCCTGTGGGGGGACTGTCCCCGCGCCTTCCCCGGCCGCCCCTGCCACCCATAACGCTGCCCCACCCTGGAGGGAGACGGGGGCCGACGGCCCGCTGCTCCAGGGAGCGGTTTCTGCGCGTTCAGGGGCTGGCGCCTGGGAGCCCCCCCAAGGCTGCCCCAGGGACTGGTGGCCGAGGCCCTGCTGTCGCCCTGGGCCTCGAAGCCCAGGACAGGCCGGCCTTCTGCCCAGACTGCTGGCTCAGACCGGGGCCCGTGCCCCTGCCCACGTCGTCCTCCCGTGTCTCCTTAGCAGGCAGGCTTCCGGCGCCGCGCCCCGTGAGTGGGTGACACTTGTCCCCACCCCCCGACCCACTCGGGCTCAGACGGCAGGCTCTCCTGCTTGGCCTCACTTGCCCCAGCGCAATGCCAACGGCTCGGCTGCCCTGCCGGGGCGGCGTGCTGCGCTCTCCCCGGACAGGCTCCTGGGGACCGAGGGGACAGGCGTGTCCCTTTTCTGAAGGCTGATACCCTAGGCGCGGCCGGGCTCCAGTCTGGGGCAGGCGGGATGTCCCGGCAAGGAGGCATTCACTCCGGGGTAGTTTCTGCCAGAGCGCTGCAGAGCGCTCGGCTGCGGCAACCAGCAGCAGACCACAGGCCCGACCCTGATTCCCCAGCGAAGGAAGAGCTTTCCCCGAGGTTTTCGGCACGAAGCGGACCGCGCCTCGCTGCTGCTTCCTCGCTCCGGCTTTGGGCGTTCGCTCTCTCGCGTCAGGGGAGAAGTGCTGCGGGAGAGTCGGTGCTTCTGGGGCCTCGCTTCCCGGGGCCCAGGTGCGGACCCTGGGCTCCCAGGGCCTCGCCGATGTCGGGAGACGCGGCCTCCTCCGTGCAGCAGCGTGTGTCGCCCGGGGTGGCCCCTCTGCGCAGACGGCCTTCTCCCGGGCTCGCCGGGGCCTGGCCTCTTCCTCTCGCGTTCAGGCCGACTCGGGAAGAGGCCCGCGTCTTCCCGCGCAGAGAGGAGAGGCTCCAGGAGCACTGCGCACCGCCCGGGCCCTGGGACGGGGAGCCTCTGGGGGGAATGTCCCCGCGCCTTCCCCGGCCGCCCCTGCCACCCAGAAAGCTGCCCCACCCTGGAGGGAGACGGGGGCCGACGGCCCGCTGCTCCAAGGAGCGGTTTCTGCACGTTCAGGGGCTGGCGCCTGGGAGCCCCCCCAAGGCTGCCCCAGGGACTGGTGGCCGAGGCCTTGCTGTCGCCCTGGGCCTCGAGGCCCAGGACAGGCCTGCCTTCTGCCCAGACTGCTGGCTCAGACCGGAGCACGCGCCCCTGCCCTCGTCGTCCCCCCGTGTCTCCTTAGCAGCCAGGCTTCCGGTGCCGGGCCCCGTGAGTGGGTGACACTTGTCCCCACCCCCCGACCCACTCGGGCTCAGACGGCAGGCTCTCCTGCTTGGCCTCACTTGCCCCAGTGCAATGCCAACGGCTCGGCTGCCCTGCCGGGGCGGCGTGCTGCGCTCTCCCCAGACATGCTCCTGGGGACCGAGGGGACAGGCGTGTCCCTTTTCTGAAGGCCGGTCCCCCAGGCGCGACCGGGCTCCTGTCTGGGGCAGGCGGGATGTCCCGGCAAGGAGGCGTTCACTCCGGGGTAGTTTCTGCCAGAGCGCTGCTGAGCACTCGGCTGCGGCACCCAGCAGCAGCTCACAGACACGACCCTGATTCCCCAGCGAAGGCAGAGCTTTCGCCTAGGTTTTCCGCACGAAGCGGACCGCGCCTCGCTGCTGCTTCCTCGCTCCGGCTTTGGGCGTTCGCTCTCTCGCGACAGGGGAGAAGTGTTGCGGGAGAGTCGGTGCTTCTGGGGCCTCGCTTCCCGGGGCCCAGGTGCGGACCCTGGGCTCCCAGGGCCTCGCCGATGTCGGGAGACGCGGCCTCCTCCTTGCAGCAGCGTGTGTCGCCCGGGGTGGCCCCTCTGCGCAGACGGCCTTCTCCCGGGCTCGCCGGGGCCTGGCCTCTTCCTCTCGCGTTCAGGCCGACTCGGGAAGAGGCCTGCGGCGTCCCGCGCAGAGAGGAGAGGCTCCAGGAGCACTGCGCACCGCCCGGGCCCTGGGACGGGGAGCCTGTGGGGGGACTGTCCCCGCGCCGTCCCCGGCCGCCCCTGCCACCCAGAACGCTGCCCCACCCTGGAGGGAGACGGGGGCCGACGGCCCGCTGCTCCAGGGAGCGGTTTCTGCGCGTTCAGGCGTTGGCGCCTGGGAGCCCCCCCAAGGCTGCCCCAGGGACTGCTGGCCGAGGCCCTGCTGTCGCCCTGGGCCTCGAGGCCCAGGACGGGCCTGCCTTCTGCCCAGACTGCTGGCTCAGACCGGAGCACGCGCCCCTGCCCTCGTCGTCCCCCCGTGTCTCCTTAGCAGCCAGGCTTCCGGCGCCGGGCCCCGTGAGTGGGTGACACTTGTCCCCACCCCCCGACCCACTCGGGCTCAGACGGCAGGCTCTCCTGCTTGGCCTCACTTGCCCCAGCGCAATGCCAACGGCTCGGCTGCCCTGCCGGGGCGGCGTGCTGCGCTCTCCCCGGACAGGCTCCTGGGGACCGAGGGGACAGGCGTGTCCCTTTTCTGAAGGCTGATACCCTAGGCGCGGCCGGGCTCCAGTCTGGGGCAGGCGGGATGTCCCGGCAAGGAGGCATTCACTCCGGGGTAGTTTCTGCCAGAGCGCTGCAGAGCGCTCGGCTGCGGCAACCAGCAGCAGACCACAGGCCCGACCCTGATTCCCCAGCGAAGGAAGAGCTTTCCCCGAGGTTTTCGGCACGAAGCGGACCGCGCCTCGCTGCTGCTTCCTCGCTCCGGCTTTGGGCGTTCGCTCTCTCGCGTCAGGGGAGAAGTGCTGCGGGAGAGTCGGTGCTTCTGGGGCCTCGCTTCCCGGGGCCCAGGTGCGGACCCTGGGCTCCCAGGGCCTCGCCGATGTCGGGAGACGCGGCCTCCTCCGTGCAGCAGCGTGTGTCGCCCGGGGTGGCCCCTCTGCGCAGACGGCCTTCTCCCGGGCTCGCCGGGGCCTGGCCTCTTCCTCTCGCGTTTAGGCCGACTCGGGAAGAGGCCTGGGGCTTCCCGCGCAGAGAGGAGAGGCTCCAGGAGCACTGCGCACCGCCCGGGCCCTGGGACGGGGAGCCTGTGGGGGGACTGTCCCCGCGCCTTCCCCGGCCGCCCCTGCCACCCAGAACGCTGCCCCACCCTGGAGGGAGACGGGGGCCGACGGCCCGCTGCTCCAGGGAGTGGTTTCTGCGCTTTCAGGGGCTGGCGCCTGGGAGCCCCCCCAAGGCTGCCCCAGGGACTGCTGGCCGAGGCCCTGCTGTCGCCCTGGGCCTCGAGGCCCAGGACGGGCCTGCCTTCTGCCCAGACTGCTGGCTCAGACCGGAGCACGCGCCCCTGCCCTCATCATCCCCCCGTGTCTCCTTGGCAGCCAGGCTTCCGGCGCCGGGCCCCGTGAGTGGGTGACACTTGTCCCCACCCCCCGACCCACTCGGGCTCAGACGGCAGGCTCTCCTGCTTGGCCTCACTTGCCCCAGCGCAATGCCAACGGCTCTGCTGCCCTGCCGGGTTGGCGTGCTGCGCTCTCCCCAGACATGCTCCTGGGGACCGAGGGGACAGGCGTGTCCCTTTTCTGAAGGCCGGTCCCCCAGGCGCGACCGGGCTCCTGTCTGGGGCAGGCGGGATGTCCCGGCAAGGAGGCGTTCACTCCGGGGTAGTTTCTGCCAGAGCGCTGCTGAGCACTCGGCTGCGGCACCCAGCAGCAGCTCACAGACACGACCCTGATTCCCCAGCGAAGGCAGAGCTTTCGCCTAGGTTTTTCGCACGAAGCGGACCGCGCCTCGCTGCTGCTTCCTGGCTCCGGCTTTGGGCGTTCGCTCTCTCGCGACAGGGGAGAAGTGTTGCGGGAGAGTCGGTGCTTCTGGGGCCTCGCTTCCCGGGGCCCCGGTGCGGACCCTGGGCTCCCAGGGCCTCGCCGATGTCGGGAGACGCGGCCTCCTCCTTGCAGCAGCGTGTGTCGCCCGGGGTGGCCCCTCTGCGCAGACGGCCTTCTCCCGGGCTCGCCGGGGCCTGGCCTCTTCCTCTCGCGTTCAGGCCGACTCGGGAAGAGGCCCGCGTATTCCCGCGCAGAGAGGAGAGGCTCCAGGAGCACTGCGCACCGCCCGGGCCCTGGGACGGGGAGCCTGTGGGGGGACTGTCCCCGCGACTTCCCCGGCCGCCCCTGCCACCCATAACGCTGCCCCACCCTGGAGGGAGACGGGGGCCGACGGCCCGCTGCTCCAGGGAGCGGTTTCTGCGCGTTCAGGGGCTGGCGCCTGGGAGCCCCCCCAAGGCTGCCCCAGGGACTGGTGGCCGAGGCCCTGCTGTCGCCCTGGGCCTCGAAGCCCAGGACAGGCCGGCCTTCTGCCCAGACTGCTGGCTCAGACCGGGGCCCGTGCCCCTGCCCACGTCGTCCTCCCGTGTCTCCTTAGCAGGCAGGCTTCCGGCGCCGCGCCCCGTGAGTGGGTGACACTTGTCCCCACCCCCCGACCCACTCGGGCTCAGACGGCAGGCTCTCCTGCTTGGCCTCACTTGCCCCAGCGCAATGCCAACGGCTCGGCTGCCCTGCCGGGGCGGCGTGCTGCGCTCTCCCCGGACAGGCTCCTGGGGACCGAGGGGACAGGCGTGTCCCTTTTCTGAAGGCTGATACCCTAGGCGCGGCCGGGCTCCAGTCTGGGGCAGGCGGGATGTCCCGGCAAGGAGGCGTTCACTCCGGGGTAGTTTCTGCCAGAGCGCTGCAGAGCGCTCGGCTGCGGCAACCAGCAGCAACCACAGGCCCGACCCTGATTCCCCAGCGAAGGAAGAGCTTTCCCCGAGGTTTTCCGCACGAAGCGGACCGCGCCTCGCTGCTGCTTCCTCGCTCCGGCTTTGGGCGTTCGCTCTCTCGCGTCAGGGGAGAAGTGCTGCGGGAGAGTCGGTGCTTCTGGGGCCTCGCTTCCCGGGGCCCAGGTGCGGACCCTGGGCTCCCAGGGCCTCGCCGATGTCGGGAGACGCGGCCTCCTCCGTGCAGCAGCGTGTGTCGCCCGGGGTGGCCCCTCTGCGCAGACGGCCTTCTCCCGGGCTCGCCGGGGCCTGGCCTCTTCCTCTCGCGTTCAGGCCGACTCGGGAAGAGGCCCGCGTCTTCCCGCGCAGAGAGGAGAGGCTCCAGGAGCACTGCGCACCGCCCGGGCCCTGGGACGGGGAGCCTGTGGGGGGACTGTCCCCGCGCCTTCCCCGGCCGCCCCTGCCACCCAGAAAGCTGCCCCACCCTGGAGGGAGACGGGGGCCGACGGCCCGCTGCTCCAAGGAGCGGTTTCTGCACGTTCAGGGGCTGGCGCCTGGGAGCCCCCCCAAGGCTGCCCCAGGGACTGGTGGCCGAGGCCTTGCTGTCGCCCTGGGCCTCGAGGCCCAGGACAGGCCTGCCTTCTGCCCAGACTGCTGGCTCAGACCGGAGCACGCGCCCCTGCCCTCGTCGTCCCCCCGTGTCTCCTTAGCAGCCAGGCTTCCGGTGCCGGGCCCCGTGAGTGGGTGACACTTGTCCCCACCCCCCGACCCACTCGGGCTCAGACGGCAGGCTCTCCTGCTTGGCCTCACTTGCCCCAGTGCAATGCCAACGGCTCGGCTGCCCTGCCGGGGCGGCGTGCTGCGCTCTCCCCAGACATGCTCCTGGGGACCGAGGGGACAGGCGTGTCCCTTTTCTGAAGGCCGGTCCCCCAGGCGCGACCGGGCTCCTGTCTGGGGCAGGCGGGATGTCCCGGCAAGGAGGCGTTCACTCCGGGGTAGTTTCTGCCAGAGCGCTGCTGAGCACTCGGCTGCGGCACCCAGCAGCAGCTCACAGACATGACCCTGATTCCCCAGCGAAGGCAGAGCTTTCGCCTAGGTTTTTCGCACGAAGCGGACCGCGCCTCGCTGCTGCTTCCTCGCGCCGGCTTTGGGCGTTCGCTCTCTCGCTACAGGGGAGAAGTGTTGCGGGAGAGTCGGTGCTTCTGGGGCCTCGCTTCCCGGGGCCCAGGTGCGGACCCTGGGCTCCCAGGGCCTCGCCGATGTCGGGAGACGTGGCGTCCTCCGTGCAGCAGCGTGTGTCGCCCGGGGTGGCCCCTCTGCGCAGACGGCCTTCTCCCGGGCTCGCCGGGGCCTGGCCTCTTCCTTTCGCGTTCAGGCCGACTCGGGAAGAGGCCTGCGGCTTCCCGCGCAGCGAGGAGAGGCTCCAGGAGCACTGCGCACCGCCCGGGCCGTGGGACGGGGAGCCTGTGGGGGGACTGTCCCCGCGCCTTCCCCGGCCGCCCCTGCCACCCAGAACGCTGCCCCACCCTGGAGGGAGACGGGGGCCGACGGCCGGCTGCTCCAGGGAGCGGTTTCTGCGCGTTCAGGGGCTGGCGCCTGGGAGCCCCCCCAAGGCTGCCCCAGGGACTGCTGGCCGAGCCCTGCTGTCGCCCTGGGCCTCGAGGCCCAGGACAGGCCTGCCTTCTGCCCAGACTGCTGGCTCAGACCGGAGCACGCGCCCCTGCCCTCGTCGTCCCCCCGTGTCTCCTTAGCAGCCAGGCTTCCGGCGCCGGGCCCCGTGAGTGGGTGACACTTGTCCCCACCGCCCGACCCACTCGGGCTCAGACGGCAGGCTCTCCTGCTTGGCCTCACTTGCCCCAGCGCAATGCCAACGGCTCGGCTGCACTGCCGGGGCGGCGTGCTGCGCTCTCCCCAGACATGCTCCTGGGGACCGAGGGGACAGGCGTGTCCCTTTTCTGAAGGCCAGTCCCCCAGGCGCGACCGGGCTCCTGTCTGGGGCAGGCGGGATGTCCCGTCAAGGAGGCGTTCACTCCGGGGTAGTTTCTGCCAGAGCGCTGCAGAGCACTCGGCTGCGGCACCCAGCAGCAGACCACAGACCCCACCCTGATTCCCCAGCGAAGGCAGAGCTTTCGCCTAGGTTTTCCGCACGAAGCGGACCGCGCCTCGCTGCTGCTTCCTCGCTCCGGCTTTGGGCGTTCGCTCTCTCGCGACAGGGGAGAAGTGTTGCGGGAGAGTCGGTGCTTCTGGGGCCTCGCTTCCCGGGGCCCAGGTGCGGACCCTGGGCTCCCAGGGCCTCGCCGATGTCGGGAGACGCGGCCTCCTCCTTGCAGCAGCGTGTGTCGCCCGGGGTGGCCCCTCTGCGCAGACGGCCTTCTCCCGGGCTCGCCGGGGCCTGGCCTCTTCCTCTCGCGTTCAGGCCGACTCGGGAAGAGGCCTGGGGCTTCCCGCGCAGAGAGGAGAGGCTCCAGGAGCACTGCGCACCGCCCGGGCCCTGGGACGGGGAGCCTGTGGGGGGACTGTCCCCGCGCCTTCCCCGGCCGCCCCTGCCACCCAGAACGCTGCCCCACCCTGGAGGGAGACGGGGGCCGACGGCCCGCTGCTCCAGGGAGTGGTTTCTGCGCTTTCAGGGGCTGGCGCCTGGGAGCCCCCACAAGGCTGCCCCAGGGACTGCTGGCCGAGGCCCTGCTGTCGCCCTGGGCCTCGAGGCCCAGGACGGGCCTGCCTTCTGCCCAGACTGCTGGCTCAGACCGGAGCACGCGCCCCTGCCCTCATCATCCCCCCGTGTCTCCTTGGCAGCCAGGCTTCCGGCGCCGGGCCCCGTGAGTGGGTGACACTTGTCCCCACCCCCCGACCCACTCGGGCTCAGACGGCAGGCTCTCCTGCTTGGCCTCACTTGCCCCAGCGCAATGCCAACGGCTCGGCTGCCCTGCCGGGGCGGCGTGCTGCGCTCTCCCCAGACATGCTCCTGGGGACCGAGGGGACAGGCGTGTCCCTTTTCTGAAGGCCGGTCCCCCAGGCGCGACCGGGCTCCTGTCTGGGGCAGGCGGGATGTCCCGGCAAGGAGGCGTTCACTCCGGGGTAGTTTCTGCCAGAGCGCTGCTGAGCACTCGGCTGCGGCACCCAGCAGCAGCTCACAGACACGACCCTGATTCCCCAGCGAAGGCAGAGCTTTCGCCTAGGTTTTTCGCACGAAGCGGACCGCGCCTCGCTGCTGCTTCCTCGCTCCGGCTTTGGGCGTTCGCTCTCTCGCGACAGGGGAGAAGTGTTGCGGGAGAGTCGGTGCTTCTGGGGCCTCGCTTCCCGGGGCCCCGGTGCGGACCCTGGGCTCCCAGGGCCTCGCCGATGTCGGGAGACGCGGCCTCCTCCTTGCAGCAGCGTGTGTCGCCCGGGGTGGCCCCTCTGCGCAGACGGCCTTCTCCCGGGCTCGCCGGGGCCTGGCCTCTTCCTCTCGCGTTCAGGCCGACTCGGGAAGAGGCCCGCGTATTCCCGCGCAGAGAGGAGAGGCTCCAGGAGCACTGCGCACCGCCCGGGCCCTGGGACGGGGAGCCTGTGGGGGGACTGTCCCCGCGCCTTCCCCGGCCGCCCCTGCCACCCATAACGCTGCCCCACCCTGGAGGGAGACGGGGGCCGACGGCCCGCTGCTCCAGGGAGCGGTTTCTGCGCGTTCAGGGGCTGGCGCCTGGGAGCCCCCCCAAGGCTGCCCCAGGGACTGGTGGCCGAGGCCCTGCTGTCGCCCTGGGCCTCGAAGCCCAGGACAGGCCGGCCTTCTGCCCAGACTGCTGGCTCAGACCGGGGCCCGTGCCCCTGCCCACGTCGTCCTCCCGTGTCTCCTTAGCAGGCAGGCTTCCGGCGCCGCGCCCCGTGAGTGGGTGACACTTGTCCCCACCCCCCGACCCACTCGGGCTCAGACGGCAGGCTCTCCTGCTTGGCCTCACTTGCCCCAGCGCAATGCCAACGGCTCGGCTGCCCTGCCGGGGCGGCGTGCTGCGCTCTCCCCGGACAGGCTCCTGGGGACCGAGGGGACAGGCGTGTCCCTTTTCTGAAGGCTGATACCCTAGGCGCGGCCGGGCTCCAGTCTGGGGCAGGCGGGATGTCCCGGCAAGGAGGCATTCACTCCGGGGTAGTTTCTGCCAGAGCGCTGCAGAGCGCTCGGCTGCGGCAACCAGCAGCAGACCACAGGCCCGACCCTGATTCCCCAGCGAAGGAAGAGCTTTCCCCGAGGTTTTCGGCACGAAGCGGACCGCGCCTCGCTGCTGCTTCCTCGCTCCGGCTTTGGGCGTTCGCTCTCTCGCGTCAGGGGAGAAGTGCTGCGGGAGAGTCGGTGCTTCTGGGGCCTCGCTTCCCGGGGCCCAGGTGCGGACCCTGGGCTCCCAGGGCCTCGCCGATGTCGGGAGACGCGGCCTCCTCCGTGCAGCAGCGTGTGTCGCCCGGGGTGGCCCCTCTGCGCAGACGGCCTTCTCCCGGGCTCGCCGGGGCCTGGCCTCTTCCTCTCGCGTTCAGGCCGACTCGGGAAGAGGCCCGCGTCTTCCCGCGCAGAGAGGAGAGGCTCCAGGAGCACTGCGCACCGCCCGGGCCCTGGGACGGGGAGCCTCTGGGGGGAATGTCCCCGCGCCTTCCCCGGCCGCCCCTGCCACCCAGAAAGCTGCCCCACCCTGGAGGGAGACGGGGGCCGACGGCCCGCTGCTCCAAGGAGCGGTTTCTGCACGTTCAGGGGCTGGCGCCTGGGAGCCCCCCCAAGGCTGCCCCAGGGACTGGTGGCCGAGGCCTTGCTGTCGCCCTGGGCCTCGAGGCCCAGGACAGGCCTGCCTTCTGCCCAGACTGCTGGCTCAGACCGGAGCACGCGCCCCTGCCCTCGTCGTCCCCCCGTGTCTCCTTAGCAGCCAGGCTTCCGGTGCCGGGCCCCGTGAGTGGGTGACACTTGTCCCCACCCCCCGACCCACTCGGGCTCAGACGGCAGGCTCTCCTGCTTGGCCTCACTTGCCCCAGTGCAATGCCAACGGCTCGGCTGCCCTGCCGGGGCGGCGTGCTGCGCTCTCCCCAGACATGCTCCTGGGGACCGAGGGGACAGGCGTGTCCCTTTTCTGAAGGCCGGTCCCCCAGGCGCGACCGGGCTCCTGTCTGGGGCAGGCGGGATGTCCCGGCAAGGAGGCGTTCACTCCGGGGTAGTTTCTGCCAGAGCGCTGCTGAGCACTCGGCTGCGGCACCCAGCAGCAGCTCACAGACACGACCCTGATTCCCCAGCGAAGGCAGAGCTTTCGCCTAGGTTTTCCGCACGAAGCGGACCGCGCCTCGCTGCTGCTTCCTCGCTCCGGCTTTGGGCGTTCGCTCTCTCGCGACAGGGGAGAAGTGTTGCGGGAGAGTCGGTGCTTCTGGGGCCTCGCTTCCCGGGGCCCAGGTGCGGACCCTGGGCTCCCAGGGCCTCGCCGATGTCGGGAGACGCGGCCTCCTCCTTGCAGCAGCGTGTGTCGCCCGGGGTGGCCCCTCTGCGCAGACGGCCTTCTCCCGGGCTCGCCGGGGCCTGGCCTCTTCCTCTCGCGTTCAGGCCGACTCGGGAAGAGGCCCGCGTATTCCCGCGCAGAGAGGAGAGGCTCCAGGAGCACTGCGCACCGCCCGGGCCCTGGGACGGGGAGCCTGTGGGGGGACTGTCCCCGCGACTTCCCCGGCCGCCCCTGCCACCCATAACGCTGCCCCACCCTGGAGGGAGACGGGGGCCGACGGCCCGCTGCTCCAGGGAGCGGTTTCTGCGCGTTCAGGGGCTGGCGCCTGGGAGCCCCCCCAAGGCTGCCCCAGGGACTGGTGGCCGAGGCCCTGCTGTCGCCCTGGGCCTCGAAGCCCAGGACAGGCCGGCCTTCTGCCCAGACTGCTGGCTCAGACCGGGGCCCGTGCCCCTGCCCACGTCGTCCTCCCGTGTCTCCTTAGCAGGCAGGCTTCCGGCGCCGCGCCCCGTGAGTGGGTGACACTTGTCCCCACCCCCCGACCCACTCGGGCTCAGACGGCAGGCTCTCCTGCTTGGCCTCACTTGCCCCAGCGCAATGCCAACGGCTCGGCTGCCCTGCCGGGGCGGCGTGCTGCGCTCTCCCCGGACAGGCTCCTGGGGACCGAGGGGACAGGCGTGTCCCTTTTCTGAAGGCTGATACCCTAGGCGCGGCCGGGCTCCAGTCTGGGGCAGGCGGGATGTCCCGGCAAGGAGGCGTTCACTCCGGGGTAGTTTCTGCCAGAGCGCTGCAGAGCGCTCGGCTGCGGCAACCAGCAGCAACCACAGGCCCGACCCTGATTCCCCAGCGAAGGAAGAGCTTTCCCCGAGGTTTTCCGCACGAAGCGGACCGCGCCTCGCTGCTGCTTCCTCGCTCCGGCTTTGGGCGTTCGCTCTCTCGCGTCAGGGGAGAAGTGCTGCGGGAGAGTCGGTGCTTCTGGGGCCTCGCTTCCCGGGGCCCAGGTGCGGACCCTGGGCTCCCAGGGCCTCGCCGATGTCGGGAGACGCGGCCTCCTCCGTGCAGCAGCGTGTGTCGCCCGGGGTGGCCCCTCTGCGCAGACGGCCTTCTCCCGGGCTCGCCGGGGCCTGGCCTCTTCCTCTCGCGTTCAGGCCGACTCGGGAAGAGGCCCGCGTCTTCCCGCGCAGAGAGGAGAGGCTCCAGGAGCACTGCGCACCGCCCGGGCCCTGGGACGGGGAGCCTCTGGGGGGAATGTCCCCGCGCCTTCCCCGGCCGCCCCTGCCACCCAGAAAGCTGCCCCACCCTGGAGGGAGACGGGGGCCGACGGCCCGCTGCTCCAAGGAGCGGTTTCTGCGCGTTCAGGGGCTGGCGCCTGGGAGCCCCCCCAAGGCTGCCCCAGGGACTGGTGGCCGAGGCCTTGCTGTCGCCCTGGGCCTCGAGGCCCAGGACAGGCCTGCCTTCTGCCCAGACTGCTGGCTCAGACCGGAGCACGCGCCCCTGCCCTCGTCGTCCCCCCGTGTCTCCTTAGCAGCCAGGCTTCCGGTGCCGGGCCCCGTGAGTGGGTGACACTTGTCCCCACCCCCCGACCCACTCGGGCTCAGACGGCAGGCTCTCCTGCTTGGCCTCACTTGCCCCAGTGCAATGCCAACGGCTCGGCTGCCCTGCCGGGGCGGCGTGCTGCGCTCTCCCCAGACATGCTCCTGGGGACCGAGGGGACAGGCGTGTCCCTTTTCTGAAGGCCGGTCCCCCAGGCGCGACCGGGCTCCTGTCTGGGGCAGGCGGGATGTCCCGGCAAGGAGGCGTTCACTCCGGGGTAGTTTCTGCCAGAGCGCTGCTGAGCACTCGGCTGCGGCACCCAGCAGCAGCTCACAGACACGACCCTGATTCCCCAGCGAAGGCAGAGCTTTCGCCTAGGTTTTCCGCACGAAGCGGACCGCGCCTCGCTGCTGCTTCCTCGCTCCGGCTTTGGGCGTTCGCTCTCTCGCGACAGGGGAGAAGTGTTGCGGGAGAGTCGGTGCTTCTGGGGCCTCGCTTCCCGGGGCCCAGGTGCGGACCCTGGGCTCCCAGGGCCTCGCCGATGTCGGGAGACGCGGCCTCCTCCTTGCAGCAGCGTGTGTCGCCCGGGGTGGCCCCTCTGCGCAGACGGCCTTCTCCCGGGCTCGCCGGGGCCTGGCCTCTTCCTCTCGCGTTCAGGCCGACTCGGGAAGAGGCCTGCGGCGTCCCGCGCAGAGAGGAGAGGCTCCAGGAGCACTGCGCACCGCCCGGGCCCTGGGACGGGGAGCCTGTGGGGGGACTGTCCCCGCGCCGTCCCCGGCCGCCCCTGCCACCCAGAACGCTGCCCCACCCTGGAGGGAGACGGGGGCCGACGGCCCGCTGCTCCAGGGAGCGGTTTCTGCGCGTTCAGGCGTTGGCGCCTGGGAGCCCCCCCAAGGCTGCCCCAGGGACTGCTGGCCGAGGCCCTGCTGTCGCCCTGGGCCTCGAGGCCCAGGACGGGCCTGCCTTCTGCCCAGACTGCTGGCTCAGACCGGAGCACGCGCCCCTGCCCTCGTCGTCCCCCCGTGTCTCCTTAGCAGCCAGGCTTCCGGCGCCGGGCCCCGTGAGTGGGTGACACTTGTCCCCACCCCCCGACCCACTCGGGCTCAGACGGCAGGCTCTCCTGCTTGGCCTCACTTGCCCCAGCGCAATGCCAACGGCTCGGCTGCCCTGCCGGGGCGGCGTGCTGCGCTCTCCCCGGACAGGCTCCTGGGGACCGAGGGGACAGGCGTGTCCCTTTTCTGAAGGCTGATACCCTAGGCGCGGCCGGGCTCCAGTCTGGGGCAGGCGGGATGTCCCGGCAAGGAGGCATTCACTCCGGGGTAGTTTCTGCCAGAGCGCTGCAGAGCGCTCGGCTGCGGCAACCAGCAGCAGACCACAGGCCCGACCCTGATTCCCCAGCGAAGGAAGAGCTTTCCCCGAGGTTTTCGGCACGAAGCGGACCGCGCCTCGCTGCTGCTTCCTCGCTCCGGCTTTGGGCGTTCGCTCTCTCGCGTCAGGGGAGAAGTGCTGCGGGAGAGTCGGTGCTTCTGGGGCCTCGCTTCCCGGGGCCCAGGTGCGGACCCTGGGCTCCCAGGGCCTCGCCGATGTCGGGAGACGCGGCCTCCTCCGTGCAGCAGCGTGTGTCGCCCGGGGTGGCCCCTCTGCGCAGACGGCCTTCTCCCGGGCTCGCCGGGGCCTGGCCTCTTCCTCTCGCGTTCAGGCCGACTCGGGAAGAGGCCCGCGTCTTCCCGCGCAGAGAGGAGAGGCTCCAGGAGCACTGCGCACCGCCCGGGCCCTGGGACGGGGAGCCTCTGGGGGGAATGTCCCCGCGCCTTCCCCGGCCGCCCCTGCCACCCAGAAAGCTGCCCCACCCTGGAGGGAGACGGGGGCCGACGGCCCGCTGCTCCAAGGAGCGGTTTCTGCGCGTTCAGGGGCTGGCGCCTGGGAGCCCCCCCAAGGCTGCCCCAGGGACTGCTGGCCGAGCCCTGCTGTCGCCCTGGGCCTCGAGGCCCAGGACAGGCCTGCCTTCTGCCCAGACTGCTGGCTCAGACCGGAGCACGCGCCCCTGCCCTCGTCGTCCCCCCGTGTCTCCTTAGCAGCCAGGCTTCCGGCGCCGGGCCCCGTGAGTGGGTGACACTTGTCCCCACCGCCCGACCCACTCGGGCTCAGACGGCAGGCTCTCCTGCTTGGCCTCACTTGCCCCAGCGCAATGCCAACGGCTCGGCTGCACTGCCGGGGCGGCGTGCTGCGCTCTCCCCAGACATGCTCCTGGGGACCGAGGGGACAGGCGTGTCCCTTTTCTGAAGGCCAGTCCCCCAGGCGCGACCGGGCTCCTGTCTGGGGCAGGCGGGATGTCCCGTCAAGGAGGCGTTCACTCCGGGGTAGTTTCTGCCAGAGCGCTGCAGAGCACTCGGCTGCGGCACCCAGCAGCAGCCCACAGACCCCACCCTGATTCCCCAGCGAAGGCAGAGCTTTCGCCTAGGTTTTCCGCACGAAGCGGACCGCGCCTCGCTGCTGCTTCCTCGCTCCGGCTTTGGGCGTTCGCTCTCTCGCGACAGGGGAGAAGTGTTGCGGGAGAGTCGGTGCTTCTGGGGCCTCGCTTCCCGGGGCCCAGGTGCGGACCCTGGGCTCCCAGGGCCTCGCCGATGTCGGGAGACGCGGCCTCCTCCTTGCAGCAGCGTGTGTCGCCCGGGGTGGCCCCTCTGCGCAGACGGCCTTCTCCCGGGCTCGCCGGGGCCTGGCCTCTTCCTCTCGCGTTCAGGCCGACTCGGGAAGAGGCCTGGGGCTTCCCGCGCAGAGAGGAGAGGCTCCAGGAGCACTGCGCACCGCCCGGGCCCTGGGACGGGGAGCCTGTGGGGGGACTGTCCCCGCGCCTTCCCCGGCCGCCCCTGCCACCCAGAACGCTGCCCCACCCTGGAGGGAGACGGGGGCCGACGGCCCGCTGCTCCAGGGAGTGGTTTCTGCGCTTTCAGGGGCTGGCGCCTGGGAGCCCCCACAAGGCTGCCCCAGGGACTGCTGGCCGAGGCCCTGCTGTCGCCCTGGGCCTCGAGGCCCAGGACGGGCCTGCCTTCTGCCCAGACTGCTGGCTCAGACCGGAGCACGCGCCCCTGCCCTCATCATCCCCCCGTGTCTCCTTGGCAGCCAGGCTTCCGGCGCCGGGCCCCGTGAGTGGGTGACACTTGTCCCCACCCCCCGACCCACTCGGGCTCAGACGGCAGGCTCTCCTGCTTGGCCTCACTTGCCCCAGCGCAATGCCAACGGCTCGGCTGCCCTGCCGGGGCGGCGTGCTGCGCTCTCCCCAGACATGCTCCTGGGGACCGAGGGGACAGGCGTGTCCCTTTTCTGAAGGCCGGTCCCCCAGGCGCGACCGGGCTCCTGTCTGGGGCAGGCGGGATGTCCCGGCAAGGAGGCGTTCACTCCGGGGTAGTTTCTGCCAGAGCGCTGCTGAGCACTCGGCTGCGGCACCCAGCAGCAGCTCACAGACACGACCCTGATTCCCCAGCGAAGGCAGAGCTTTCGCCTAGGTTTTTCGCACGAAGCGGACCGCGCCTCGCTGCTGCTTCCTCGCTCCGGCTTTGGGCGTTCGCTCTCTCGCGACAGGGGAGAAGTGTTGCGGGAGAGTCGGTGCTTCTGGGGCCTCGCTTCCCGGGGCCCCGGTGCGGACCCTGGGCTCCCAGGGCCTCGCCGATGTCGGGAGACGCGGCCTCCTCCTTGCAGCAGCGTGTGTCGCCCGGGGTGGCCCCTCTGCGCAGACGGCCTTCTCCCGGGCTCGCCGGGGCCTGGCCTCTTCCTCTCGCGTTCAGGCCGACTCGGGAAGAGGCCCGCGTATTCCCGCGCAGAGAGGAGAGGCTCCAGGAGCACTGCGCACCGCCCGGGCCCTGGGACGGGGAGCCTGTGGGGGGACTGTCCCCGCGCCTTCCCCGGCCGCCCCTGCCACCCATAACGCTGCCCCACCCTGGAGGGAGACGGGGGCCGACGGCCCGCTGCTCCAGGGAGCGGTTTCTGCGCGTTCAGGGGCTGGCGCCTGGGAGCCCCCCCAAGGCTGCCCCAGGGACTGGTGGCCGAGGCCCTGCTGTCGCCCTGGGCCTCGAAGCCCAGGACAGGCCGGCCTTCTGCCCAGACTGCTGGCTCAGACCGGGGCCCGTGCCCCTGCCCACGTCGTCCTCCCGTGTCTCCTTAGCAGGCAGGCTTCCGGCGCCGCGCCCCGTGAGTGGGTGACACTTGTCCCCACCCCCCGACCCACTCGGGCTCAGACGGCAGGCTCTCCTGCTTGGCCTCACTTGCCCCAGCGCAATGCCAACGGCTCGGCTGCCCTGCCGGGGCGGCGTGCTGCGCTCTCCCCGGACAGGCTCCTGGGGACCGAGGGGACAGGCGTGTCCCTTTTCTGAAGGCTGATACCCTAGGCGCGGCCGGGCTCCAGTCTGGGGCAGGCGGGATGTCCCGGCAAGGAGGCATTCACTCCGGGGTAGTTTCTGCCAGAGCGCTGCAGAGCGCTCGGCTGCGGCAACCAGCAGCAGACCACAGGCCCGACCCTGATTCCCCAGCGAAGGAAGAGCTTTCCCCGAGGTTTTCGGCACGAAGCGGACCGCGCCTCGCTGCTGCTTCCTCGCTCCGGCTTTGGGCGTTCGCTCTCTCGCGTCAGGGGAGAAGTGCTGCGGGAGAGTCGGTGCTTCTGGGGCCTCGCTTCCCGGGGCCCAGGTGCGGACCCTGGGCTCCCAGGGCCTCGCCGATGTCGGGAGACGCGGCCTCCTCCGTGCAGCAGCGTGTGTCGCCCGGGGTGGCCCCTCTGCGCAGACGGCCTTCTCCCGGGCTCGCCGGGGCCTGGCCTCTTCCTCTCGCGTTCAGGCCGACTCGGGAAGAGGCCCGCGTCTTCCCGCGCAGAGAGGAGAGGCTCCAGGAGCACTGCGCACCGCCCGGGCCCTGGGACGGGGAGCCTCTGGGGGGAATGTCCCCGCGCCTTCCCCGGCCGCCCCTGCCACCCAGAAAGCTGCCCCACCCTGGAGGGAGACGGGGGCCGACGGCCCGCTGCTCCAAGGAGCGGTTTCTGCACGTTCAGGGGCTGGCGCCTGGGAGCCCCCCCAAGGCTGCCCCAGGGACTGGTGGCCGAGGCCTTGCTGTCGCCCTGGGCCTCGAGGCCCAGGACAGGCCTGCCTTCTGCCCAGACTGCTGGCTCAGACCGGAGCACGCGCCCCTGCCCTCGTCGTCCCCCCGTGTCTCCTTAGCAGCCAGGCTTCCGGTGCCGGGCCCCGTGAGTGGGTGACACTTGTCCCCACCCCCCGACCCACTCGGGCTCAGACGGCAGGCTCTCCTGCTTGGCCTCACTTGCCCCAGTGCAATGCCAACGGCTCGGCTGCCCTGCCGGGGCGGCGTGCTGCGCTCTCCCCAGACATGCTCCTGGGGACCGAGGGGACAGGCGTGTCCCTTTTCTGAAGGCCGGTCCCCCAGGCGCGACCGGGCTCCTGTCTGGGGCAGGCGGGATGTCCCGGCAAGGAGGCGTTCACTCCGGGGTAGTTTCTGCCAGAGCGCTGCTGAGCACTCGGCTGCGGCACCCAGCAGCAGCTCACAGACACGACCCTGATTCCCCAGCGAAGGCAGAGCTTTCGCCTAGGTTTTCCGCACGAAGCGGACCGCGCCTCGCTGCTGCTTCCTCGCTCCGGCTTTGGGCGTTCGCTCTCTCGCGACAGGGGAGAAGTGTTGCGGGAGAGTCGGTGCTTCTGGGGCCTCGCTTCCCGGGGCCCAGGTGCGGACCCTGGGCTCCCAGGGCCTCGCCGATGTCGGGAGACGCGGCCTCCTCCTTGCAGCAGCGTGTGTCGCCCGGGGTGGCCCCTCTGCGCAGACGGCCTTCTCCCGGGCTCGCCGGGGCCTGGCCTCTTCCTCTCGCGTTCAGGCCGACTCGGGAAGAGGCCCGCGTATTCCCGCGCAGAGAGGAGAGGCTCCAGGAGCACTGCGCACCGCCCGGGCCCTGGGACGGGGAGCCTGTGGGGGGACTGTCCCCGCGACTTCCCCGGCCGCCCCTGCCACCCATAACGCTGCCCCACCCTGGAGGGAGACGGGGGCCGACGGCCCGCTGCTCCAGGGAGCGGTTTCTGCGCGTTCAGGGGCTGGCGCCTGGGAGCCCCCCCAAGGCTGCCCCAGGGACTGGTGGCCGAGGCCCTGCTGTCGCCCTGGGCCTCGAAGCCCAGGACAGGCCGGCCTTCTGCCCAGACTGCTGGCTCAGACTGGGGCCCGTGCCCCTGCCCACGTCGTCCTCCCGTGTCTCCTTAGCAGGCAGGCTTCCGGCGCCGCGCCCCGTGAGTGGGTGACACTTGTCCCCACCCCCCGACCCACTCGGGCTCAGACGGCAGGCTCTCCTGCTTGGCCTCACTTGCCCCAGCGCAATGCCAACGGCTCGGCTGCCCTGCCGGGGCGGCGTGCTGCGCTCTCCCCGGACAGGCTCCTGGGGACCGAGGGGACAGGCGTGTCCCTTTTCTGAAGGCTGATACCCTAGGCGCGGCCGGGCTCCAGTCTGGGGCAGGCGGGATGTCCCGGCAAGGAGGCGTTCACTCCGGGGTAGTTTCTGCCAGAGCGCTGCAGAGCGCTCGGCTGCGGCAACCAGCAGCAACCACAGGCCCGACCCTGATTCCCCAGCGAAGGAAGAGCTTTCCCCGAGGTTTTCCGCACGAAGCGGACCGCGCCTCGCTGCTGCTTCCTCGCTCCGGCTTTGGGCGTTCGCTCTCTCGCGTCAGGGGAGAAGTGCTGCGGGAGAGTCGGTGCTTCTGGGGCCTCGCTTCCCGGGGCCCAGGTGCGGACCCTGGGCTCCCAGGGCCTCGCCGATGTCGGGAGACGCGGCCTCCTCCGTGCAGCAGCGTGTGTCGCCCGGGGTGGCCCCTCTGCGCAGACGGCCTTCTCCCGGGCTCGCCGGGGCCTGGCCTCTTCCTCTCGCGTTCAGGCCGACTCGGGAAGAGGCCCGCGTCTTCCCGCGCAGAGAGGAGAGGCTCCAGGAGCACTGCGCACCGCCCGGGCCCTGGGACGGGGAGCCTCTGGGGGGAATGTCCCCGCGCCTTCCCCGGCCGCCCCTGCCACCCAGAAAGCTGCCCCACCCTGGAGGGAGACGGGGGCCGACGGCCCGCTGCTCCAAGGAGCGGTTTCTGCGCGTTCAGGGGCTGGCGCCTGGGAGCCCCCCCAAGGCTGCCCCAGGGACTGGTGGCCGAGGCCTTGCTGTCGCCCTGGGCCTCGAGGCCCAGGACAGGCCTGCCTTCTGCCCAGACTGCTGGCTCAGACCGGAGCACGCGCCCCTGCCCTCGTCGTCCCCCCGTGTCTCCTTAGCAGCCAGGCTTCCGGTGCCGGGCCCCGTGAGTGGGTGACACTTGTCCCCACCCCCCGACCCACTCGGGCTCAGACGGCAGGCTCTCCTGCTTGGCCTCACTTGCCCCAGTGCAATGCCAACGGCTCGGCTGCCCTGCCGGGGCGGCGTGCTGCGCTCTCCCCAGACATGCTCCTGGGGACCGAGGGGACAGGCGTGTCCCTTTTCTGAAGGCCGGTCCCCCAGGCGCGACCGGGCTCCTGTCTGGGGCAGGCGGGATGTCCCGGCAAGGAGGCGTTCACTCCGGGGTAGTTTCTGCCAGAGCGCTGCTGAGCACTCGGCTGCGGCACCCAGCAGCAGCTCACAGACACGACCCTGATTCCCCAGCGAAGGCAGAGCTTTCGCCTAGGTTTTCCGCACGAAGCGGACCGCGCCTCGCTGCTGCTTCCTCGCTCCGGCTTTGGGCGTTCGCTCTCTCGCGACAGGGGAGAAGTGTTGCGGGAGAGTCGGTGCTTCTGGGGCCTCGCTTCCCGGGGCCCAGGTGCGGACCCTGGGCTCCCAGGGCCTCGCCGATGTCGGGAGACGCGGCCTCCTCCTTGCAGCAGCGTGTGTCGCCCGGGGTGGCCCCTCTGCGCAGACGGCCTTCTCCCGGGCTCGCCGGGGCCTGGCCTCTTCCTCTCGCGTTCAGGCCGACTCGGGAAGAGGCCTGCGGCGTCCCGCGCAGAGAGGAGAGGCTCCAGGAGCACTGCGCACCGCCCGGGCCCTGGGACGGGGAGCCTGTGGGGGGACTGTCCCCGCGCCGTCCCCGGCCGCCCCTGCCACCCAGAACGCTGCCCCACCCTGGAGGGAGACGGGGGCCGACGGCCCGCTGCTCCAGGGAGCGGTTTCTGCGCGTTCAGGCGTTGGCGCCTGGGAGCCCCCCCAAGGCTGCCCCAGGGACTGCTGGCCGAGGCCCTGCTGTCGCCCTGGGCCTCGAGGCCCAGGACGGGCCTGCCTTCTGCCCAGACTGCTGGCTCAGACCGGAGCACGCGCCCCTGCCCTCGTCGTCCCCCCGTGTCTCCTTAGCAGCCAGGCTTCCGGCGCCGGGCCCCGTGAGTGGGTGACACTTGTCCCCACCCCCCGACCCACTCGGGCTCAGACGGCAGGCTCTCCTGCTTGGCCTCACTTGCCCCAGCGCAATGCCAACGGCTCGGCTGCCCTGCCGGGGCGGCGTGCTGCGCTCTCCCCGGACAGGCTCCTGGGGACCGAGGGGACAGGCGTGTCCCTTTTCTGAAGGCTGATACCCTAGGCGCGGCCGGGCTCCAGTCTGGGGCAGGCGGGATGTCCCGGCAAGGAGGCATTCACTCCGGGGTAGTTTCTGCCAGAGCGCTGCAGAGCGCTCGGCTGCGGCAACCAGCAGCAGACCACAGGCCCGACCCTGATTCCCCAGCGAAGGAAGAGCTTTCCCCGAGGTTTTCGGCACGAAGCGGACCGCGCCTCGCTGCTGCTTCCTCGCTCCGGCTTTGGGCGTTCGCTCTCTCGCGTCAGGGGAGAAGTGCTGCGGGAGAGTCGGTGCTTCTGGGGCCTCGCTTCCCGGGGCCCAGGTGCGGACCCTGGGCTCCCAGGGCCTCGCCGATGTCGGGAGACGCGGCCTCCTCCGTGCAGCAGCGTGTGTCGCCCGGGGTGGCCCCTCTGCGCAGACGGCCTTCTCCCGGGCTCGCCGGGGCCTGGCCTCTTCCTCTCGCGTTCAGGCCGACTCGGGAAGAGGCCCGCGTCTTCCCGCGCAGAGAGGAGAGGCTCCAGGAGCACTGCGCACCGCCCGGGCCCTGGGACGGGGAGCCTCTGGGGGGAATGTCCCCGCGCCTTCCCCGGCCGCCCCTGCCACCCAGAAAGCTGCCCCACCCTGGAGGGAGACGGGGGCCGACGGCCCGCTGCTCCAAGGAGCGGTTTCTGCGCGTTCAGGGGCTGGCGCCTGGGAGCCCCCCCAAGGCTGCCCCAGGGACTGCTGGCCGAGCCCTGCTGTCGCCCTGGGCCTCGAGGCCCAGGACAGGCCTGCCTTCTGCCCAGACTGCTGGCTCAGACCGGAGCACGCGCCCCTGCCCTCGTCGTCCCCCCGTGTCTCCTTAGCAGCCAGGCTTCCGGCGCCGGGCCCCGTGAGTGGGTGACACTTGTCCCCACCGCCCGACCCACTCGGGCTCAGACGGCAGGCTCTCCTGCTTGGCCTCACTTGCCCCAGCGCAATGCCAACGGCTCGGCTGCACTGCCGGGGCGGCGTGCTGCGCTCTCCCCAGACATGCTCCTGGGGACCGAGGGGACAGGCGTGTCCCTTTTCTGAAGGCCGGTCCCCCAGGCGCGACCGGGCTCCTGTCTGGGGCAGGCGGGATGTCCCGTCAAGGAGGCGTTCACTCCGGGGTAGTTTCTGCCAGAGCGCTGCAGAGCACTCGGCTGCGGCACCCAGCAACAGCCCACAGACCCGACCCTGATTCCCCAGCGAAGGCAGAGCTTTCGCCTAGGTTTTCCGCACGAAGCGGACCGCGCCTCGCTGCTGCTTCCTCGCTCCGGGTTTGGGCGTTCGCTCTCTCGCGACAGGGGAGAAGTGTTGCGGGAGAGTCGGTGCTTCTGGGGCCTCGCTTCCCGGGGCCCAGGTGCGGACCCTGGGCTCCCAGGGCCTCGCCGATGTCGGAAGACGTTGCCTCCTCCGTGCAGCAGCGTGTGTCGCCCGGGGTGGCCCCTCTGCGGAGACGGCCTTCTCCCGGGCTCGCCGGGGCCTGGCCTCTTCCTCTCGCGTTCAGGCCGACTCGGGAAGAGGCCTGCGGCTTCCCGCGCAGCGAGGAGAGGCTCCAGGAGCACTGCGCACCGCCCGGGCCCTGGGACGGGGAGCCTGTGGGGGGACTGTCCCCGCGCCTTCCCCGGCCGCCCCTGCCACCCAGAACGCTGCCCCACCCTGGAGGGAGACGGGGGCCGACGGCCCGCTGCTCCAAGGAGCGGTTTCTGCGCGTTCAGGGGCTGGCGCCTGGGAGCCCCCCCAAGGCTGCCCCAGGGACTTGTGGCCGAGGCCCTGCTGTCGCCCTGGGCCTCGAGGCCCAGGACAGGCCTGCCTTCTTCCCAGACTGCTGGCTCAGACCGGGGCCCGCGCCCCTGCCCACGTCGTCCTCCCGTGTCTCCTTAGCAGCCAGGCTTCCGGCGCCGGGCCCCGTGAGTGGGTGACACTTGTCCCCACCCCCCGACCCACTCGGGCTCAGACGGCAGGCTCTCCTGCTTGGCCTCACTTGCCCCAGCGCAATGCCAACGGCTCGGCTGCCCTGCCGGGGCGGCGTGCTGCGCTCTCCCCAGACAGGCTCCTGGGGACCGAGGGGACAGGCGTGTCCCTTTTCTGAAGGCTGATCCCCTAGGCGCGGCCGGGCTCCAGTCTGGGGCAGGCGGGATGTCCCGGCAAGGAGGCGTTCACTCCGGGATAGTTTCTGCCAGAGCGCTGCAGAGCGCTCGGCTGCGGCAACCAGCAGCAGCCCACAGGCCCGACCCTGATTCCCCAGCGAAGGCAGAGCTTTCGCTGAGGTTTTCGGCACGAAGCGGACCGCGCCTCGCTGCTGCTTCCTCGCTCCGGCTTTGGGCGTTCGCTCTCTCGCGTCAGGGGAGAAGTGTTGCGGGAGAGTCGGTGCTTCTGGGGCCTCGCTTCCCGGGGCCCCGGTGCGGACCCTGGGCTCCCAGGGCCTCGCCGATGTCGGGAGACGCGGCCTCCTCCTTGCAGCAGCGTGTGTCGCCCGGGGTGGCCCCACTGCGCAGACGGCCTTCTCCCGGGCTCGCCGGGGCCTGGCCTCTTCCTCTCGCGTTCAGGCCGACTCGGGAAGAGGCCCGCGTCTTCCCGCGCAGAGAGGAGAGGCTCCAGGAGCACTGCTCACCGCCCGGGCCCTGGGACGGGGAGCGTGTGGGGGGACTGTCCCCGCGCCTTCCCCGGCCGCCCCTGCCACCCAGAAAGCTGCCCCACCCTGGAGGGAGACGGGGGCCGACGGCCCGCTGCTCCAGGGAGCGGTTTCTGCGCGTTCAGGTGCTGGCGCCTGGGAGCCCCCCCAAGGCTGCCCCAGGGACTGGTGGCCGAGGCCCTGCTGTCGCCCTGGGCCTCGAAGCCCAGGACAGGCCGGCCTTCTGCCCAGCCTGCTGGCTCAGACCGGGGCCCGCGCCCCTGCCCACGTCGTCCTCCCGTGTCTCCTTAGCAGGCAGGCTTCCGGCGCCGCGCCCCGTGAGTGGGTGACACTTGTCCCCACCCCCCGACCCACTCGGGCTCAGACGGCAGGCTCTCCTGCTTGGCCTCACTTGCCCCAGCGCAATGCCAACGGCTCGGCTGCCCTGCCGGGGCGGCGTGCTGCGCTCTCCCCGGACAGGCTCCTGGGGACCGAGGGGACAGGCGTGTCCCGTTTCTGAAGGCTGATCCCCTAGGCGTGCCGGGCTCCAGTCTGGGGCAGGCGGGATGTCCCGGCAAGGAGGCGTTCACTCCGGGGTAGTTTCTGCCAGAGCGCTGCAGAGCGCTCGGCTGCGGCAACCAGCAGCAGACCACAGGCCCGACCCTGATTCCCCAGCGAAGGAAGAGCTTTCCCGGAGGTTTTCCGCACGAAGCGGACCGCGCCTCGCTGCTGCTTCCTCGCTCCGGCTTTGGGCGTTCGCTCTCTCGCGTCAGGGGAGAAGTGTTGCGGGAGAGTCGGTGCTTCTGGGGCCTCGCTTCCCGGGGCCCAGGTGCGGACCCTGGGCTCCCAGGGCCTCGCCGATATCGGGAGACGCGGCCTCCTCCGTGCAGCAGCGTGTGTCGCCCGGGGTGGCCCCTCTGAGCAGACGGCCTTCTCCCGGGCTCGCCGGGGCCTGGCCTCTTCCTCTCGCGTTCAGGCCGACTCGGGAAGAGGCCCGCGTCTTCCCGTGCAGAGAGGAGAGGCTCCAGGAGCACTGCGCACCGCCCGGGCCCTGGGACGGGGATCCTGTGGGGGGACTGTCCCCGCGCCTTCCCCGGCCGCCCCTGCCACCCAGAAAGCTGCCCCACCCTGGAGGGACACGGGGGCCGACGGCCCGCTGCTCAAAGGAGCGGTTTCTGCGCGTTCAGGGGCTGGCGCCTGGGAGCCCCCGCAAGGCTCCCCCAGGGACTGGTGGCCGAGGCCCTGCTGTCGCCCTGGGCCTCGAGGCCCAGGACAGACCTGCCTTCTGCCCAGACTGCTGGCTCAGACCGGAGCACGCGCCCCTGCCCTCGTCGTCCCCCCGTGTCTCCTTAGCAGCCAGGCTTCCGGCGCCGGGCCCCGTGAGTGGGTGACACTTGTCCCCACCCCCCGACCCACTCGGGCTCAGACGGCAGGCTCTCCTGCTTGGCTTCACTTGCCCCAGCGCCATGCCAACGGCTCGGCTGCCCTGCCGGGGCAAGGTGCTGCGCTCTACCCAGACAGGCTCCTGGGGACCAAGGGGACAGGCGTGTCCCTTTTCTGAAGGCTGGTCCCCCAGGCGCGACCGGGCTCCAGTCTGGGGGAGGCGGGATGTCCCGGCAAGGAGGCGTTCACTCCGGGGTAGTTTCTGCCAGAGCGCTGCAGAGCGCTCGGCTGCGGCAACCAGCAGCAGACCACAGGCCCGACCCTGATTCCCCAGTGAAGGCAGAGCTTTCCCCGAGGTTTTCGGCACGAAGCGGACCGCGCCTCGCTGCTGTTTCCTCGCTCTGACTTTGGGCGTTCGCTCTCTCGCGTCAGGGGAGAAGTGCTGCGGGAGAGTCGGTGCTTCTGGGGCCTCGCTTCCCGGGGCCCAGGTGCGGACCCTGGGCTCCCAGGGCCTCGCCATGTCGGGAGACGCGGCCTCCCCCGTGCAGCAGCGTGTGTCGCCCGGGGTGGCCCCTCTGCGCAGACGGCCTTCTACCAGGCTCGCCGGGGCCTGGCCTCTTCCTCTCGCGTTCAGGCCGACTCGGGAAGAGGCCCGCGTCTTCCCGCGCAGAGAGGAGAGGCTCCAGGAGCACTGCGCACCGCCCGGGCCCTGGGACGGGGAGCCTGTGGGGGGACTGTCCCCGTGTCTTCCCCGGCCGCCCCTGCCACCCAGAATGCTGCCCCACCCTGGAGGGAGACAGGGGCCGACGGCCCGCTGCTCCAAGGAGCGGTTTCTGCGCGTTCAGGGGCTGGCGCCTGGGAGCCCCCCCAAGGCTGCCCCAGGGACTGGTGGCCGAGGCCCTGCTGTCGTCCTGGGCCTCGAGGCCCAGGACAGGCCTGCCTTCTTCCCAGACTGCTGGCTCAGACCGGGGCCCGCGCCCCTGCCCACGTCGTCCTCCCGTGTCTCCTTAGCAGCCAGGCTTCTGGCGCCGGGCCCCGTGAGTGGGTGACACTTGTCCCCACCCCCCGACCCACTCGGGCTCAGACGGCAGGCTCTCCTGCTTGGCCTCACTTGCCCCAGCGCAATGCCAACGGCTCGGCTGCCCTGCCGGGGCGGCGTGCTGCGCTCTCCCCAGACATGCTCCTGGGGACCGAGGGGACAGGCGTGTCCCTTTTCTGAAGGCCGGTCCCCCAGGCGCGACCGGGCTCCTGTCTGGGGCAGGCGGGATGTCCCGGCAAGGAGGCGTTCACTCCGGGGTAGTTTCTGCCAGAGCGCTGCAGAGCGCTCGGCTGCGGCAACCAGCAGCAGCCCACAGACCCGACCCTGATTCCCCAGCGAAGGCATAGCTTTCGCCTAGGTTTTCCGCACGAAGCGGACCGCGCCTCGCTGCTGCTTCCTCGCTCCGGCTTTGGGCGTTCGCTCTCTCGCGTCAGGGGAGATGTGTGGCGGGAGAGTCGGTGCTTCTGGGGCCTCGCTTCCCGGGGCCCCGGTGCGGACCCTGGGCTCCCAGGGCCTCGCCGATGTCGGGAGACGCGGCCTCCTCCTTGCAGCAGCGTGTGTCGCCCGGGGTGGCCCCTCTGCACAGACGGCCTTCTCCCGGGCTCGCCGGGGCCTGGCCTCTTCCTCTCGCGTTCAGGCCGACTCGGGAAGAGGCCTGCGGCTTCCCGCGCAGCGAGGAGAGGCTCCAGGAGCACTGCGCACCGCCCGGGCCCTGGGACGGGGAGCCTGTGGGGGGACTGTCCCCGCGCCGTCCCCGGCCACGCCTGCCACCCAGAACGCTGCCCCACCCTGGAGGGAGACGGGGGCCGACGGCCGGCTGCTCCAGGGAGCGGTTTCTGCGCGTTCAGGGGCTGGCGCCTGGGAGCCCCCCCAAGGCTGCCCCAGGGACTGGTGGCCGAGGCCCTGCTGTCGCCCTGGGCCTCGAGGCCCAGGACGGGCCTGCCTTCTGCCCAGACTGCTGGCTCAGACCGGAGCACGCGCCCCTGCCCTCGTCGTCCCCCCGTGTCTCCTTAGCAGCCAGGCTTCTGGCGCCGGCCCCCGTGAGTGGGTGACACTTGTCCCCACCCCCCGACCCACTCGGGCTCAGACGGCAGGCTCTCCTGCTTGGCCTCACTTGCCCCAGCGCAATGCCAACGGCTCGGCTGCCCTGCCGGGGCGGCGTGCTGCGCTCTCCCCAGACATGCTCCTGGGGACCGAGGGGACAGGCGTGTCCCTTTTCTGAAGGCCGGTCCCCCAGGCGCGACCGGGCTCCTGTCTGGGGCAGGCGGGATGTCCCGGCAAGGAGGCGTTCACTCCGGGGTAGTTTCTGCCAGAGCGCTGCTGAGCACTCGGCTGCGGCACCCAGCAGCAGCTCACAGACACGACCCTGATTCCCCAGCGAAGGCAGAGCTTTCGCCTAGGTTTTCCGCACGAAGCGGACCGCGCCTCGCTGCTGCTTCCTCGCTCCGGCTTTGGGCGTTCGCTCTCTCGCGACAGGGGAGAAGTGTTGCGGGAGAGTCGGTGCTTCTGGGGCCTCGCTTCCCGGGGCCCAGGTGCGGACCCTGGGCTCCCAGGGCCTCGCCGATGTCGGGAGACGCGGCCTCCTCCTTGCAGCAGCGTGTGTCGCCCGGGGTGGCCCCTCTGCGCAGACGGCCTTCTCCCGGGCTCGCCGGGGCCTGGCCTCTTCCTCTCGCGTTCAGGCCGACTCGGGAAGAGGCCTGCGGCGTCCCGCGCAGAGAGGAGAGGCTCCAGGAGCACTGCGCACCGCCCGGGCCCTGGGACGGGGAGCCTGTGGGGGGACTGTCCCCGCGCCGTCCCCGGCCGCCCCTGCCACCCAGAACGCTGCCCCACCCTGGAGGGAGACGGGGGCCGACGGCCCGCTGCTCCAGGGAGCGGTTTCTGCGCGTTCAGGCGTTGGCGCCTGGGAGCCCCCCCAAGGCTGCCCCAGGGACTGCTGGCCGAGGCCCTGCTGTCGCCCTGGGCCTCGAGGCCCAGGACGGGCCTGCCTTCTGCCCAGACTGCTGGCTCAGACCGGAGCACGCGCCCCTGCCCTCGTCGTCCCCCCGTGTCTCCTTAGCAGCCAGGCTTCCGGCGCCGGGCCCCGTGAGTGGGTGACACTTGTCCCCACCCCCCGACCCACTCGGGCTCAGACGGCAGGCTCTCCTGCTTGGCCTCACTTGCCCCAGCGCAATGCCAACGGCTCGGCTGCCCTGCCGGGGCGGCGTGCTGCGCTCTCCCCGGACAGGCTCCTGGGGACCGAGGGGACAGGCGTGTCCCTTTTCTGAAGGCTGATACCCTAGGCGCGGCCGGGCTCCAGTCTGGGGCAGGCGGGATGTCCCGGCAAGGAGGCATTCACTCCGGGGTAGTTTCTGCCAGAGCGCTGCAGAGCGCTCGGCTGCGGCAACCAGCAGCAGACCACAGGCCCGACCCTGATTCCCCAGCGAAGGAAGAGCTTTCCCCGAGGTTTTCGGCACGAAGCGGACCGCTCCTCGCTGCTGCTTCCTCGCTCCGGCTTTGGGCGTTCGCTCTCTCGCGTCAGGGGAGAAGTGCTGCGGGAGAGTCGGTGCTTCTGGGGCCTCGCTTCCCGGGGCCCAGGTGCGGACCCTGGGCTCCCAGGGCCTCGCCGATGTCGGGAGACGCGGCCTCCTCCGTGCAGCAGCGTGTGTCGCCCGGGGTGGCCCCTCTGCGCAGACGGCCTTCTCCCGGGCTCGCCGGGGCCTGGCCTCTTCCTCTCGCGTTCAGGCCGACTCGGGAAGAGGCCCGCGTCTTCCCGCGCAGAGAGGAGAGGCTCCAGGAGCACTGCGCACCGCCCGGGCCCTGGGAAGGGGAGCGTGTGGGGGGACTGTCCCCGCGCCTTCCCCGGCCGCCCCTGCCACCCAGAAAGCTGCCCCACCCTGAAGGGAGACGGGGGCCGACGGCCCGCTGCTCCAGGGAGCGGTTTCTGCGCGTTCAGGTGCTGGCGCCTGGGAGCCCCCCCAAGGCTGCCCCAGGGACTGGTGGCCGAGGCCCTGCTGTCGCCCTGGGCCTCGAGGCCCAGGACGGGCCTGCCTTCTGCCCAGACTGCTGGCTCAGACCGGGGCACGCGCCCCTGCCCTCATCATCCCCCCGTGTCTCCTTGGCAGCCAGGCTTCCGGCGCCGGGCCCCGTGAGTGGGTGACACTTGTCCCCACCCCCCGACCCACTCGGGCTCAGACGGCAGGCTCTCCTGCTTGGCCTCACTTGCCCCAGCGCAATGCCAACGGCTCTGCTGCCCTGCCGGGTTGGCGTGCTGCGCTCTCCCCAGACATGCTCCTGGGGACCGAGGGGACAGGCGTGTCCCTTTTCTGAAGGCCGGTCCCCCAGGCGCGACCGGGCTCCTGTCTGGGGCAGGCGGGATGTCCCGGCAAGGAGGCGTTCACTCCGGGGTAGTTTCTGCCAGAGCGCTGCTGAGCACTCGGCTGCGGCACCCAGCAGCAGCTCACAGACACGACCCTGATTCCCCAGCGAAGGCAGAGCTTTCGCCTAGGTTTTTCGCACGAAGCGGACCGCGCCTCGCTGCTGCTTCCTGGCTCCGGCTTTGGGCGTTCGCTCTCTCGCGACAGGGGAGAAGTGTTGCGGGAGAGTCGGTGCTTCTGGGGCCTCGCTTCCCGGGGCCCCGGTGCGGACCCTGGGCTCCCAGGGCCTCGCCGATGTCGGGAGACGCGGCCTCCTCCTTGCAGCAGCGTGTGTCGCCCGGGGTGGCCCCTCTGCGCAGACGGCCTTCTCCCGGGCTCGCCGGGGCCTGGCCTCTTCCTCTCGCGTTCAGGCCGACTCGGGAAGAGGCCCGCGTATTCCCGCGCAGAGAGGAGAGGCTCCAGGAGCACTGCGCACCGCCCGGGCCCTGGGACGGGGAGCCTGTGGGGGGACTGTCCCCGCGACTTCCCCGGCCGCCCCTGCCACCCATAACGCTGCCCCACCCTGGAGGGAGACGGGGGCCGACGGCCCGCTGCTCCAGGGAGCGGTTTCTGCGCGTTCAGGGGCTGGCGCCTGGGAGCCCCCCCAAGGCTGCCCCAGGGACTGGTGGCCGAGGCCCTGCTGTCGCCCTGGGCCTCGAAGCCCAGGACAGGCCGGCCTTCTGCCCAGACTGCTGGCTCAGACCGGGGCCCGTGCCCCTGCCCACGTCGTCCTCCCGTGTCTCCTTAGCAGGCAGGCTTCCGGCGCCGCGCCCCGTGAGTGGGTGACACTTGTCCCCACCCCCCGACCCACTCGGGCTCAGACGGCAGGCTCTCCTGCTTGGCCTCACTTGCCCCAGCGCAATGCCAACGGCTCGGCTGCCCTGCCGGGGCGGCGTGCTGCGCTCTCCCCGGACAGGCTCCTGGGGACCGAGGGGACAGGCGTGTCCCTTTTCTGAAGGCTGATACCCTAGGCGCGGCCGGGCTCCAGTCTGGGGCAGGCGGGATGTCCCGGCAAGGAGGCGTTCACTCCGGGGTAGTTTCTGCCAGAGCGCTGCAGAGCGCTCGGCTGCGGCAACCAGCAGCAACCACAGGCCCGACCCTGATTCCCCAGCGAAGGAAGAGCTTTCCCCGAGGTTTTCCGCACGAAGCGGACCGCGCCTCGCTGCTGCTTCCTCGCTCCGGCTTTGGGCGTTCGCTCTCTCGCGTCAGGGGAGAAGTGCTGCGGGAGAGTCGGTGCTTCTGGGGCCTCGCTTCCCGGGGCCCAGGTGCGGACCCTGGGCTCCCAGGGCCTCGCCGATGTCGGGAGACGCGGCCTCCTCCGTGCAGCAGCGTGTGTCGCCCGGGGTGGCCCCTCTGCGCAGACGGCCTTCTCCCGGGCTCGCCGGGGCCTGGCCTCTTCCTCTCGCGTTCAGGCCGACTCGGGAAGAGGCCCGCGTCTTCCCGCGCAGAGAGGAGAGGCTCCAGGAGCACTGCGCACCGCCCGGGCCCTGGGACGGGGAGCCTCTGGGGGGAATGTCCCCGCGCCTTCCCCGGCCGCCCCTGCCACCCAGAAAGCTGCCCCACCCTGGAGGGAGACGGGGGCCGACGGCCCGCTGCTCCAAGGAGCGGTTTCTGCGCGTTCAGGGGCTGGCCCCTGGGAGCCCCCCCAAGGCTGCCCCAGGGACTGGTGGCCGAGGCCTTGCTGTCGCCCTGGGCCTCGAGGCCCAGGACAGGCCTGCCTTCTGCCCAGACTGCTGGCTCAGACCGGAGCACGCGCCCCTGCCCTCGTCGTCCCCCCGTGTCTCCTTAGCAGCCAGGCTTCCGGTGCCGGGCCCCGTGAGTGGGTGACACTTGTCCCCACCCCCCGACCCACTCGGGCTCAGACGGCAGGCTCTCCTGCTTGGCCTCACTTGCCCCAGTGCAATGCCAACGGCTCGGCTGCCCTGCCGGGGCGGCGTGCTGCGCTCTCCCCAGACATGCTCCTGGGGACCGAGGGGACAGGCGTGTCCCTTTTCTGAAGGCCGGTCCCCCAGGCGCGACCGGGCTCCTGTCTGGGGCAGGCGGGATGTCCCGGCAAGGAGGCGTTCACTCCGGGGTAGTTTCTGCCAGAGCGCTGCTGAGCACTCGGCTGCGGCACCCAGCAGCAGCTCACAGACACGACCCTGATTCCCCAGCGAAGGCAGAGCTTTCGCCTAGGTTTTCCGCACGAAGCGGACCGCGCCTCGCTGCTGCTTCCTCGCTCCGGCTTTGGGCGTTCGCTCTCTCGCGACAGGGGAGAAGTGTTGCGGGAGAGTCGGTGCTTCTGGGGCCTCGCTTCCCGGGGCCCAGGTGCGGACCCTGGGCTCCCAGGGCCTCGCCGATGTCGGGAGACGCGGCCTCCTCCTTGCAGCAGCGTGTGTCGCCCGGGGTGGCCCCTCTGCGCAGACGGCCTTCTCCCGGGCTCGCCGGGGCCTGGCCTCTTCCTCTCGCGTTCAGGCCGACTCGGGAAGAGGCCTGCGGCGTCCCGCGCAGAGAGGAGAGGCTCCAGGAGCACTGCGCACCGCCCGGGCCCTGGGACGGGGAGCCTGTGGGGGGACTGTCCCCGCGCCGTCCCCGGCCGCCCCTGCCACCCAGAACGCTGCCCCACCCTGGAGGGAGACGGGGGCCGACGGCCCGCTGCTCCAGGGAGCGGTTTCTGCGCGTTCAGGCGTTGGCGCCTGGGAGCCCCCCCAAGGCTGCCCCAGGGACTGCTGGCCGAGGCCCTGCTGTCGCCCTGGGCCTCGAGGCCCAGGACGGGCCTGCCTTCTGCCCAGACTGCTGGCTCAGACCGGAGCACGCGCCCCTGCCCTCGTCGTCCCCCCGTGTCTCCTTAGCAGCCAGGCTTCCGGCGCCGGGCCCCGTGAGTGGGTGACACTTGTCCCCACCCCCCGACCCACTCGGGCTCAGACGGCAGGCTCTCCTGCTTGGCCTCACTTGCCCCAGCGCAATGCCAACGGCTCGGCTGCCCTGCCGGGGCGGCGTGCTGCGCTCTCCCCGGACAGGCTCCTGGGGACCGAGGGGACAGGCGTGTCCCTTTTCTGAAGGCTGATACCCTAGGCGCGGCCGGGCTCCAGTCTGGGGCAGGCGGGATGTCCCGGCAAGGAGGCATTCACTCCGGGGTAGTTTCTGCCAGAGCGCTGCAGAGCACTCGGCTGCGGCAACCAGCAGCAGACCACAGGCCCGACCCTGATTCCCCAGCGAAGGAAGAGCTTTCCCCGAGGTTTTCGGCACGAAGCGGACCGCGCCTCGCTGCTGCTTCCTCGCTCCGGCTTTGGGCGTTCGCTCTCTCGCGTCAGGGGAGAAGTGCTGCGGGAGAGTCGGTGCTTCTGGGGCCTCGCTTCCCGGGGCCCAGGTGCGGACCCTGGGCTCCCAGGGCCTCGCCGATGTCGGGAGACGCGGCCTCCTCCGTGCAGCAGCGTGTGTCGCCCGGGGTGGCCCCTCTGCGCAGACGGCCTTCTCCCGGGCTCGCCGGGGCCTGGCCTCTTCCTCTCGCGTTCAGGCCGACTCGGGAAGAGGCCCGCGTCTTCCCGCGCAGAGAGGAGAGGCTCCAGGAGCACTGCGCACCGCCCGGGCCCTGGGACGGGGAGCCTCTGGGGGGAATGTCCCCGCGCCTTCCCCGGCCGCCCCTGCCACCCAGAAAGCTGCCCCACCCTGGAGGGAGACGGGGGCCGACGGCCCGCTGCTCCAAGGAGCGGTTTCTGCGCGTTCAGGGGCTGGCGCCTGGGAGCCCCCCCAAGGCTGCCCCAGGGACTGCTGGCCGAGCCCTGCTGTCGCCCTGGGCCTCGAGGCCCAGGACAGGCCTGCCTTCTGCCCAGACTGCTGGCTCAGACCGGAGCACGCGCCCCTGCCCTCGTCGTCCCCCCGTGTCTCCTTAGCAGCCAGGCTTCCGGCGCCGGGCCCCGTGAGTGGGTGACACTTGTCCCCACCGCCCGACCCACTCGGGCTCAGACAGCAGGCTCTCCTGCTTGGCCTCACTTGCCCCAGCGCAATGCCAACGGCTCGGCTGCACTGCCGGGGCGGCGTGCTGCGCTCTCCCCAGACATGCTCCTGGGGACCGAGGGGACAGGCGTGTCCCTTTTCTGAAGGCCGGTCCCCCAGGCGCGACCGGGCTCCTGTCTGTGGCAGGCGGGATGTCCCGTCAAGGAGGCGTTCACTCCGGGGTAGTTTCTGCCAGAGCGCTGCAGAGCACTCGGCTGCGGCACCCAGCAGCAGCCCACAGACCCGACCCTGATTCCCCAGCGAAGGCAGAGCTTTCGCCTAGGTTTTCCGCACGAAGCGGACCGCGCCTCGCTGCTGCTTCCTCGCTCCGGCTTTGGGCGTTCGCTCTCTCGCGACAGGGGAGAAGTGTTGCGGGAGAGTCGGTGCTTCTGGGGCCTCGCTTCCCGGGGCCCAGGTGCGAACCCTGGGCTCCCAGGGCCTCGCCGATGTCGGGAGACGCGGCCTCCTCCTTGCAGCAGCGTGTGTCGCCCGGGGTGGCCCCTCTGCGCAGACGGCCTTCTCCCGGGCTCGCCGGGGCCTGGCCTCTTCCTCTCGCGTTCCGGCCGACTCGGGAAGAGGCCTGGGGCTTCCCGCGCAGAGAGGAGAGGCTCCAGGAGCACTGCGCACCGCCCGGGCCCTGGGACGGGGAGCCTGTGGGGGGACTGTCCCCGTGCCTTCCCCGGCCGCCCCTGCCACCCAGAACGCTGCCCCACCCTGGAGGGAGACGGGGGCCGACGGCCCGCTGCTCCAGGGAGTGGTTTCTGCGCTTTCAGGGGCTGGCGCCTGGGAGCCCCCCCAAGTCTGCCCCAGGGACTGGTGGCCGAGGCCCTGCTGTCGCCCTGGGCCTCGAAGCCCAGGACAGGCCGGCCTTCTGCCCAGACTGCTGGCTCAGACCGGGGCCCGTGCCCCTGCCCACGTCGTCCTCCCGTGTCTCCTTAGCAGGCAGGCTTCCGGCGCCGCGCCCCGTGAGTGGGTGACACTTGTCCCCACCCCCCGACCCACTCGGGCTCAGACGGCAGGCTCTCCTGCTTGGCCTCACTTGCCCCAGCGCAATGCCAACGGCTCGGCTGCCCTGCCGGGGCGGCGTGCTGCGCTCTCCCCGGACAGGCTCCTGGGGACCGAGGGGACAGGCGTGTCCCTTTTCTGAAGGCTGATACCCTAGGCGCGGCCGGGCTCCAGTCTGGGGCAGGCGGGATGTCCCGGCAAGGAGGCGTTCACTCTGGGGTAGTTTCTGCCAGAGCGCTGCAGAGCGCTCGGCTGCGGCAACCAGCAGCAAACACAGGCCCGACCCTGATTCCCCAGCGAAGGAAGAGCTTTCCCCGAGGTTTTCCGCACGAAGCGGACCGCGCCTCGCTGCTGCTTCCTCGCTCCGGCTTTGGGCGTTCGCTCTCTCGCGTCAGGGGAGAAGTGCTGCGGGAGAGTCGGTGCTTCTGGGGCCTCGCTTCCCGGGGCCCAGGTGCGGACCCTGGGCTCCCAGGGCCTCGCCGATGTCGGGAGACGCGGCCTCCTCCGTGCAGCAGCGTGTGTCGCCCGGGGTGGCCCCTCTGCGCAGACGGCCTTCTCCCGGGCTCGCCGGGGCCTGGCCTCTTCCTCTCGCGTTCAGGCCGACTCGGGAAGAGGCCCGCGTCTTCCCGCGCAGAGAGGAGAGGCTCCAGGAGCACTGCGCACCGCCCGGGCCCTGGGACGGGGAGCCTCTGGGGGGAATGTCCCCGCGCCTTCCCCGGCCGCCCCTGCCACCCAGAAAGCTGCCCCACCCTGGAGGGAGACGGGGGCCGACGGCCCGCTGCTCCAAGGAGCGGTTTCTGCACGTTCAGGGGCTGGCGCCTGGGAGCCCCCCCAAGGCTGCCCCAGGGACTGGTGGCCGAGGCCTTGCTGTCGCCCTGGGCCTCGAGGCCCAGGACAGGCCTGCCTTCTGCCCAGACTGCTGGCTCAGACCGGAGCACGCGCCCCTGCCCTCGTCGTCCCCCCGTGTCTCCTTAGCAGCCAGGCTTCCGGTGCCGGGCCCCGTGAGTGGGTGACACTTGTCCCCACCCCCCGACCCACTCGGGCTCAGACGGCAGGCTCTCCTGCTTGGCCTCACTTGCCCCAGTGCAATGCCAACGGCTCGGCTGCCCTGCCGGGGCGGCGTGCTGCGCTCTCCCCAGACATGCTCCTGGGGACCGAGGGGACAGGCGTGTCCCTTTTCTGAAGGCCGGTCCCCCAGGCGCGACCGGGCTCCTGTCTGGGGCAGGCGGGATGTCCCGGCAAGGAGGCGTTCACTCCGGGGTAGTTTCTGCCAGAGCGCTGCTGAGCACTCGGCTGCGGCACCCAGCAGCAGCTCACAGACATGACCCTGATTCCCCAGCGAAGGCAGAGCTTTCGCCTAGGTTTTTCGCACGAAGCGGACCGCGCCTCGCTGCTGCTTCCTCGCGCCGGCTTTGGGCGTTCGCTCTCTCGCTACAGGGGAGAAGTGTTGCGGGAGAGTCGGTGCTTCTGGGGCCTCGCTTCCCGGGGCCCAGGTGCGGACCCTGGGCTCCCAGGGCCTCGCCGATGTCGGGAGACGTGGCGTCCTCCGTGCAGCAGCGTGTGTCGCCCGGGGTGGCCCCTCTGCGCAGACGGCCTTCTCCCGGGCTCGCCGGGGCCTGGCCTCTTCCTTTCGCGTTCAGGCCGACTCGGGAAGAGGCCTGCGGCTTCCCGCGCAGCGAGGAGAGGCTCCAGGAGCACTGCGCACCGCCCGGGCCGTGGGACGGGGAGCCTGTGGGGGGACTGTCCCCGCGCCTTCCCCGGCCGCCCCTGCCACCCAGAACGCTGCCCCACCCTGGAGGGAGACGGGGGCCGACGGCCGGCTGCTCCAGGGAGCGGTTTCTGCGCGTTCAGGGGCTGGCGCCTGGGAGCCCCCCCAAGGCTGCCCCAGGGACTGCTGGCCGAGCCCTGCTGTCGCCCTGGGCCTCGAGGCCCAGGACAGGCCTGCCTTCTGCCCAGACTGCTGGCTCAGACCGGAGCACGCGCCCCTGCCCTCGTCGTCCCCCCGTGTCTCCTTAGCAGCCAGGCTTCCGGCGCCGGGCCCCGTGAGTGGGTGACACTTGTCCCCACCGCCCGACCCACTCGGGCTCAGACGGCAGGCTCTCCTGCTTGGCCTCACTTGCCCCAGCGCAATGCCAACGGCTCGGCTGCACTGCCGGGGCGGCGTGCTGCGCTCTCCCCAGACATGCTCCTGGGGACCGAGGGGACAGGCGTGTCCCTTTTCTGAAGGCCGGTCCCCCAGGCGCGACCGGGCTCCTGTCTGGGGCAGGCGGGATGTCCCGTCAAGGAGGCGTTCACTCCGGGGTAGTTTCTGCCAGAGCGCTGCAGAGCACTCGGCTGCGGCACCCAGCAGCAGCCCACAGACCCCACCCTGATTCCCCAGCGAAGGCAGAGCTTTCGCCTAGGTTTTCCGCACGAAGCGGACCGCGCCTCGCTGCTGCTTCCTCGCTCCGGCTTTGGGCGTTCGCTCTCTCGCGACAGGGGAGAAGTGTTGCGGGAGAGTCGGTGCTTCTGGGGCCTCGCTTCCCGGGGCCCAGGTGCGGACCCTGGGCTCCCAGGGCCTCGCCGATGTCGGGAGACGCGGCCTCCTCCTTGCAGCAGCGTGTGTCGCCCGGGGTGGCCCCTCTGCGCAGACGGCCTTCTCCCGGGCTCGCCGGGGCCTGGCCTCTTCCTCTCGCGTTCAGGCCGACTCGGGAAGAGGCCTGGGGCTTCCCGCGCAGAGAGGAGAGGCTCCAGGAGCACTGCGCACCGCCCGGGCCCTGGGACGGGGAGCCTGTGGGGGGACTGTCCCCGCGCCTTCCCCGGCCGCCCCTGCCACCCAGAACGCTGCCCCACCCTGGAGGGAGACGGGGGCCGACGGCCCGCTGCTCCAGGGAGTGGTTTCTGCGCTTTCAGGGGCTGGCGCCTGGGAGCCCCCCCAAGGCTGCCCCAGGGACTGCTGGCCGAGGCCCTGCTGTCGCCCTGGGCCTCGAGGCCCAGGACGGGCCTGCCTTCTGCCCAGACTGCTGGCTCAGACCGGAGCACGCGCCCCTGCCCTCATCATCCCCCCGTGTCTCCTTGGCAGCCAGGCTTCCGGCGCCGGGCCCCGTGAGTGGGTGACACTTGTCCCCACCCCCCGACCCACTCGGGCTCAGACGGCAGGCTCTCCTGCTTGGCCTCACTTGCCCCAGCGCAATGCCAACGGCTCGGCTGCCCTGCCGGGGCGGCGTGCTGCGCTCTCCCCAGACATGCTCCTGGGGACCGAGGGGACAGGCGTGTCCCTTTTCTGAAGGCCGGTCCCCCAGGCGCGACCGGGCTCCTGTCTGGGGCAGGCGGGATGTCCCGGCAAGGAGGCGTTCACTCCGGGGTAGTTTCTGCCAGAGCGCTGCTGAGCACTCGGCTGCGGCACCCAGCAGCAGCTCACAGACACGACCCTGATTCCCCAGCGAAGGCAGAGCTTTCGCCTAGGTTTTTCGCACGAAGCGGACCGCGCCTCGCTGCTGCTTCCTCGCTCCGGCTTTGGGCGTTCGCTCTCTCGCGACAGGGGAGAAGTGTTGCGGGAGAGTCGGTGCTTCTGGGGCCTCGCTTCCCGGGGCCCCGGTGCGGACCCTGGGCTCCCAGGGCCTCGCCGATGTCGGGAGACGCGGCCTCCTCCTTGCAGCAGCGTGTGTCGCCCGGGGTGGCCCCTCTGCGCAGACGGCCTTCTCCCGGGCTCGCCGGGGCCTGGCCTCTTCCTCTCGCGTTCAGGCCGACTCGGGAAGAGGCCCGCGTATTCCCGCGCAGCGAGGAGAGGCTCCAGGAGCACTGCGCACCGCCCGGGCCCTGGGACGGGGAGCCTGTGGGGGGACTGTCCCCGCACCTTCCCCGGCCGCCCCTGCCACCCAGAACGCTGCCCCACCCTGGAGGGAGACGGGGGCCGACGGCCGGCTGCTCCAGGGAGCGGTTTCTGCGCGTTCAGGGGCTGGCGCCTGGGAGCCCCCCCAAGGCTGCCCCAGGGACTGGTGGCCGAGGCCCTGCTGTCGCCCTGGGCCTCGAAGCCCAGGACAGGCCGGCCTTCTGCCCAGACTGCTGGCTCAGACCGGGGCCCGCGCCCCTGCCCACGTCGTCCTCCCGTGTCTCCTTAGCAGGCAGGCTTCCGGCGCCGCGCCCCGTGAGTGGGTGACACTTGTCCCCACCCCCCGACCCACTCGGGCTCAGACGGCAGGCTCTCCTGCTTGGCCTCACTTGCCCCAGCGCAATGCCAACGGCTCGGCTGCCCTGCCGGGGCGGCGTGCTGCGCTCTCCCCGGACAGGCTCCTGGGGACCGAGGGGACAGGCGTGTCCCTTTTCTGAAGGCTGATACCCTAGGCGCGGCCGGGCTCCAGTCTGGGGCAGGCGGGATGTCCCGGCAAGGAGACGTTCACTCCGGGGTAGTTTCTGCCAGAGCGCTGCAGAGCGCTCGGCTGCGGCAACCAGCAGCAGACCACAGGCCCGACCCTGATTCCCCAGCGAAGGAAGAGCTTTCCCGGAGGTTTTCCGCACGAAGCGGACCGCGCCTCGCTGCTGCTTCCTCGCTCCGGCTTTGGGCGTTCGCTCTCTCGCGTCAGGGGAGAAGTGTTGCGGGAGAGTCGGTGCTTCTGGGGCCTCGCTTCCCGGGGCCCAGGTGCGGACCCTGGGCTCCCAGGGCCTCGCCGATGTCGGGAGACGCGGCCTCCTCCGTGCAGCAGCGTGTGTCGCCCGGGGTGGCCCCTCTGAGCAGACGGCCTTCTCCCGGGCTCGCCGGGGCCTGGCCTCTTCCTCTCGCGTTCAGGCCGACTCGGGAAGAGGCCCGCGTCTTCCCGTGCAGAGAGGAGAGGCTCCAGGAGCACTGCGCACCGCCCGGGCCCTGGGACGGGGAGCCTGTGGGGGGACTGTCCCCGCGCCTTCCCCGGCCGCCCCTGCCACCCAGAAAGCTGCCCCACCCTGGAGGGACACGGGGGCCGACGGCCCGCTGCTCCAAGGAGCGGTTTCTGCGCGTTCAGGGGCTGGCGCCTGGGAGCCCCCGCAAGGCTCCCCCAGGGACTGGTGGCCGAGGCCCTGCTGTCGCCCTGGGCCTCGAGGCCCAGGACAGACCTGCCTTCTGCCCAGACTGCTGGCTCAGACCGGAGCACGCGCCCCTGCCCTCGTCGTCCCCCCGTGTCTCCTTAGCAGCCAGGCTTCCGGCGCCGGGCCCCTTGAGTGGGTGACACTTGTCCCCACCCCCCGACCCACTCGGGCTCAGACGGCAGGCTCTCCTGCTTGGCTTCACTTGCCCCAGCGCCATGCCAACGGCTCGGCTGCCCTGCCGGGGCGGCGTGCTGCGCTCTCCCCAGACATGCTCCTGGGGACCGAGGGGACAGGCGTGTCCCTTTTCTGAAGGCCGGTCCCCCAGGCGCGACCGGGCTCCTGTCTGGGGCAGGCGGGATGTCCCGGCAAGGAGGCATTCACTCCGGGGTAGTTTCTGCCAGAGCGCTGCAGAGCGCTCGGCTGCGGCAACCAGCAGCAGACCACAGGCCCGACCCTGATTCCCCAGCGAAGGAAGAGCTTTCCCCGAGGTTTTCGGCACGAAGCGGACCGCGCCTCGCTGCTGCTTCCTCGCTCCGGCTTTGGGCGTTCGCTCTCTCGCGTCAGGGGAGAAGTGCTGCGGGAGAGTCGGTGCTTCTGGGGCCTCGCTTCCCGGGGCCCAGGTGCGGACCCTGGGCTCCCAGGGCCTCGCCGATGTCGGGAGACGCGGCCTCCTCCGTGCAGCAGCGTGTGTCGCCCGGGGTGGCCCCTCTGCGCAGACGGCCTTCTCCCGGGCTCGCCGGGGCCTGGCCTCTTCCTCTCGCGTTCAGGCCGACTCGGGAAGAGGCCCGCGTCTTCCCGCGCAGAGAGGAGAGGCTCCAGGAGCACTGCGCACCGCCCGAGCCCTGGGACGGGGAGCCTCTGGGGGGAATGTCCCCGCGCCTTCCCCGGCCGCCCCTGCCACCCAGAAAGCTGCCCCACCCTGGAGGGAGACGGGGGCCGACGGCCCGCTGCTCCAAGGAGCGGTTTCTGCACGTTCAGGGGCTGGCGCCTGGGAGCCCTCCCCAAGGCTGCCCCAGGGACTGGTGGCCGAGGCCTTGCTGTCGCCCTGGGCCTCGAGGCCCAGGACAGGCCTGCCTTCTGCCCAGACTGCTGGCTCAGACCGGAGCACGCGCCCCTGCCCTCGTCGTCCCCCCGTGTCTCCTTAGCAGCCAGGCTTCCGGTGCCGGGCCCCGTGAGTGGGTGACACTTGTCCCCACCCCCCGATCCACTCGGGCTCAGACGGCAGGCTCTCCTGCTTGGCCTCACTTGCCCCAGTGCAATGCCAACGGCTCGGCTGCCCTGCCGGGGCGGCGTGCTGCGCTCTCCCCAGACATGCTCCTGGGGACCGAGGGGACAGGCGTGTCCCTTTTCTGAAGGCCGGTCCCCCAGGCGCGACCGGGCTCCTGTCTGGGGCAGGCGGGATGTCCCGGCAAGGAGGCGTTCACTCCGGGGTAGTTTCTGCCAGAGCGCTGCTGAGCACTCGGCTGCGGAACCCAGCAGCAGCTCACAGACATGACCCTGATTCCCCAGCGAAGGCAGAGCTTTCGCCTAGGTTTTTCGCACGAAGCGAACCGCGCCTCGCTGCTGCTTCCTCGCTCCGGCTTTGGGCGTTCGCTCTCTCGCTACAGGGGAGAAGTGTTGCGGGAGAGTCGGTGCTTCTGGGGCCTCGCTTCCCGGGGCCCAGGTGCGGACCCTGGGCTCCCAGGGCCTCGCCGATGTCGGGAGACGTGGCGTCCTCGTGCAGCAGCGTGTGTCGCCCGGGGTGGCCCCTCTGCGCAGACGGCCTTCTCCCGGGCTCGCCGGGGCCTGGCCTCTTCCTTTCGCGTTCAGGCCGACTCGGGAAGAGGCCTGCGGCTTCCCGCGCAGCGAGGAGAGGCTCCAGGAGCACTGCGCACCGCCCGGGCCCTGGGACGGGGAGCCTGTGGGGGGACTGTCCCCGCACCTTCCCCGGCCGCCCCTGCCACCCAGAACGCTGCCCCACCCTGGAGGGAGACGGGGGCCGACGGCCGGCTGCTCCAGGGAGCGGTTTCTGCGCGTTCAGGGGCTGGCGCCTGGGAGCCCCCCCAAGGCTGCCCCAGGGACTGGTGGCCGAGGCCCTGCTGTCGCCCTGGGCCTCGAAGCCCAGGACAGGCCGGCCTTCTGCCCAGACTGCTGGCTCAGACCGGGGCCCGCGCCCCTGCCCACGTCGTCCTCCCGTGTCTCCTTAGCAGGCAGGCTTCCGGCGCCGCGCCCCGTGAGTGGGTGACACTTGTCCCCACCCCCCGACCCACTCGGGCTCAGACGGCAGGCTCTCCTGCTTGGCCTCACTTGCCCCAGCGCAATGCCAACGGCTCGGCTGCCCTGCCGGGGCGGCGTGCTGCGCTCTCCCCGGACAGGCTCCTGGGGACCGAGGGGACAGGCGTGTCCCTTTTCTGAAGGCTGATACCCTAGGCGCGGCCGGGCTCCAGTCTGGGGCAGGCGGGATGTCCCGGCAAGGAGACGTTCACTCCGGGGTAGTTTCTGCCAGAGCGCTGCAGAGCGCTCGGCTGCGGCAACCAGCAGCAGACCACAGGCCCGACCCTGATTCCCCAGCGAAGGAAGAGCTTTCCCGGAGGTTTTCCGCACGAAGCGGACCGCGCCTCGCTGCTGCTTCCTCGCTCCGGCTTTGGGCGTTCGCTCTCTCGCGACAGGGGAGAAGTGTTGCGGGAGAGTCGGTGCTTCTGGGGCCTCGCTTCCCGGGGCCCCGGTGCGGACCCTGGGCTCCCAGGGCCTCGCCGATGTCGGGAGACGCGGCCTCCTCCTTGCAGCAGCGTGTGTCGCCCGGGGTGGCCCCTCTGCGCTGACGGCCTTCTCCCGGGCTCGCCGGGGCCTGGCCTCTTCCTCTCGCGTTCAGGCCGACTCGGGAAGAGGCCCGCGTATTCCCGCGCAGAGAGGAGAGGCTCCAGGAGCACTGCGCACCGCCCGGGCCCTGGGACGGGGAGCCTGTGGGGGGACTGTCCCCGCGACTTCCCCGGCCGCCCCTGCCACCCATAACGCTGCCCCACCCTGGAGGGAGACGGGGGCCGACGGCCCGCTGCTCCAGGGAGCGGTTTCTGCGCGTTCAGGGGCTGGCGCCTGGGAGCCCCCCCAAGGCTGCCCCAGGGACTGGTGGCCGAGGCCCTGCTGTCGCCCTGGGCCTCGAAGCCCAGGACAGGCCGGCCTTCTGCCCAGACTGCTGGCTCAGACCGGGGCCCGTGCCCCTGCCCACGTCGTCCTCCCGTGTCTCCTTAGCAGGCAGGCTTCCGGCGCCGCGCCCCGTGAGTGGGTGACACTTGTCCCCACCCCCCGACCCACTCGGGCTCAGACGGCAGGCTCTCCTGCTTGGCCTCACTTGCCCCAGCGCAATGCCAACGGCTCGGCTGCCCTGCCGGGGCGGCGTGCTGCGCTCTCCCCGGACAGGCTCCTGGGGACCGAGGGGACAGGCGTGTCCCTTTTCTGAAGGCTGATACCCTAGGCGCGGCCGGGCTCCAGTCTGGGGCAGGCGGGATGTCCCGGCAAGGAGGCGTTCACTCCGGGGTAGTTTCTGCCAGAGCGCTGCAGAGCGCTCGGCTGCGGCAACCAGCAGCAAACACAGGCCCGACCCTGATTCCCCAGCGAAGGAAGAGCTTTCCCCGAGGTTTTCGGCACGAAGCGGACCGCGCCTCGCTGCTGCTTCCTCGCTCCGGCTTTGGGCGTTCGCTCTCTCGCGTCAGGGGAGAAGTGCTGCGGGAGAGTCGGTGCTTCTGGGGCCTCGCTTCCCGGGGCCCAGGTGCGGACCCTGGGCTCCCAGGGCCTCGCCGATGTCGGGAGACGCGGCCTCCTCCGTGCAGCAGCGTGTGTCGCCCGGGGTGGCCCCTCTGCGCAGACGGCCTTCTCCCGGGCTCGCCGGGGCCTGGCCTCTTCCTCTCGCGTTCAGGCCGACTCGGGAAGAGGCCCGCGTCTTCCCGCGCAGAGAGGAGAGGCTCCAGGAGCACTGCGCACCGCCCGGGCCCTGGGACGGGGAGCCTCTGGGGGGAATGTCCCCGCGCCTTCCCCGGCCGCCCCTGCCACCCAGAAAGCTGCCCCACCCTGGAGGGAGACGGGGGCCGACGGCCCGCTGCTCCAAGGAGCGGTTTCTGCACGTTCAGGGGCTGGCGCCTGGGAGCCCCCCCAAGGCTGCCCCAGGGACTGGTGGCCGAGGCCTTGCTGTCGCCCTGGGCCTCGAGGCCCAGGACAGGCCTGCCTTCTGCCCAGACTGCTGGCTCAGACCGGAGCACGCGCCCCTGCCCTCGTCGTCCCCCCGTGTCTCCTTAGCAGCCAGGCTTCCGGTGCCGGGCCCCGTGAGTGGGTGACACTTGTCCCCACCCCCCGACCCACTCGGGCTCAGACGGCAGGCTCTCCTGCTTGGCCTCACTTGCCCCAGTGCAATGCCAACGGCTCGGCTGCCCTGCCGGGGCGGCGTGCTGCGCTCTCCCCAGACATGCTCCTGGGGACCGAGGGGACAGGCGTGTCCCTTTTCTGAAGGCCGGTCCCCCAGGCGCGACCGGGCTCCTGTCTGGGGCAGGCGGGATGTCCCGGCAAGGAGGCGTTCACTCCGGGTAGTTTCTGCCAGAGTGCTGCTGAGCACTCGGCTGCGGCACCCAGCAGCAGCTCACAGACATGACCCTGATTCCCCAGCGAAGGCAGAGCTTTCGCCTAGGTTTTTCGCACGAAGCGGACCGCGCCTCGCTGCTGCTTCCTCGCGCCGGCTTTGGGCGTTCGCTCTCTCGCTACAGGGGAGAAGTGTTGCGGGAGAGTCGGTGCTTCTGGGGCCTCGCTTCCCGGGGCCCAGGTGCGGACCCTGGGCTCCCAGGGCCTCGCCGATGTCGGGAGACGTGGCGTCCTCCGTGCAGCAGCGTGTGTCGCCCGGGGTGGCCCCTCTGCGCAGACGGCCTTCTCCCGGGCTCGCCGGGGCCTGGCCTCTTCCTTTCGCGTTCAGGCCGACTCGGGAAGAGGCCTGCGGCTTCCCGCGCAGCGAGGAGAGGCTCCAGGAGCACTGCGCACCGCCCGGGCCGTGGGACGGGGAGCCTGTGGGGGGACTGTCCCCGCGCCTTCCCCGGCCGCCCCTGCCACCCAGAACGCTGCCCCACCCTGGAGGGAGACGGGGGCCGACGGCCGGCTGCTCCAGGGAGCGGTTTCTGCGCGTTCAGGGGCTGGCGCCTGGGAGCCCCCCCAAGGCTGCCCCAGGGACTGCTGGCCGAGCCCTGCTGTCGCCCTGGGCCTCGAGGCCCAGGACAGGCCTGCCTTCTGCCCAGACTGCTGGCTCAGACCGGAGCACGCGCCCCTGCCCTCGTCGTCCCCCCGTGTCTCCTTAGCAGCCAGGCTTCCGGCGCCGGGCCCCGTGAGTGGGTGACACTTGTCCCCACCGCCCGACCCACTCGGGCTCAGACGGCAGGCTCTCCTGCTTGGCCTCACTTGCCCCAGCGCAATGCCAACGGCTCGGCTGCACTGCCGGGGCGGCGTGCTGCGCTCTCCCCAGACATGCTCCTGGGGACCGAGGGGACAGGCGTGTCCCTTTTCTTAATGCCGGTCCCCCAGGCGCGACCGGGCTCCTGTCTGGGGCAGGCGGGATGTCCCGTCAAGGAGGCGTTCACTCCGGGGTAGTTTCTGCCAGAGCGCTGCAGAGCACTCGGCTGCGGCACCCAGCAGCAGCCCACAGACCCCACCCTGATTCCCCAGCGAAGGCAGAGCTTTCGCCTAGGTTTTCCGCACGAAGCGGACCGCGCCTCGCTGCTGCTTCCTCGCTCCGGCTTTGGGCGTTCGCTCTCTCGCGACAGGGGAGAAGTGTTGCGGGAGAGTCGGTGCTTCTGGGGCCTCGCTTCCCGGGGCCCAGGTGCGGACCCTGGGCTCCCAGGGCCTCGCCGATGTCGGGAGACGCGGCCTCCTCCTTGCAGCAGCGTGTGTCGCCCGGGGTGGCCCCTCTGCGCAGACGGCCTTCTCCCGGGCTCGCCGGGGCCTGGCCTCTTCCTCTCGCGTTCAGGCCGACTCGGGAAGAGGCCTGGGGCTTCCCGCGCAGAGAGGAGAGGCTCCAGGAGCACTGCGCACCGCCCGGGCCCTGGGACGGGGAGCCTGTGGGGGGACTGTCCCCGCGCCTTCCCCGGCCGCCCCTGCCACCCAGAACGCTGCCCCACCCTGGAGGGAGACGGGGGCCGACGGCCCGCTGCTCCAGGGAGTGGTTTCTGCGCTTTCAGGGGCTGGCGCCTGGGAGCCCCCCCAAGGCTGCCCCAGGGACTGCTGGCCGAGGCCCTGCTGTCGCCCTGGGCCTCGAGGCCCAGGACGGGCCTGCCTTCTGCCCAGACTGCTGGCTCAGACCGGAGCACGCGCCCCTGCCCTCATCATCCCCCCGTGTCTCCTTGGCAGCCAGGCTTCCGGCGCCGGGCCCCGTGAGTGGGTGACACTTGTCCCCACCCCCCGACCCACTCGGGCTCAGACGGCAGGCTCTCCTGCTTGGCCTCACTTGCCCCAGCGCAATGCCAACGGCTCGGCTGCCCTGCCGGGGCGGCGTGCTGCGCTCTCCCCAGACATGCTCCTGGGGACCGAGGGGACAGGCGTGTCCCTTTTCTGAAGGCCGGTCCCCCAGGCGCGACCGGGCTCCTGTCTGGGGCAGGCGGGATGTCCCGGCAAGGAGGCGTTCACTCCGGGGTAGTTTCTGCCAGAGCGCTGCTGAGCACTCGGCTGCGGCACCCAGCAGCAGCTCACAGACACGACCCTGATTCCCCAGCGAAGGCAGAGCTTTCGCCTAGGTTTTTCGCACGAAGCGGACCGCGCCTCGCTGCTGCTTCCTCGCTCCGGCTTTGGGCGTTCGCTCTCTCGCGACAGGGGAGAAGTGTTGCGGGAGAGTCGGTGCTTCTGGGGCCTCGCTTCCCGGGGCCCCGGTGCGGACCCTGGGCTCCCAGGGCCTCGCCGATGTCGGGAGACGCGGCCTCCTCCTTGCAGCAGCGTGTGTCGCCCGGGGTGGCCCCTCTGCGCAGACGGCCTTCTCCCGGGCTCGCCGGGGCCTGGCCTCTTCCTCTCGCGTTCAGGCCGACTCGGGAAGAGGCCCGCGTATTCCCGCGCAGAGAGGAGAGGCTCCAGGAGCACTGCGCACCGCCCGGGCCCTGGGACGGGGAGCCTGTGGGGGGACTGTCCCCGCGCCTTCCCCGGCCGCCCCTGCCACCCATAACGCTGCCCCACCCTGGAGGGAGACGGGGGCCGACGGCCCGCTGCTCCAGGGAGCGGTTTCTGCGCGTTCAGGGGCTGGCGCCTGGGAGCCCCCCCAAGGCTGCCCCAGGGACTGGTGGCCGAGGCCCTGCTGTCGCCCTGGGCCTCGAAGCCCAGGACAGGCCGGCCTTCTGCCCAGACTGCTGGCTCAGACCGGGGCCCGTGCCCCTGCCCACGTCGTCCTCCCGTGTCTCCTTAGCAGGCAGGCTTCCGGCGCCGCGCCCCGTGAGTGGGTGACACTTGTCCCCACCCCCCGACCCACTCGGGCTCAGACGGCAGGCTCTCCTGCTTGGCCTCACTTGCCCCAGCGCAATGCCAACGGCTCGGCTGCCCTGCCGGGGCGGCGTGCTGCGCTCTCCCCGGACAGGCTCCTGGGGACCGAGGGGACAGGCGTGTCCCTTTTCTGAAGGCTGATACCCTAGGCGCGGCCGGGCTCCAGTCTGGGGCAGGCGGGATGTCCCGGCAAGGAGGCATTCACTCCGGGGTAGTTTCTGCCAGAGCGCTGCAGAGCGCTCGGCTGCGGCAACCAGCAGCAGACCACAGGCCCGACCCTGATTCCCCAGCGAAGGAAGAGCTTTCCCCGAGGTTTTCGGCACGAAGCGGACCGCGCCTCGCTGCTGCTTCCTCGCTCCGGCTTTGGGCGTTCGCTCTCTCGCGTCAGGGGAGAAGTGCTGCGGGAGAGTCGGTGCTTCTGGGGCCTCGCTTCCCGGGGCCCAGGTGCGGACCCTGGGCTCCCAGGGCCTCGCCGATGTCGGGAGACGCGGCCTCCTCCGTGCAGCAGCGTGTGTCGCCCGGGGTGGCCCCTCTGCGCAGACGGCCTTCTCCCGGGCTCGCCGGGGCCTGGCCTCTTCCTCTCGCGTTCAGGCCGACTCGGGAAGAGGCCCGCGTCTTCCCGCGCAGAGAGGAGAGGCTCCAGGAGCACTGCGCACCGCCCGGGCCCTGGGACGGGGAGCCTCTGGGGGGAATGTCCCCGCGCCTTCCCCGGCCGCCCCTGCCACCCAGAAAGCTGCCCCACCCTGGAGGGAGACGGGGGCCGACGGCCCGCTGCTCCAAGGAGCGGTTTCTGCACGTTCAGGGGCTGGCGCCTGGGAGCCCCCCCAAGGCTGCCCCAGGGACTGGTGGCCGAGGCCTTGCTGTCGCCCTGGGCCTCGAGGCCCAGGACAGGCCTGCCTTCTGCCCAGACTGCTGGCTCAGACCGGAGCACGCGCCCCTGCCCTCGTCGTCCCCCCGTGTCTCCTTAGCAGCCAGGCTTCCGGTGCCGGGCCCCGTGAGTGGGTGACACTTGTCCCCACCCCCCGACCCACTCGGGCTCAGACGGCAGGCTCTCCTGCTTGGCCTCACTTGCCCCAGTGCAATGCCAACGGCTCGGCTGCCCTGCCGGGGCGGCGTGCTGCGCTCTCCCCAGACATGCTCCTGGGGACCGAGGGGACAGGCGTGTCCCTTTTCTGAAGGCCGGTCCCCCAGGCGCGACCGGGCTCCTGTCTGGGGCAGGCGGGATGTCCCGGCAAGGAGGCGTTCACTCCGGGGTAGTTTCTGCCAGAGCGCTGCTGAGCACTCGGCTGCGGCACCCAGCAGCAGCTCACAGACACGACCCTGATTCCCCAGCGAAGGCAGAGCTTTCGCCTAGGTTTTCCGCACGAAGCGGACCGCGCCTCGCTGCTGCTTCCTCGCTCCGGCTTTGGGCGTTCGCTCTCTCGCGACAGGGGAGAAGTGTTGCGGGAGAGTCGGTGCTTCTGGGGCCTCGCTTCCCGGGGCCCAGGTGCGGACCCTGGGCTCCCAGGGCCTCGCCGATGTCGGGAGACGCGGCCTCCTCCTTGCAGCAGCGTGTGTCGCCCGGGGTGGCCCCTCTGCGCAGACGGCCTTCTCCCGGGCTCGCCGGGGCCTGGCCTCTTCCTCTCGCGTTCAGGCCGACTCGGGAAGAGGCCCGCGTATTCCCGCGCAGAGAGGAGAGGCTCCAGGAGCACTGCGCACCGCCCGGGCCCTGGGACGGGGAGCCTGTGGGGGGACTGTCCCCGCGACTTCCCCGGCCGCCCCTGCCACCCATAACGCTGCCCCACCCTGGAGGGAGACGGGGGCCGACGGCCCGCTGCTCCAGGGAGCGGTTTCTGCGCGTTCAGGGGCTGGCGCCTGGGAGCCCCCCCAAGGCTGCCCCAGGGACTGGTGGCCGAGGCCCTGCTGTCGCCCTGGGCCTCGAAGCCCAGGACAGGCCGGCCTTCTGCCCAGACTGCTGGCTCAGACCGGGGCCCGTGCCCCTGCCCACGTCGTCCTCCCGTGTCTCCTTAGCAGGCAGGCTTCCGGCGCCGCGCCCCGTGAGTGGGTGACACTTGTCCCCACCCCCCGACCCACTCGGGCTCAGACGGCAGGCTCTCCTGCTTGGCCTCACTTGCCCCAGCGCAATGCCAACGGCTCGGCTGCCCTGCCGGGGCGGCGTGCTGCGCTCTCCCCGGACAGGCTCCTGGGGACCGAGGGGACAGGCGTGTCCCTTTTCTGAAGGCTGATACCCTAGGCGCGGCCGGGCTCCAGTCTGGGGCAGGCGGGATGTCCCGGCAAGGAGGCGTTCACTCCGGGGTAGTTTCTGCCAGAGCGCTGCAGAGCGCTCGGCTGCGGCAACCAGCAGCAACCACAGGCCCGACCCTGATTCCCCAGCGAAGGAAGAGCTTTCCCCGAGGTTTTCCGCACGAAGCGGACCGCGCCTCGCTGCTGCTTCCTCGCTCCGGCTTTGGGCGTTCGCTCTCTCGCGTCAGGGGAGAAGTGCTGCGGGAGAGTCGGTGCTTCTGGGGCCTCGCTTCCCGGGGCCCAGGTGCGGACCCTGGGCTCCCAGGGCCTCGCCGATGTCGGGAGACGCGGCCTCCTCCGTGCAGCAGCGTGTGTCGCCCGGGGTGGCCCCTCTGCGCAGACGGCCTTCTCCCGGGCTCGCCGGGGCCTGGCCTCTTCCTCTCGCGTTCAGGCCGACTCGGGAAGAGGCCCGCGTCTTCCCGCGCAGAGAGGAGAGGCTCCAGGAGCACTGCGCACCGCCCGGGCCCTGGGACGGGGAGCCTCTGGGGGGAATGTCCCCGCGCCTTCCCCGGCCGCCCCTGCCACCCAGAAAGCTGCCCCACCCTGGAGGGAGACGGGGGCCGACGGCCCGCTGCTCCAAGGAGCGGTTTCTGCGCGTTCAGGGGCTGGCGCCTGGGAGCCCCCCCAAGGCTGCCCCAGGGACTGGTGGCCGAGGCCTTGCTGTCGCCCTGGGCCTCGAGGCCCAGGACAGGCCTGCCTTCTGCCCAGACTGCTGGCTCAGACCGGAGCACGCGCCCCTGCCCTCGTCGTCCCCCCGTGTCTCCTTAGCAGCCAGGCTTCCGGTGCCGGGCCCCGTGAGTGGGTGACACTTGTCCCCACCCCCCGACCCACTCGGGCTCAGACGGCAGGCTCTCCTGCTTGGCCTCACTTGCCCCAGTGCAATGCCAACGGCTCGGCTGCCCTGCCGGGGCGGCGTGCTGCGCTCTCCCCAGACATGCTCCTGGGGACCGAGGGGACAGGCGTGTCCCTTTTCTGAAGGCCGGTCCCCCAGGCGCGACCGGGCTCCTGTCTGGGGCAGGCGGGATGTCCCGGCAAGGAGGCGTTCACTCCGGGGTAGTTTCTGCCAGAGCGCTGCTGAGCACTCGGCTGCGGCACCCAGCAGCAGCTCACAGACACGACCCTGATTCCCCAGCGAAGGCAGAGCTTTCGCCTAGGTTTTCCGCACGAAGCGGACCGCGCCTCGCTGCTGCTTCCTCGCTCCGGCTTTGGGCGTTCGCTCTCTCGCGACAGGGGAGAAGTGTTGCGGGAGAGTCGGTGCTTCTGGGGCCTCGCTTCCCGGGGCCCAGGTGCGGACCCTGGGCTCCCAGGGCCTCGCCGATGTCGGGAGACGCGGCCTCCTCCTTGCAGCAGCGTGTGTCGCCCGGGGTGGCCCCTCTGCGCAGACGGCCTTCTCCCGGGCTCGCCGGGGCCTGGCCTCTTCCTCTCGCGTTCAGGCCGACTCGGGAAGAGGCCTGCGGCGTCCCGCGCAGAGAGGAGAGGCTCCAGGAGCACTGCGCACCGCCCGGGCCCTGGGACGGGGAGCCTGTGGGGGGACTGTCCCCGCGCCGTCCCCGGCCGCCCCTGCCACCCAGAACGCTGCCCCACCCTGGAGGGAGACGGGGGCCGACGGCCCGCTGCTCCAGGGAGCGGTTTCTGCGCGTTCAGGCGTTGGCGCCTGGGAGCCCCCCCAAGGCTGCCCCAGGGACTGCTGGCCGAGGCCCTGCTGTCGCCCTGGGCCTCGAGGCCCAGGACGGGCCTGCCTTCTGCCCAGACTGCTGGCTCAGACCGGAGCACGCGCCCCTGCCCTCGTCGTCCCCCCGTGTCTCCTTAGCAGCCAGGCTTCCGGCGCCGGGCCCCGTGAGTGGGTGACACTTGTCCCCACCCCCCGACCCACTCGGGCTCAGACGGCAGGCTCTCCTGCTTGGCCTCACTTGCCCCAGCGCAATGCCAACGGCTCGGCTGCCCTGCCGGGGCGGCGTGCTGCGCTCTCCCCGGACAGGCTCCTGGGGACCGAGGGGACAGGCGTGTCCCTTTTCTGAAGGCTGATACCCTAGGCGCGGCCGGGCTCCAGTCTGGGGCAGGCGGGATGTCCCGGCAAGGAGGCATTCACTCCGGGGTAGTTTCTGCCAGAGCGCTGCAGAGCGCTCGGCTGC